>NC_141874.1:733377283-733681033 GCF_056163025.1 Triticum urartu
TTATGGTGGCAGGCTCCGCGACCGACATCTCTAATCTGAAATTCCTCCTCTGCTTCCAACGGATGTTGGGTCTC
Source organism: Triticum urartu (assembly GCF_056163025.1). Classification (NCBI taxonomy): domain Eukaryota; kingdom Viridiplantae; phylum Streptophyta; class Magnoliopsida; order Poales; family Poaceae; genus Triticum; species Triticum urartu. The sequence continues at coordinate 733,377,358 of NC_141874.1, forward strand.
ACAATCAACTTCGACAAAGGGCGAAGTGATGGTTATGGGCTATTCGCCTGCCGATCACCAAAGCATTGCCGTCCGACTTAATTTCCAGCTAGGATCTTTCCCCATGTCCTACCTGTGTATTCACATTAGTGACTCGCGGCTTTCCATGGTGGATTTACGACTGCCGGTGACCAAGCTCCAACACCGCCATGGCAGGGTAGATGGTTGTCCAAGGCGGCTCAAACGATGCTCATCAACTCCTCACTTTCCACCCTGCTCATGTACATCATGAGCTTCTACAGCCTCCATGAGACCCTGATCCATCACGAGATCGCCAAGTATCAAGCGAGATTCTTTTGGGATGGGGAGGGCGGCGAGCAGAAATACCATATAGTGCGCTGGCCCGATATCTACAAACCTCGTGACCAGGGGGCTCAATATCATGCCATCCAAACACATGAATATTGCCCTGCTGACTCGATGGTTGTGGCGGATTGTGAATGAGGAGGGTGGCCTTTGGCTTGACATCTTCCGGAACAAATATCTCCGAGGCCAACCACTTGCCTTCTGTCCGCGGTCGGGCGGCTCTCATTCTTGGCAGTCCATCATACAACTGCCCGGTTCTCCGCATCGGGACTTCCATCTTGGTGGGGTCCGGTGCTTCTACCCTCTTTTGGTTCGACAGGTGGGTTGGGGACCGCCCCTTCGTCGCCCGGTTCCCGGACTTATTATCCATCGCGGTGGAGCCTAGGATCTCCGTAAAGGTGGCCCTTATTGATTTACGGCGCCTCACATTCATGCAGCCATTTGGGCCTCCGGAACATGTCGCATGTAGGGCTGCAAACGAGTCGAGTTCGAGCGAGTTGGAGCTGGCTCAGCTCAACTGATATTAAAATTCAAGCGAGTTCAAACTGAGTGAGTCTCAAGATCGAGCCGTAGAGCATGACTCGTGCTCGGCTTGTAACGATCTCGAGTCGATCTCCAGCTAGTTTCGAGCTAAATAATACGGTAAAAATTATAAATTTGTGGTGATTATTCCAACTAGATAAGGACACAACACGACACAACTTTGTACGACAATCTCGTCTTGCTCGGGAGAGCTCATCTTGGTCTCTTGGGCAAACTAGCAATAGATGGTGGTCTTCGTGGACGAAAAACAAGAAAACGAAAGTGCATATGATGAGAAATTTTCCCAAAAATAACAGGATATTTAACACATAGACGAGCACGTATCATAATTAGACCTAAATCTTCTCTGCATTTAATTAAGCTTCCATGTTTGCTGGTAAATAAAATGGAGAAAAATCATGCACATCATATATGGTAATAAATTATCTTATTTTCATTTAATATATGACATGATCATTTGACATAATGGTATTATGTTGAGCTATCGAGCTAAATCGAGCGAGCTAATATTGGCTCAAAACAGGCTCATTCCTTGATCGAGCTACATAAAATGTTCAAAGTCAGCTCGTTTCTTTTCGAGTCGATCTCGAGTCGAGCCAAAAAACGAGTCGATCTCAAGCGGCTCGCGAGCCTCGAGCTTTTCTTGCAGCCCTAGTCGCATGGCAGGAACTCCTTGAGTGCATTGCTCTGCAGTCCCCGGATTTGGACCAATCGAGCAATCGTATCTCCTGGCACCTGGAGGCCTCGGGTCGGTTCTCCACCAAATCGCTATACCAGGCCACTGTGGCTGCTCCTGACCCAGAGCACCTTGTGGAAATCTGGGTGACTAGACAACCATTGAAGATTCGGATCTTTCTGTGGCAATAGATCTTGGGTCGGGTGGCTTTAGTGGTGCAGGTACTCAAGTGGAATGGCCCTGGCGATGGGATTTGCTCCTTGTGCGGGATGGAAGAGGATTTGGATCACATCTTCTTCACGTGCTTGTCTACGCAATTCCCTTAGAGTTCTTTCGGGAGGTGGTCGGTGGACATTGGTGCAACAATAACTTCCCCGACCTCTTCAGGTGGTTGGGTATTGGGGTGCTTGCCTGGAAGCTTTGGAAGGTTCTTAATAAAGTTGTGATCCAGCCTGTGGCCCTTCAAAGTGCTACTGATGCGGTTTTCAAAATGTGTGGTTACTAATGCATGCAGCTTTGGGGGCCGTTTAGCCGCCCTCAGGACCGAGACGCCATCGACACCCCCGCCGCAGATCTTCGAGCGATGGCCTTCCGCCTGCCACCGCCGCTCCTTCCACCTCGACTTGAGCCGGATTAGCACTTCGTGGCTGATGCTACCTTGTTTTCTTTTATTCAAGGCTTGCTGAGCTGTGCCCTCAGCAAAATCCTCGTGGACCTTATGTGTGTGTTACCTTTGCGTGTGTGTGTGGTGTGAACTTTTGCTGCATCTTGTGGCCCTGGTGGTTTGTTTTATATATAAAGCGAGGCAAAAGCCTTTTTTGGCAAGAGAAGCTTAGATCAAAATGATCCAACCTGTATACACATGAACACGCATTGACTAAGACCAGGTCCACGTGGATCCACCCAAGACAAACACCGGCCAAATCCCGCTAGATCCGCCGGAGACAAACCTCCACACGCCCACCGATGATGCTAGAAGCACCACCGGGATGGTGGCTAGGCGGGGAGAACCTTATTTCATCATGAGAGAGCCGCTGCGGCCTTATCTCTTTGAGCAGGACATGAACCCTAAGAAATCTCAAAAAGCATCAAAAATGAAACCCTCCCACCGGCAAGGGCCGCTATCTACCACGCCTTCATGGCCCTAAGACCACAGGAGACGAGGTAGACCGGTGCCAGCACCGACGGGAGACAGGAGGAACCCTAGCACGGCTAGGTAAGAGTGCCGTTTTCTAATTCACTTTGGTTCGAGCGGTTTCGACTTTACGAAGCGGCATGTCGGAAAATGCAGTTGCAGAAAAACGCCAGCTACCGTTTCAGAAAACGCTGCAATCGAAAACCGCGATATTTTCTTCGAACCAAACACATCGATAATATTTGGGGGGTGTTTTGTCTGTCACCTCCATACCTCTTATCAAATCTTGTCTCCACGTTTTGGATACAACGGCAAACAGAACCGTTATGCAGTCCAGTGCATAGCAATCAGGACAGTAGATCCTGTGTGGGCAAGTAACATGATGCATTACCCCTCAAAAAAAAGTAACATGATGCAGTACATCATTGCTTTATAATTTTGAAGGTACCCCCCCCCCCCCCCCCCCCCCACACACACACACAGAGATAAAAACAATTTGAGCTGAGAAAAAAATGGGCGATAGAAGAAACAGGAGTAATTGAGACATGGAAAAAAAAAAGCACAAGGCACACTATGTCAGTGTGGACAGCTAGCTGCAGACATGCGCATTATGGAGGCGCGCATGTAATGTCCATCACATCATTTAACCAATTCAGTTTGTAATAGCTGACCACATCTGCCATGTGGTTGATACCCTGGCCCGGAGAGCTGTTAATAAACTAGCCGAAGTCAATCCAGCTAAGCGGTATGGTACTAATAACAAAACCTAAAACCTAAAAAGTGTTCGCGGGCTCTTTAGACAGATCGAGCACACACCCTTCCGAGTCAGGGTGTGCATTCGGTTTTTTCGGTTTGATTCGGTTCGGTTTATACGGTTTATGGTTTATACGGTTTTTATACTTCGGTTTATACGGTTTTATACATAGATACGGTTCGGTTTCGGTAATATCCATTTAATTTCGGTTTGGTTTCGGTAATAACCAAAATAACCAAAGTTGACGCGAATTTTTGAACAAACAACAATTATCTTTTGGTCACATGATTCAGCCCATGTATGTAGGTTATATTTTTCTTGTGAGAACTACCTACGTAGACTGAATCATTATATGATTTTGTCCTAGGCATTTATATGGCAGTATGACAGACATGATTTGGTCCTATATGCATTAAATGACAGCAGATCTTAGTCATTACTCATTACTTTAGGCAGATTTATGATTACGTGAAGGAGCAAGCAGAAATAAAAAAGGAAAGAGCCACTTTCCAAGCCGATCCTAGTCCAGTCCGCTATCGTTTTTTTTCCTGAGGCAAGCGATCGGATGCATGGACTGGGACAAAGGGCCGGTCGCTCGAGTCAATGTGGCCCTATGGGCTGGATAATTTGAGGCCCAACATGCGCCAGGTGCACAGGTCGTCGCCTCAAGCTACAACCTTGGGAGCTCCTAGCTGACGCTCGCGTGCGTCAAAACGAGCAGCTTCCGCAGAAGGATTCGCGCCAAACGGGCCGGCCCATTCCCACGAGCGAACCTAAAAGAGAAATGCCACGAAAAAAAATGTACCGTTTGACAGTCGAACCCGAGACACATCGATACAAACAAGCCTTGCTCGCCACTGCACTAGCGACAGACCATATGTTAAAGTACAGCGCTCAAATGTATCTATTATGTATAGAGGTAGATTTGTCTTTTAATCATTCCTTCAAGAAATGAATGACGTTTTTTCCAACAAAATTTTAAAACGTGATCGAACATTTTGCGATGTACGCTTCAAATATACTTTTGTGAAAATACGCCAAACAATTTTTAACTATACAATCTAAATTTTTGTGATATATTATGCACAAATTTTAAATCTACATTGAACATTTTTGTAATATGCGTTGAACTATTTTTAACTACACATTGAACAATTTTTCTATATACATTGAACAAATATTAAATACACTTTGAACATTTTTTTATATATGTTGAACAATTTCAAAATTGTGAATTTTTTTTAAAAAAAGTGAAAAAAATTTATATCCACGAACAAATTTTGAAATCATGAACAAAATTTGGAATTCAAACAATTTTCTTAAAACAAAGTATAAAAGTAAAACGAAAAAGGATAAAATGAAAGAAACAGAAAAAAGGAAACAAAAGTTAAAAAAAGAAACAAAAACAAAAACAAAAACAGAAAAAGGAAACAAAAGGTAAAAAAAGAAACAGGAAAAACGGAAAACTAAAAAAAAACCGGTTCAAGAAACCTACTAGAAGGTTCCCAAAACCAGGTCTCGCTCGAACGAAGTGGGCCGGCCCGTGCGCCTCGTTCGCTCGCTTCGCTTCAGCGAAGCAGCGACGAATGGACGCACGCGGGCGTCATATAGGATCTGCCTACAACCTTTAGTCCCACCTCGCTCATCGAGCTGCAACCCGGTGGGGCGGAAGGCTATAAAACGAGGGGCGGGTGAGGGTTCAACTAAAATGTTCACTATGTCAAACTGCTCTCGGTTAATTCGGTTTAACCGAAAACCGTTCGGTTTTAACCGAAAAAACCGAATGTTAAATGGTTTACTAAATTGGAAACTGAAACCAAAACCAGAACCTGAAAAAACCGAAATTTCGGTTCGGTTTTTGGTTTCCGGTTCGGTTTTGCACACCCTGACTTCCGAGCCGTCCGATGCGATCACTGGTGTGCGCACCAGCCCACGTCGGGACGCAGAGCAGCACGAGCGCTCGTCTGTCGCTTACCTGGTCCCGGCGCATACACGAGCTCTCTTCCCCGCTCCTCTCTCTCTCTCGTTCGCTGTGAGACGCAGAAATTCCCCACTCCTCCCACCCAAATCTCATGGACCAGTTGCGATTAAGGAAGGGCGTGGCCGGCAGGGAACCGCCGCCGTGATTGGGTGGGGTCGTCGAGGACCATGGCGGCGGAGCAGGCCATGTCCGGGCACCGGATCGACAGGCTCTCGGCGTCAGATCTACCAGCACCGGGCGCCATCCCCGTCGGCGGCCCACACGTTGCCGCTCCAGCACCCGCGGCAGTAGAAGTGGGCGCGCCCGACAGACCTCATCTCGTCAGGGGCGTCCACGTCGAAGTAGATGTCGCGGGCGAGGGGCGCGTCGTTGACGGCCATAGAGACGACGATGCCGTCTACGGGAAGGCCGACAACGTCGCGGACGTGCAGCTCGTCCGAGCACCACCGCTCCCAGACGCCTTGGGCGCTCCATTTGAAGTGCCGGAGCATGGCGTCGTCTTGGACGACATGAGGTACATAGCGGATCTAATTAATGACTAAACTTAGCGATTCTTCAAAAAAGAATGCTCAACGTGATGCCATATTCATGCGTTTTGCTGCATACACATATGCTTTTCGTTGCTCTATTGGGAGGGGAGGGGAGAGACTGAATCTGCTCTCCATTTCTTCAGACAAAATTTTCAGTGCAAGCGGGCAAATTGTATCCACCACTTAGGCAATTTTCAGGAAAATACTGGCTTGTCATTGATTCTACAACTGAACTGGACTGCAGTTGCTCTACATCGAGAACTGTTGGGGCCTCCATTGTAGGGTGATTGCTCAGCCCGTGTCAAGGAATTGGATGGATGGATGTTGGCTGAAGTGAATTGGATGGATGTTGGCTGAATTGCTCAGCCCGTGTCAAGGAATCTTCAGAAAAAAAGATTGCTCAGCCCGTGTCAACTGAACTGAATTGGATGGATGTTGGCTGCCGGCCGACTGATGTAGCAGGAAAGGAAAGTTCAAACCGAGGTTGCACATCATGCAATGCGCCGATGAAGAAGCAACGGATTTTCACTAGTACTCCTAGTATTATGTAAGATTTTTGTGTCCTTTACTTTCGGTGCTAGCTGCTTCAATTGATTTACCATTGTGTTCTTTATGTTTGTTTACAGCTTCCTGTTATCCTATAGTTCAGCCACTCCTCTGCTTATAGACTATTGTTGTTAGTAGTGTTCTTCACCCAATATTCCTATTTACTAGGTAGTTGCCTGAACATACTACAAGCTTTTCTATAGCAGGCATCATTTGCGAGAGATGGGAAGATGTCGTTTTAAATCCCTTTCAAATTTTCCAGTGTTGGCCAATTTACAGGGTGCGACGATGAGGGATGCACAAACAAGCTGTGGCCAGTGGGAGAGGCAAGGGGACCTGTTCACCGCTGCAAGAGGGATGTCGAAGGAACCAAAAGTGGAAGCTAGCATAGCGACACCATGTTCGTTTGTCTTCAAGAGGTAAATGCCATCTCTTTTTGAAGAACTAAACTATTTTCACCATCGTTTGTTTCTGTGTTATATATGAGATTTTTTGTGATCGATAATACATGTTTATTTAGAATCTCAATGCCACCTCCTCGCGTCCACTATTGCGGTCAAAGGCAAAGTTGCCTAATAAGAATCACTAGTTGTCTGGTATAAGATGCAAGTTGCCTAAACGACGACCACTTGTTGTCTGGGACATAGAGACATGTTGCTTGGGATGAAAAGCTCCCCACCAGTTAGTTTTTCTGCGGTATAAAGGCAAAGTTGGTTAAATGACAACCAGTCTTTTTTTTAAATGTCTACTAGTTGAAGAGGGTGTGTGTGGTCCTTTTTTGGGCAAATAGATGATTTTGAGCGCAGGGGTGGTTTGCGGCCTCGGGATGCGGGGGATGGAATCGTCGGCGATTTTGGGCCGGAAGTTTTTAAAACTTGCCCAACACATGATAGTTAGTTGCTAGAGATGTTGGCGCGAGTTGCCCAAGATCCGCCCCTGAGAGTGTTGGGTATATTTTTTAGCCAAAACTTGCTCAACATATGATGGTTAGTTGCTAGAGATGTTGGCGCGGGTTGCCCAAGAGCTGCTCTCGGGAATGTTGGGTTCTATTTCTGCCCAAAACTTGCTCAACACATGATGGTTAGCTACTAGAGATGTTGTCGCGAGTTGCCCAGAGATCCGCTCCCAAGAGGGCTAGTTTTTTTGGCCCAAAACTTGCCCAACGCATAATAGTTAGTCACTAGAGATGCTGGCGCGAGTTGCCTAGAGATCCACTACTGGGGGGTATTGGGTTCTATGTTTTGCCCAAAACTTGCTCAGCGATATTTTTTATAATTTGAGAAACCTATGAGAAACTGAGAGGACACGATGGGGGGGGGGGGGGGGGGGGGGCTCTAAAAAGTGCCAAAACTTGCCTAACTTATTACGCTACACATGCTTTTGGTGTGAGTTGCTCAAGGATTTTTGTAAAGTGTCTAACTATTGCGTTTGTAGTTGCCTCAAAATGATGCAAACTTGCCCTTTCGTGCAAAGTTATTACATATAGTTGCTACACATGCTCTTTCGAGTGAGTTGCTGAAGGAATGTTTGTTAAATGCCTAACTATTGCGTTTGTAGTTGCCTCAAAATGATGCAAACTTGCCCTTTCCTGCAAAGTTATTACATATAGTTGCTACACATGCTCTTTCATGTGAGTTGCTGAAGGAATTTTTGTTAACTGCCTACTATTGTCTTTGTAGTTGCCTCAAAATGATGCAAACTTAATACAAACAATTGCTACACACGGTGCGAGTTGCCCAAGGAATTTTTGTAAACTGCCTAACCATAGCCTTGTATTTGCCTCAAAATAATGCAAACTTTGCATCTCTCTTCTCGCATAGTCTTTATTCAAACTACCCAAAATGATCAAACAATTTCCCCCTTTTTTCCAAGCAAGTTATTGAATGAGTCAAGCAACTAACATAGGGAACACAGGCAACTGATATAACAACATCATATATTTTTTTACATTTTTACCCCCAATAGGTGGGTGAAAGCAAGTTAATTGAATGAATTAAGCAACTAACATAATGAACACAGGCAACTAATATTTTTTTTTACTCTTTTTTTCTAGCAGGCCACTTTTACGTGTTGAAGGAACGATGGAAGAAGGCATGCCTTTTGTTGGGACAAATGTGGTTTTCAAGTGTTTTGGGATGGAAACATTCACCAAAATAAGATTTTTAAGATAGCAATGTGTGTTCTATTCCAGAAACTACAAGTACTAGTATCAGCAAATTCATATAACTATTTTTGCTTTTTCTTTGGTCTTATTCTACCAGCAGTAACAAAACTACTACCGTGTGTTTTTATGATTATTTTTTACCTAGTCCTTACCATTTTTCCCTTACTATGTTTGTCTATGACTATTTTTTGCTTCACCATGGTTTCTTGGGGAACCGAACACCATTGTAGCTTTCTTTAGAGGAGAAAAGCTACGAAGAAACGTTAGTTTTTTTGTTTCATTCATTTTTTGCAGGACCCGCATACAAAAATATCAAAGCCATGGAAGGCCTAGAGCAGCTACTCTCCAGGTAATCTCCATACCATGCACCAGTAGATTACTTGCTTTACTATCTAGAGATTAACCAATCGTGTGTGATTTTACCGATTTTTTACACATAGTTGATTAATGCCAGCATTGGACTTGCTTTGAAAACAGCCCACCTAGATGTTGCTGCTTTTAAAAAAGCTAAATTCTATCACCACAGCAACGTACAAACCAAATTAAATCCATAGTTGCTTCTAGCCCTCTTTTTTCACCCTTAACACATGACCACACATGAGTTTGTTTGCTCTTAACAATGTTTTTGCTCAAAACACCCCTAGAACTTGCTTCTGCTTTCTAGAGTTGCTAAATGATTGAACTGGATTTTGCTTAAAAATAGTAGTGCACAAAGCAAATTAAAATTCAGAGATGTGTTTACCCCATTTTTTTCACCCTCAACACATGAGCACACATGAGAGTTGCTTGTTTTTTACCACTGTGTTTGCTTAAAACAACCATAAAAGTTGCCGCTCCTTTATGTTTTCCAACACACTTTTTTACTAGTCCAAAAGCAAGCCTAAACACAAACAACCAGTACTTGGAAACAAAAGTGAAACGTAGGCAGGCAATCTGTTTTTTCATCCCTTGCCGAGAGTTGCTTGTTGTCAATACATGTTTTGCTTAAAATATGCATTGTAGTTACTCACTTCATTTTTTTGGTTCTTTTCTTCTCCGCAACAGGTGTAGTGCAAAAAAAAGATACTAGTTGCCCAGGGACCAGGTGCTTTTTTCTCTTCGATGGGTGGTCACACAAGACGATGGGGTGGAATAACAAAGAAGAGGGAGAAGAAGGGCGTGGGGACAGCTTGGGAGAGAAGAAGAAAGGAGAGAGGGGCAATGCTTTTGGTGAAGCGCGTGAAGGGAGGGAGAGAAGCTGGGTGGACGGAGGGACGTGGGAGACGGTGAACCCTTTCCTTTCCAAATCTGGACTGAGTGGGGGACCAAAACATACCTAATATGGGAGGCTGCCAGAGGGCACTAGCGGGCACACGTTTGCCCGCTAGACGCGTCCATAACAAAAAAACAACACACAGCGGCTCGAGCCGGAAACTACACACGTCCGCAGCTGGGCCACATCACTGTTGTCTTTCGAGCGTCCAGCTTAGCGTTCCACTCTGAGCCAGGCCCAGCAGCGGGACAGTCAAGAAAAAAACGGAGACACTGCGCTTTTTTTGTAGGATATGGGCTGGAATCGGTCTACCGAAGCCCATTCTGCTGCTCGGCCCGCTTCTTCCCCGACCCCGTCCTCTCCGCACGCACGCACGCACACACGGCCAACTGCCGCTGCGTCCAGTTCGTCCACTCTCCTGTACCGCACCCCCCGACACAGAGTGATTTTTGGTTAATGCACACAGATACACGTGCGGTGACCATGGCCGTCTCCCATCCATTTAAGCATCTCCCATCCATTTAAGCATAACGTTGACATATTTTTTCTTATTCCAGACGAGAAGATAAATACATTGAGCGCCAAACATACCCACAAACGACATAACACACCACACCCACGTACGGAAACAATCATATTGGCGGCATATGTTTATTGATCTTTCCTCGGCTCGCGCAGTCCATTACTGAAGGAAATATGCCCTAGAGGCAATAATAAAGTTATTATTTTATTTTCTTATATCATGATAAATGTTTATAATTCATGCTAGAATTGTATTAACCGGAAACATAATACTTGTGTGAATACATAGACAAACTAAACGTCACTAGTATGCCTCTACTTGACTAGCTCGTTAATCGAAGATGGTTATGTTTCCTAACTATAGTCATGTGTTGTCATTTGATTAACGGGATCACATCATTAGGAGAATGATGTGATTGACATGACCCATTCCATTAGCTTAGCACCCGATCGTTTAGTATGTTGCTAGTGCTTTCTTCATGACTTATACATGTTCCTATGACTATGAGATTATGCAACTCCCGTTTGCCGGAGGAACACTTTGTGTGCTACCAAACGTCACAACGTAACTAGGTGATTATAAAGGAGCTCTACAGGTGTCTCCAAAGGTACATGTTGGGTTGGCGTATTTCGAGATTAGGATTTGTCACTCCGATTATTGGAGAGGTACCTCTGGGCCCTCTCGGTAATGCACATCACATAAGCCTTGCAAGCATTGCAACTAATGAGTTAGTTGCGAGATGATGTATTACAGAACGAGTAAAGAGACTTGCCGGTAACGAGATTGAACTAGGTATTGAGATACCGACGATCGAATCTCGGGCAAGTAACATACCGATGACAAAGGGAACAACGTATGTTGTTATGCGGTCTGACCAATAAAGATCTTCGTAGAATATGTAGGAGCCAATATGAGCATCCAGGTTCCGCTATTGGTTATTGGCTGGAGACGTGTCTCGGTCATGTCTACATTGTTCTCGAACCCATAGGGTCCGCACGCTTAACGTTACGATGACAGTTTCATTATGAGTTTATATATTTTGATGTACCGAAGTTTGTTTGGAGTCCCGGATGTGATCACGGACATGACGAGGAGTCTCGAAATGGTCGAGACATAAAGATTGATATATTGGACGGCTATATTCGGACACCGGAAGTGTTCCGGAGAAGTTTCGGATAAAACGGGAGTACCGGGGGGTTACCGGAACCCCCCCGGGGGTTAATGGGCCTCATGGGCCCAAAGTGGAGAAGAGGAGGGGTGGTCAGGGCAGGCCGCGCGCCCCCTCCCCCTCTAGTCCGAATTGGACAAGGAGGGGGTGCGGCGCCCCCCCTTTCCTTCCTCTCCTCTCCTCTCTCCCTTCCTTCCCCCTCTCCTAGTTGGACAAGGAAAAGGAGGGAGTCCTACTCCCGGTAGGAGTAGGACTCCTCCCTGGCGCGCCTCCTCCTGGCCGGCCGCCCCTCCCCCTTGCTCCTTTATATACGGGGGCACGGGGCACCTCTAGACACACAAGTTGATCTTCGTGATCGTTCTCTTAGCCGTGTGCGGTGCCCCCCTCCATCATACTCCTCGATAATATTGTAGCGGTGCTTAGGCGAAGCCCTGCTACGGTAGAACATCAAGATCGTCACCACGCCGTCGTGCTGACGGAACTCTTCCCCGACACTTTGCTGGATCGGAGTCCGGGGGTCGTCATCGAGCTGAACGTGTGCTAGAACTCGGAGGTGCCATAGTTTTGGTGCTTGATCGGTCGGGTCGCGAAGACGTACGACTACATCAACCGCGTTGTCATAACGCTTCCGCTTTCGGTCTACGAGGGTACGTGGACAATACTCTCCCCTCTCGTTGCTATGCATCATCATGATCTTGCGTGTGTGTAGAATTTTTTTTTAAATTACTACGTTCCCCAACAATTACTAAATGCGAGCTTTCAAGCAAGAGCTGCTCGCCTCACCCGAATCTTGTTCAACGGCAGCGAATCCATCGTACATGCTGGAGGCAGCGTCCCCGTCATGAGAGCACGGCGCACGCACCGAGCCGCAAGTGTTGACCAGCGGGTCGTGTTCCCCAACCTGCTCGCACACAAACCCAGTCACCGCAACCTGGCGACTTGAAAATTTTCGGTTAGTAGGTTAAAAGAAAATTTACATGCAACAGGAGCAAATGTTCGAAAAAAGGCCAACATAATGGACACGGGCAAAAAGTTTGATCAAATGCATTTTTTAGAGGAAATGAAAGAATTATCAACCTTGGAGAGCGACACGCTGGCCGCCGCAGACGCGTTCCTACGTTGGCGCTTGACCAAACAACGGGTTCTCACAGCCGTCACCCTCCTTTGGAACCAGACGTGCGAGCGCAGCAGGCAGCCGAAACCAAGCAGAGAGGAGAAAGTTGCATGGGGCGCCATGCAGGGCTGGACTGAGGACGATGAACAAACTAGAGGGAGAGGAAGAGAGAGGAAGACCAGCGTGCTGCGTCTCAGCGTGCTGCTTACAAGCATCAGCAAGCAAGTGTTTAAATAGAACATGGGCGACTTACACCAACCCCCCGTAGTCCCCACAGCAAATTCAAATGTTCAAAAAATGGAGGGCCACTCCAATCCAATCTCACAATACACAGAGCTGCACCTCATCGACTCATCAATTCCTGATAGCTCCCGTACTATAGACGACCTGCTACCATCGCCACTTGCTCAGGAAAGTAGGCACGTATCATTATTTGCATTGATAGAAAAAGATTCCAAAAATAGGAAAGGACATGGTACAACACCGAGCAAGCATATCAACTCGTTTTCAAAATCACAACGCGACTGGTCGAAGTCGGAAAATAAACTTAACAGGATTACATCACTTTCGACAGCCCCACCACAGTTATTACATAACTTATTGGAAAATCAATATCACACGGCCAAACTAGGTCTATCAGCATGAAAATCCAATTACAGTCCTTACAGCGCCACACAACACTCATTGGAAAAACAAATCACAGTCACAATTTATGCCTAATCACGGGAAATCAACCTACTCAAATTATGGGTAAATGCAACAGATCGCAACATTAGTTTGGCCGATCGGGTTTAAGTTTCAACCACCTGCACCAGATGTTGATCCAAACATCACTCAACTGGCCCGTCGTGAGGCCTTTTCACGAATGGCAATACTGGATTGAAACAACTTGTTTTCTTGTGCCCAGCTACACCGCAATTGCCGCAGGTAGGTATTTTGCGAGGTTTCTTCGGAAGATCACCCCTGCGGGGGCACGTCGTGCTTTTGTGCCCTTTCTCCCTACAGACCGTGCACCTCGACCGCGCGTCCTTGACCTCGTATCCAGGCTTGTTCCTAGCTGTGGTTGGCCTACCCTTCTGCTTCTTCCTATCGGGCGGCAGCAACGTTGACAGTGAGAGGCTTGAGCCAGCTTCCCCTGAAGCAGTATTAAGTCCACACTCGGTTGAGATGAACATCTGAGAACACATGTCGTCTGGGTGTGAGGAACCTGCTCCCATATCCTGAGTGGGATTGGCTGAATCCCCAATTTGAGTTTGGTCCACCAAGCTTTTGCCGTCCTTGATCACTGCCAAAACAGTCAGTTCCGCCTTGCCTGCGATCAATATGTCCATTGCTCTGTCGAATGCATCCACGTTGCTATCCCCCAGCTGCACAAACTCGAGAGCGGTCAGGTGTAGTGCTGTATGCCTGTATGAGGATAACCGCGGAGGCCCTTGATCCTTTTGGTAATGCAGGAGGTGGAGTGGCAAATTGTCGCGGGCATCTACTGCCCACCTCTTGAGGACATGGGAACTGGGTATTTTTCGCACCCCCAGATGAATTAGGACCTGCTACAATGCATGGGGGAGAAATAACATTAGGTCCAAAAGACGAAAGTCTGGACAAATCATTGTGAAGTAACTGTTTTTAGTGAGGTCTCTCTAACACGAAGGGGGCCGGTAGTAATTACCTTGATGGCATGGCAACAAAGCATCCCCATGTGCTCGAAGAGCCCACATTCGCACGAATACCTAGCGCCGCCATCATGGACACGGACAACATGCATTTTGCGGCACCACTTCTCTCGCTTCTCAGCTTCGACGTGCCGAACTTTGTAGCTGATGCCTCGCTCAACTTCTTCAACATCATACCGACCAGACCGATACAAAGCCTGGCCGAACATTTCGTACATCGTCCATGTATATACCTGGCTTGCATGTTCCTCCAAAGGGTAGTTGTATCGGAGAACTATCCCTCCCTATTAAAATACAGAAACAAAAAAATGTCAGCAAGAATGAAAACCAGGGAAATATGATGTATCTGGTTGTAGGTTGCACAAAGTTTAGCTTAGCACCCACCAGCCTCGTTCTTTTCTCTTGGAAACCTTCTTCGTCTTCTCGGTCAAACTGCAGTTTGCTGTATTGCTTCACAAAAAGGTTCATGGGGCATGCAGGCGGGATGTAGCCCTTCAACAAATGATTTGCACTCTCACTTCTTTGCGTACTGGTTTGCTTCGCACAGAATTTCCCACTAAAATAAGGCTTCGCCCACTTGTGGCGAACCTCGAAAATCTGGATCAGGAACGTGTTGTTGTGGAGCTTGTATTTGTCTAGCAGCTCAGCCCAAGCTGCTTCAAACTCGTCCACAGTGAGCATCTCATTGACAACCTTGTGCAGCGCAGCCTTGAAATCATTGCTTTTCGTGTAATGCGGCCCAAGGTGCTCCTTCGCCTTCCTTAGCAATCATTGCTTTTCGTGTAATGCGGCCCAAGGTGCTCCTTCGCCTTCCTTAGCAATCATTGCTTTTCGTGTAATGCGGCCCAAGGTGCTCCTTCGCCTTCCTTAGCACATGCCACTTGCACCAACGATGTGTAGTATCAGGCATCGTTTGTTGTATAGCCACCTCCATCGCGCGCGCTTGATCTGCAAGCAGAAATCAATGGTCGGCTGTGTAACATATAATGAAAAATAGGATTACCCACTACACACACAGCAAGGGTGCTATTTTTTCTAGTGTATCTGGTGTCATACATAGGTGGCAAATAAGGAAATCATAGGACAGCAAACAAACCTGTTAGTATCGTTTTCGGAGGTTTGCCACCCATCAGCCTGATGAATTCGGTGAATACCCATTTGAAACTCTCGATCGTTTCCTCTCTCATCATTACCCCGCCCATGATGATACTCTGGAAGTGATTGTTCACCCCCACGAACAACCCAAAAGGCATGTCGTATAGATTTGTCTTGTATGTAGTATCGAACGTTATGACATCCCCGAAATTGTGGTACTGCATCTTACTTCTACCATTGGTCCACAACAGGGTTTTTATCTTGCTTTCCTTATCAACCTCAACAACATATGAAAACTCTGGATCATTTGACCCCAGCTCAGAGAATGCATCCATGGTCTTCCGCACATCATCATCCGCCTGCTCCTTGCTAAGCTTCCCACAGAAAGTCCTAAGGCACCTCTTTGTGAACGGGACGTTCTCCATCCGCCCAAACAGGCTCCCAATGATGGTGTATACCTTCCCCAGATTTACATTGTTCTGGCACAACTGTTTCACGAGATCTCTTGTGTATGTGTCAATGTGCCGGTGTGATGGCCAATGCAGCTTCTCAGCACAAGTCCGTAGCATTTCATGGTTGTGGGAGGCGCGATTTTCAGATACATACCACCCACCATCATCTGTCCGGTGCAACCTAAGCATGGCGGCGCAATTGCTCCTCATTGACGAGCTGTTCTCCCTTTCTGGTTTGCCCTGAGATTATTTTTCAAAGCAGACAACAGCCAAAGTTGCGTCAGATCATTTTTGCATAGAACAAGGCACGCACGCACACGAAACACAATTAGGAAGCAAAGCAGGGGGCTTACAGCGCAGCCGCACACAATCTCTTGCATACACTTCGTCCCATTGACATTTTGCCTGCTCTCGCCGTAACGAATCCCAAAGCCGACCTCCCATGAATATAGATTGTAGAATTCATACGCCTCTGCCAGCGAATCAAAAATAGCGCCAAGCACCGGGTTCACGACCACCTCAGTCCTCCTATCAGCGAACCCAAAAATAGCAGCTTCCAGTGGCGGCACACGATCAGCTACTACAGCCCTCTCGTCTGGCGCACTAGGACCTCTTGGCCTGCATTTTGAAAAGCACAACCAAATTAGTTACGAAAACCAACTACGACGAAAAGCATGATTTAAAAGAGCCCAAACTGATGCAACACGATTTCATAATTACAAAATCGATACTAGGACCCTTTTCCGGCAGGATTGATTCCGACTTTTTTCTCCCCAACACCATACATTCCAGAGTGGTGAAAGAAAAGGTCAGCAAACTTCTACGGATTGGATTGCAGTAAGCACACCATCCCCACTTGCATTTGTTTCAACACTAAATAATGACAGCATGCCAATGGATAGTGAGCTTGCGGACTGAAAATTATGGACACAGTAACCTAACCATACAAGTCAACTAGTCCCCAGCAGCAGCAATTCAATCATTCTATGTCCACGGGACTTAAACCGGGTTTTTTTGGCAGTGGCAATAATAATTTTCACCAAAAACGTACGAACGGGTAGTGATTTATTGAAGGCAATAAGAACTTTTCAGCAAGTGATGATCGAGCACCATTTTTTTATACCCAATTCGCCTAAACTAATGAAACTTCCTCTCGTCAGCTCATATGAATGCTATCAAGAAAATACACATTTGTGTAGGGAGGACCTTCTTGGCTCTTGAGTAATACAATCCCTTTTACCCCACAAAAAAAAGAAAATACACATTTGTCCCAGGCAACC
The DNA here is from genome assembly GCF_056163025.1 of Triticum urartu. Classification (NCBI taxonomy): domain Eukaryota; kingdom Viridiplantae; phylum Streptophyta; class Magnoliopsida; order Poales; family Poaceae; genus Triticum; species Triticum urartu. Next base: position 733,394,589 of record NC_141874.1, read on the forward strand.
GCAAAATTGGTATGTACCTGCGCTTCCAGCCTACGCGGATGGTGGTGTTCGCCGAAGCTGGGCCGCTGTGACGTGCTGACTGCACGGCGCAGCTCGATACGACGGACGGCGTCCTGTGCCGACCCGTGCCGACGGCAGGACCACTCCTTGAGAACTGAATGTCGTGCACGATTCTCCGGCGCCACTGCTGCCGCTGGACTGGACAGAGCTGTGCGAGACGACGGCTGGAGTCGCCAATCCCGTCGGCTGGACCACGCCCCCTGAACTGAATGTCGTGCATGAATCCGCCGGGCCACTGCAGCCGCTGGCCTGGACGGAGTTGTGCGAGACGCCGGCTGGAGTCGCCAATCCCGACGCCACATCCCTGCCTCCAGAGCTGAAGGTCTTGCAGGATGCCCCGGAGAATTCGCCAGCAGCCAAGCCCACCCCTTGATCCAACTCAGGCACGTCTGGCAAGACCGGGCCGACGGCGGGATCCGACGAGCCAATGCCCGAATCGGGCACAACGTCGCCGCCGCCGCCCAGAACGCACGGCGCCTCCTGCGCACCTGCACCCATAGCAGCCAAGATAGATCTGCAGCACCGGGGACCGGGGCGAGCCCGTTAGATCTAGATTTTGACCAATAACAACTACATATGAAGGGATTCACTAACCCAGAGGCCAACGCCGCCGAGGTAGACGCTCCGGGGAGGAGGAAGCACACCGGCTGCTGTCGCGGATCACCTTGTTCGTCGCCTGGCAAAAAACAGGAAATGGACTAGCGCGAGAATAAGCACATGCACCTAATCCTTATCGCCACCAGTCCAGTGGTCCGGGTCGCCGGCCCCGCGGAACAGGAAACCAACGCCCCCACATGGTACGTCCCGCGCAGCAGGCACACTTTTCTCTGACGGATGAGTACCACGGTCCGACCCCACGATGCCGACGTGCGGCAGGGTATTGCATGTATCACGCGTTGTATCTCCACTTTACCCATTATGTTAATCTGACAGCACGCATCACCACACCGCGTGCGACCGGCCGGATAGTTGCGTGCAGCTGCCGCTGCGTCCAGTTCGTCCACTCTCCTACCTCTGGCCACTAGTAGTATTGTAGCCACTCCTCTGCCTCAAGTGGGTTTGTCCAAACTTGGCCAAATGGGCCGGCCCGGCACGGCATTGGCCTGGCCTAGATTAAACGGGCCAGGCACGGTGCGGCCCGACCAGGCATGCTAAATAATTGGATCATGTCGGGCCGGCACACGTGTTGGCCTCCCAGGCCCAGGAACGGCCCCTGGCTACACGGGCTAACATGGTGGCCCGTTTGGCTGGCTGGCACAGCTGGGCCAAGTAGGCACGTCGATCGTTGCCTCGTTGGCATCATTGAAAAAAATTTGATCGTTGGTCAGCCACCTACCCGTGCGCAGCGCCGTAGTGCAGAGGCACATCGATGCAGGGAATCACATGCATGTGTCCCTGGTCCTAGGTGCCTCTTTGCCTCCCTCGCCTTGGTACAAGTACTTAGGGCATCTCCAGCCGTTGGCCCCCCCAGGACACATAAAAATCGTCTTCTGGGGGTCTGCCGGTGATACAATCGGTGCTGGGGGCGGTTTTGCGCCCAACCGTTGCCCCCAGGCGCCGAAATTGGCCCACTTTGCAGCCCAATTTCGGCGAATAAAGGGCCCATATGGGCGAGAATAGTCCCATATTCGACGTGGTTTCGTCGTGTCTCGGCGTTCAATTATCAACACAACTATTTCTTATCACATATTTCATCACAGAAAAATCAAATACTTCAACAAAATAGTACAACAACAAATAGTTCAATACAAATTATATAGTTCAACAAATAAAAACTCGTATTTCATCACACGGCGTCCCCCTTGAGCCTCCATAGGTGCTCAATCAGATCTTTCTACAGTTGATGATGCACCTGTGGGTCTCGGATCTCCTGACGCATACTGAGATAGGCAGTCCAAGTTGCTGGTAGCTGGTGATCAACTTCGGCTAGAGGACCCTGCCTGTAGTATGGTTCAGTGTCAAACACTGGGTCTTCTTGCTCGCTCTCGATAATCATGTTGTGCAAGATGACACAGCAAGTCATAATCTCCCACATTTGATCTTTGGACCAGGTCTGAGCGGGGTACCGAACAACAGCAAATCGAGATTGGAGCACACCAAATGCCCGCTCGACATCCTTCCTGCAAGCCTCCTAAAGCTTCGCAAACCAGGCGTTCTTGCCTCCTGCCACAGGGTTTGAGATCGTCTTCACAAATGTCGACCATCTCGGATAGATGCCGTCAGCTAGATAGTACCCCTTGTTGTATTGGTGCCCATTGATCTCGAAGTTCACCGGAGGAGAATGGCCCTCAACGAGCTTGGCAAAAACAGGAGAGCACTGCAGCACGTTGATGTCATTGTGAGTTCCTGGCATACCAAAGAAGGAGTGCGAAATCTAGAGGTCATGTGTGGCTACCGCCTGAAGCACCATACTGCAACCGCCTTTGGCGCCTTTGTACATCCCCTGCCAACCAAATGGGCAATTCTTCCATTTTCAATGCATGCAGTCGATGCTTCCAAGCATCCCAGGAAATCCTCTTGCTGCATTCTGGGCTAGGATCCGAGCAGTGTCTTCCGCATTGGGTGTTCTCAAGTATTGTGGCCCAAACACTGCCACCACTGCCCGAAAAAACTTGTAAAAACACTCTATGCTGGTGGACTCGGCCATGCGCCCATAGTCGTCGAGTGAATCACTGGGAGCTCCATATGCAAGCATCCTCATTGCTGTCGTGCACTTCTGGATGGAGGTGAATCCAAGAGCGCCAGTGCAATCCATCTTGCACTTGAAGTAGTTGTCGAACTCCCGGATGGAATTCACAATCCTGAGGAAGAGCTTTCGGCTCATCCGATAACGGCGCCGAAATGTTCTCTTGCCATGAAGTGGAGTATCGGCGAAGTAGTCGGAGTAGAGCATGCGGTAGCCTTGGAGACGATGCCGGTTCTTTGCTTTCATCCTCCCCGGCATCGAGCCACCTCGCCGCGGCTTTTCATTGCTCGCCAGCAGCTGGGCGAGGGCGGCGAGCACCATGAGATGCTCTTCTTCCTGGACGTCGGCCGCGGCTTTCTCCTCCAGCAGCGCGGCGAGCTCTTTCTCCTCATCCGAGTCCATCGCCGAGGCAGGCAAAACACCGAACACCTTACGCTCGGTGGACGTGTACCCGCTGTTAAACCGCGCCTCCGCGGCCGGAAACGGCGGCCGAAAACGCCCAGCTGCTGTGGGAGGGGCTGCCGCGGTGAAGCGCTGCTATTTTCCGGCGGGGAATGGCTATCTAGCGGAGTAGGGCGGCGGCCATCGCCGGGATATAGCTAGTGGTGGCCGAGGGCGCGGGGGGTGCGAGGCGAGTCGGGGGAAGAAAACCTTGACTTTTCCCCTGTCGGTGTGGGCCAGACGTGCTTTTCCCTAGCGCCGGAGCCCCCAACTGCTCCCCAGCACGCCGGATTCGGTCTGTGACCGCCGGGCGGAAAAAAGGTCCGAACCGGCGATTTTCGGCGTCCTGGGGGCGCGATTGAACCGTTTTTTTAGCCGGCGCCGAAAAAGTGGCCTGAGGGGCCTTGTTGGGGGCGCGACTGAAGATGCCCTTAGTGGTAGGATTAGGCTTAGGCATGCCGTGACGGACTAGGCAGCCAAGGTATGGCCCTAGCTGGGCTACGTGCCCGGCCGGCCCATGATAGGCCAGACAAGCGGGCTGACGTGCTGGCATGACTAAACCGGCCCAGTTGAAAGCCTGCCACAAGGACTGGATTGCTTTTCAGCTTTGTTTTATACGTCTTTTTTCATAAAGTGCTTGGAACGGGGTACAATTTTCACTTTTTTATGGGTCCTTTAATAAAATGTACCTACATGCTTATCTAGCATAATTCTGGGTCCTTCGAGGCCTTTCTTTTTGTTAAAAAAAGGAAAGAGACATTACTTTGACATGACCGCATTCCAATCGGGCTCTACACGTCTCGGGAGTTCCTTTTCTTTTTTTCTTTTGAAGAAACACGCCCCACCAGTTCAACCACAAACACCATACACTTTTGGGTGTCCTAGCCTGTAGCTTGCACATTGGCTAGGTCGTGCACGGGAGGAGAGGTGTCCTATCAAGTAACGTGTAATTTTTTTTTCAAAAGAAGAGTAATTTGTAGCTTCTTCTCTTTTTGTAAATTTTACTTTTTTTATTAGTGTTATGTTTACATTTTCCGTTCTACTAGATAAAATTCACAATTAAATTTTTTTAATACGTAAACATTATATTTCATAGGAAAAATACACAAAAGTATTTTGCAGATAAAAATATGCATATATCTTTTCCCCAGCTAGGTTGTTAAAAGATTGGTTAATGAGTTTTGAAGGGCTACAAATTGTGTCAATTTTTTGTATTTACAATATAAAACAATAAGTTAGGGTTATTGGAGATACCTTAAATAGCTATAACTCTACAAATTGTATTTTTTTAGTTATACTTTTTAATATGGTTTACAGTTTAAGTAAGTAAATTCCACCTTGATGTGAGACTGCAACAACCAAGCCAATAGGCAATGCCGAATATAAAAATGTAAATAAAAAAAATTATACGTAGATTAGACTAAATTAGTATACTGTATTAGATAATTTACAATTCGATACGTTTGTTAATCTGGTTTGATTGAGACATTTTTTGTCATCCAACTTAATAAGTTTGAGTTGACGCTAGAAAATCAAGTCAAAATCCTACATGGGAAGGAAGATGACGACTTACGCCTGCCACATATATTTTGGGCCACTTTATTAATGTTCTGACCTATGGGTCTATTAAGGTTATATATACTATCTATCTATTTATACTGAACTATTTTATTTCGTCACAATTGAGCTAGTCATTAATGTATGTCATTTTGATTAAACATCATCCAATAAATTATATAGACAATAACAAATTTTGGTATAACTAGCAACATTAACAACTAAAAAACATTTATTTAAGTTAAGTTATAAATAGCTTATACAATTCCCATATTCACCATTATAAATACATTTCTTATGCTACATTAAACTGTAATTTGTTGCATTTTTTCATTATTTAGTTTGTAGTGTTTACATATTTTTTTGTTATAGTCGATATTATCATAATACAAAAAGAAAACATATACTTCACATTATTCCACCAATTTTACTTATGCCCGTTGATGTATTATAATGTGTTCTCATGTCATTAAATATCTACAGAACTTGGTATATGGATCTAGCAAATAACTTAATATATGTGGAGTTAAGATTATGATGTCTATGTGTAATAGAAACATAGTTAGTTATTAAGTGCATGAAGTGTCAATTACTTAAATGTTATTTCCGTAAGGAAAAGTAGCTCATCCTCAACCTACGAAAATCCCCTCGTTGGCCCTTGCTTTAGTTCATCAATTTAAAAAATGTCCTCCAATTTGTGAATAATGTATTGTGGCAACATGATCCCAAACCTGAGTGAAAGGACGTGGATATCGCCTAGAGGGGGGGGGGGGGGAGGGGGGGGGGGTGAATAGGCACTTTGAAAACAATTACGATTTTGGCTTGAACAAATACAGAATAAAACTAGTATTTAGTTTGTCAAGCAGAAAACCTAAATATACCTGGCTCAACTATTTGCACCAACAACGTATGCTAAGCAAGATAGACAACTATGTGATAGCAAGATACATAACATGAAACACTATGGCTATCACAAAGTGCACAAAGTAAAAGGCTCGGGCAAGAGATAACCGAGGCATGAGGAGACGATGATGTATCCCAAAGTTCACACCCTTTCCGATGCTAGTCTCTGTTAGAGTGGTGTGGAGGCACAATGTTCCCCAAAATGCCACTAGGGCCACCGTATTTTCCCCACACGCTCGCACAATGTAAGATGTCATGATTCCACTAAGGACCCTTGAGGGCGGTCACCGAACCCATACAAATGGCGACTCTTGGGGGCAGTCACCAAACCCCTACAATTGGCAACCCTTGGAGGCGGTCACCGAACCCGTACAAATTGCTCGGGTAAATCTCCACAACTTAATTGGACACCCCGAACTTGCCCGGAGCTTTACACCAAAATGATTGAACTCCGCAACACCACCAACCATGTAGGGAGCCCAAGCACCCAAGCTACACAAGCTCTAGGGTGCCCAAACACCCAAGAGTAACAAGCTTCTCAACTTTCACTTCCACATATCACCATGGAGAACTCATATCGATGCAACTAATGCAATGGCAATAACACACAAAGTATTTAGCAGAATCTTTGGACCTGCTAACCTACATGCATATACAGAGACCAAATCGAACTACACTTTCATTTACATACTATTATTCACCTAGCTATATATTGTTTCCTCAAAAGAAAACCTGGCTATATACTGGGTCCGTTGATGTCCATATGCATATGCTTATCTTAAAATTGCCGGCACATACTGTGAAGAACTTAGCCATGCTCCTATATTGCATTGCATGGCGGTGCATGCATGCATCAAGCAAAAGATATAGGAGGGCCGCTAACTTGGTTATTAAGGCTCGTGAGTACTTTGTTATGTATTTTTTTACCTTCGTCCTTAACTAAAAGTTGTCATTCAATTCACTTTAAGAATTGTTGCGCATGTAATTCATCTCTTTCTGAAGTTTTACCAATTATAACATATACAAGATGTTCGTATTGTGTAAAGTGTGAAGGAAATATGCCCTAGAGGCAATAATAAAGTTATTATTTATTTCCTTATATCATGATAAATGTTTATTATTCATGCTATAATTGTATTAACCGGAAACATAATACATGTGTGAATACATAGACAAACAGAGTGTCACTAGTATGCCTCTACTTGACTAGCTCGTTGATCAAAGATGGTTATGTTTCCTAACCATAGACATGAGTTGTCATTTGATTAACGGGATCACATCATTAGGAGAATGATGTGATTGACTTGACCCATTCCGTTAGCTTAGCACTTGATCATTTAGTTTGTTGCTATTGCTTTCTTCATGACTTATACATGTTCCTATGACTATGAGATTATGCAACTCCCGTTTACCGGAGGAACACTTTGTGTGCTACCAAACGTCACAACGTAACTGGGTGATTATAAAGGTGCTCTACAGGTGTCTCCGAAGGTACTTGTTGGGTTGGCGTATTTCGAGATTAGGATTTGTCACTCCGATTGTCGGAGAGGTATCTCTGGGCCCTCTCGGTAATGCACATCACTTAAAGCCTTGCAAGCATTGTAACTAATGAGTTAGTTGCGGGATGATGTATTACGGAACGAGTAAACAGACTTGCCGGTAACGAGATTGAACTAGGTATTGAGATACCGACGATCAAATCTCGGGCAAGTAACATACCGATGACAAAGGGAACAACCTATGTTGTTATGCGGTTTGACCGATAAAGATCTTCGTAGAATATGTGGGAGCCAATATGAGCATCCAGGTCCCGCTATTGGTTATTGACCGAAGACGTGTCTCGGTCATGTCTACATTGTTCTCGAACCCGTAGGGTCCACACGCTTAAGGTTTCGATGACAGTTATATTATGAGTTTATGAGTTTTGATGTACCGAAGGAGTTCGGAGTCCCGGATGAGATCGGGGACATGACGAGGAGTCTCGAAATGGTCGAGACATAAAGATCGATATATTGGACGACTATATTCGTACATCGGAAAGGTTCCGAGTGATTCGGGTACTTTTCGAAGTACTGGAGAGTTACGGGAATTCGCCGGGGAAGTATTGGGCCTTAGTGGGCCTGAGGGGAGAGAGAGGGCAGCAGCCCAGGAGGTGGCGCGCCCCCTCCCATGAGGAGTCCAAATTGGACTAGGGGAGGGGGGCGCGGCCCCTCTTTCCCTCTCCCTCTCCCTCTCTTTCCTTCCCCCTTCTCTCTTCCTAGTTGGACTAGGAAACGGGAGTCCTACTCCTACTAGGAGGAGGACTCCCCCCCTCCTTGGCGCGCCCCAAGGGCCGGCCAGCCTCCCCCCTTGCTCCTTTATATACGGGGGCAGGGGGCACCTCTAGACACACAAGTTGATCTTCGTGATCGTTCTCTTAGCCGTGTGCGGTGCCCCCCTCCACCATAATCCTCGATAATATTGTAGCGGTGCTTAGGCGAAGCCCTGCGACGGTAGAACATCAAGATCGTCACCACGCCGTCATGCTGACGGAACTCTTCCCCGACACTTTGCTAGATCGGAGTCCGGGGATCGTCATCGAGCTGAACATGTGCTAGAACTCGAGGTGCCGTAGTTTCGGTGCTTGATCGGTCGGGCCGTGAAGACGTACGACTACATCAACCGCGTTGTGCTAACGCTTCCGCTTCCGGTTTATGAGGGTACGTAGACAACACTCTCCCCTCTCGTTGCTATGCATCACCATGATCTTGCGTGTACGTATGAATTTTTTTGAAATTACTACGTTTACCAACAGTGGCATCCGAGCCTAGGTTTTATGTGTTGATGTTATATCCACGAGTAGAACACAAGTGAGTTGTGGGCGATATAAGTCATACTGCTTACCAACATGTCATACTTTGGTTTAGCGGTATTGTTGGATGAAGCGGCTCGGACCGACATTACGCGTACGCTTACGCGAGACTGGTTCTACCGACGTGCTTTGCACACATGTGGCTGGCGGGTGTCAGTTTCTCCAACTTTAGTTGAACTGAGTGTGGCTACGCCCGGTCCTTGTGAAGGTTAAAACATCATCAACTTGAGAAACTATCGTTGTGGTTTTGATGCGTAGGTAAGAACGGTTCTTGCTAAGCCCGTAGCAGCCACGTAAAACTTGCAACAACAAAGTAGAGGACGTCTAACTTGTTTTTGCAGGGCATGTTGTGATGTGATATGGTCAAGACGTGATGAGATATAAGTTGTTGTATAAGATGATCATGTTTTGTTGAAGTTATCGGCAACTGGCAGAAGCCTAATGGTTGTCTCTTTATTGCATAAGATGCAAGCGCCAAATAATTGCTTTACTTTATCGCTATGCGATAGCAATAGTTGCAAGAGCAATAGTTGGCGAGACGAACATGTGACGACACATTGATATAGATCAAGATGATGGAGATCATGGTGTCATGCCGGTCATGATGGAAATCATGACGATGTTTTGGAGATGGATATCAAAGGCACAAGATGATGATGGCCATATCATGTCACATATTTTGATTGCATGTGATGTTTATATTTTATGCATCTTATCTTGCTTTAATTGACAGTAGCATTATAAGATGATCTCTCACTAAATTTCAAGATAAAAGTGTTCTCCCTGAGTATGCACCGTTGCCAAAGTTCGTCGTGCCCAGACACCACGTGATGATCGGGTGTGATAAGCTCTACGTCCATCTACAACGGGTGCAAGCCAGTTTTGCACACGCAGAATACTCATGTTAAACTTGACGAGCCTAGCATATGCAGATATGGCCTCGGAACACTGAGACTGAAATATTGAGCATGAATCATATAGTAGATATGATCAACATAGTGATGTTCACCATTGAAAACTACTCCATTTCACGTGATGATCGGTTATGTTTTAGTTGATTTGGATCACGTGATCACTTAGATGATTAGAGGGTTGTCTATCTAAGTGGGATTTCTTAAGTAATATGATTAATTGAACTTTAATTTATCATGAACTTAGTCCTGGTAGTATTAACATATCTATGTAGTAGATCAATAGCTCGCGATGTTGCTCCCCATTTAATTTTTATATGTTCCTAGAGAAAACTAAGTTGAAAAATGTTAGTAGCAATGATGCGGATTGGATCCGTGATCTGAGGATTATCCTCATTGCTGCACAGAAGAATTATGTCCTTGATGCACCGCTAGGTGACAAACCTATTGCAGGAACAGATGCAAACGTTATGAACGTTTGGCTAGCTCAATATGATGACTACTTGATAGTTTAGTGCACCATGCTTAACAACTTAGAATCGGGATTTCAAAGACGTTTTGAACGTCATGGACCATATGAGATGTTCCAGGAGTTGAAATTAATATTTTAAGCAAATACCCGAGTTGAGAGATATGAAGTCTCCAACAAGTTCTATAGCTAAAAGATGGAGGAGAATAGCTCAAGCAGTGAGCATGTGCTCAGATTGTCTGGGTACTACAATCGCTTGAATCAAGTGGGAGTTAATATTCCAGATAAAATAGTGATTGACAGAATTCTCTAGTCACCATCACCAAGTTAGTAGAACTTCATGATGAACTATAATATGCAAGGGATAACAGAAACGATTCCCAAGCTCTTCGTGATGCTGAAATTGACGAAGGTAGAAATCAAGAAAAGCATCAAGTGTTGATGGTAAACAAAACCACTAGTTTCAAGTAAAGGGACAAAGGGCAGAAAGGGGAACTTCAATAAGAACGGCAAGCAACTTGCTGCTCAAGTGAAAAACCGAATTCTGGACCTAAGCCTGAAACTGAGTGCTTCTACTACAAAGGGATTGGTCACTGGAAGCGGAAATACCCCAAGTAATTGGCGGATAAGAAGGATGGCAAAGTGAACATAGGTATATTTGATATACATGTTATTGATGTGTACTTTACTAGTGTTTATAGCAACCCCTCAGTATTTGATACTAGTTCAGTTGCTAAGAGTAGTAACTCGAAATGGGAGTTGCAGAATGAACAGAGACTAGTTAAGGGTGAAGTGACGATGTGTGTTGGAAGTGGTTCCAAGATTGATATGATCATCATCGCACACTCCCTATACTTTCGGGATTAGTGTTGAACCTAAATAAGTGTTATTTGGTGTTTGCGTTGAGCATGGATATGATTTGATCATGTTTATTGCAATACGGTTATTCATTTAAGTAAGAGAATAAATTGTTGTTCTGTTTACATATATGGTTACACACCCAATGAAAATGGTTCGTTGGATCTCGATCGTAGTGATACACATATTCATAATATTGAAACCAAAAGATGCAAAGTTAATAATGATAGTGCAACTTATTTGTGGCACTGCCGTTTAGGTCATATTGGTGTAAAGCGCATGAAGAAACTCCATGTTGATGGACTTTTGGAATCACTTGATTATGAATCAGTTGATACTTGCGAACCATGCCTCATGGGCAAGATGACTAAGACTCCATTCTCCGGAACAATGCAGCAAGCAACAGATTTGTTGGAAATCATGCATACTGATGTATATGGTCCGATGAATATTGAAGCTCGCGGCAGGTATTATTATTTTCTGATCTTCACAGATGATTTGAGCAGATATGAGTATATCTACTTGATGAAACACAAGTCTGAAATATTTGAAAAGTTCAAAGAATTTCAGAGTGAAGTGGAGAATCATCGTAACAAAAACAAAATTTTCTACGACATGATCGCAGAAGTAAAATATTTGAGTTACGAGTTTGGCCTTCAGTTAAAACAATGTGAAATAGTTTCACTACTCACGCCACCTGGAACACCACAGTGTAATGGTGTGTCCGAACGTCGTAATCGTACTTTACTTGATATGATGCGATCTATGATGTCTCTTACAGATTTACCGCTATTGTTTTGGGGTTATGCATTAGAGACAGCTACATTCACGTTAAAAAGGGCACCATCTAAGTCCGTTGAGGCGACACCGTATGAACTGTGGTTTGGCAAGAAACCAAAGTTGTCGTTTCTTAAAGTTTGAGGTTGCAATGCTTATGTGAAAAAGTTTCAATTTGATAAGCTAAAACCTAAATTGGAGAAGTGCGTCTTCATAGGATACCCAAAAGAAAATGTTGGGTACACCTTCTATTATAGATCCAAAGGCAAGTTATTCATTGCTGAGAATGGATCCTTTCTAGAGAAGGAGTTTCTCTCAAAAGAAGTGAGTAGGAGGAAAGTAGAACTTGATGAGGTAACCGTACCTGCTCCCTTATTGGAAAGTAGTTCATCACATAAATCTATTTCTATGACTACTACACCAATTAGTGAGGAAGATAATGATGATGATCATGTAACTTAAGATCAATTTACTACCGAACCTCGTAGGTAAACCAGAGTGAGATCCGAACCGGAGTGGTACGGTAATCATGTTCTGGAGGTCATGTTACTTGACCATGACGAACCTACAAACTATGAGGAAGCGATGATGAGCCCAGATTCCGCGAAATGGCTCGAGGCCATGAAATCTGAGATGAGATCCATGTATAAGAACAAAGTATGGACTTTGACTGACTTGCCCAAAGATTGGCGAGCCATTGAGATTAAATGGATCTTCAAGAGGAAGACCGACGTTGATAGTAGTGTTACTATCTACAAAGCTAGAATTGTCGCAAAAGGTTTTCGACAAGTTCAATGTGTTGACTACGATGAGAGTTTCTCACTCGTATCTATGCTTAAGTCTGTCCGAATCATGTTAGCAATTGCCGCATTTTATGAAATCTGGTAAGTGGATAAACAAAACTGCATTCCTTAATAGATTTATTAAAGAAGAGTTGTATATGATGCAACCAGAAGGTTTTGTCAATCCTAAAGGTACTAACAAAATATGCAAGCTTCGGCGATCCATCTATGGACTGGTGCAAGCATCTCGGAGTTGGAATATACGCTTTGATAAGTTGATCAAAGCATATAGTTTTATACAGACTTGCGGTGAAGCCTGTATTTACAAGAAAGTGAGTGGGAGCACTACAACATTTCTGATAAGTATATGTGAATGACATATTGTTGATCAGAGATAATGCAGAATTATTCTGCAAAGCATAAAGGAATGTTTGAAAGAAGTTTTTCAAAGAAAGACCTCGGTGAAGCTGCTTACATATTGAGCATGAAGATCTATAGAGATAGATCAAGACGCTTGATAAGTTTTTCAATGAGTACATACCCTGACAAGATTTTGAAGTAGTTCAAAATGGAACAGTCAAAGAAAGAGTTCTTGCCTGTGTTACAAGGTGTGAAACTGAGTAAGACTCAAAAACCCGACCACGGCAGAAGATAGAGAGAGAATGAAAGTCATTCATTATGCCTTAGCCATAGGTTCTATAAAGTATGCCATGCTGTGTACCAGACCTATTGTATACCCTGCCCTGTGTTTGGCAAGGGAGTACAATAGTGATCTAGGAGTAGATCACTGGACATTGGTCAAAATTATCCTTAGTGGAATAAGGATATGTTTCTCGATTATGGAGGTGACAAAAGGTTCGTCGTAAAGGGTTACATCGATGCAAGTTTTGACACTGATCCAGATGACTCAAAGTCTCAATCTAGACAAATATTGAAAGTGGGAGCAATTAGCTAAAGTAGCTCCGTGCAGAACATTGTTGACATAGAAATTTGCAAAATACTTACGGATCTGAATGTGGCAGACCCGTTAACTAAACTTCTCTCACAAAAAAACATGATCACACCTTAGTACTCTTTGGGTGTTAATCACATAGCAATGTGAACTAGATTATTGACTCTAGTAAACCCTTTGGGTGTTGGTCACATGTCGATGTGAACTATGGGTGTTAATCACATAGTGATGTGAACTATTGGTATTAAATCACATGGCGATGTGAACTAGATTATTGACTCTAGTGCAAGTGGGAGACTGAAGGAAATATGCCCTGGAGGCAATAATAGAGTTATTATTTATTTCCTTATATCATGATAAATGTTTATTATTCATGCTAGAATTGTATTAACCGGAAACATAATACATGTGTGAATACATAGACAAACAGAGTGTCACTAGTATGCCTCTACTTGACTAGCTCGTTGATCAAAGATGGTTATGTTTCCTAACCATAGACATGAGTTGTCATTTGATTAACGGGATCACATCATTAGGAGAATGATGTGATTGACTTGACCCATTCCGTTAGCTTAGCACTTGATCGTTTAGTTTGTTGCTATTGCTTTCTTCATGACTTATACATGTTCCTTTGACTATGAGATTATGCAATTCCCATTTACCGGAGGAACACTTTGTGTTCTACCAAACGTCACAACGTAACTGGGTGGTTATAAAGGTGCTCTACAGGTGTCTCCGAAGGTACTTGTTGGGTTGGCGTATTTCGAGATTAGGATTTGTCACTCCGATTGTCGGAGAGGTATCTCTGGGCCCTCTCGGTAATGCACATCACTTAAAGCCTTGCAAGCATTGCAACTAATGAGTTAGTTGCGGGATGATGTATTACGGAACGAGTAAAGAGACTTGCCGGTAACGAGATTGAACTAGGTATTGAGATACCGACGATCAAATCTCGGGCAAGTAACTAAAGGAAATATGCCCTAGAGGCAATAATAAAGTTATTATTTATTTCCTTATATCATGATAAAGGTTTATTATTCATGCTAGAATTGTATTAACCGGAAACATAATACATGTGTGAATACATAGACAAACAGAGTGTCACTAGTATGCCTCTACTTGACTAGCTCGTTAATCAAAGATGGTTATGTTTCCTAACCATGGACAAAGAGTTGTCATTTGATTAACGGGATCACATCATTAGTTGAATTATCTGATTAACATGACCCATTCCATTAGCTTAGCACCCGATCGTTTAGTATGTTGCTATTGCTTTCTTCATGACTTATACATGTTCCTATGACTATGAGATTATGTAACTCCCGTGTGCCGGAGGAACACTTTGTGTGCTACCAAACGTCACAACATAACTGGGTGATTATAAAGGTGCTCTACAGGTGTCTCCAAAGGTACATGTTGGGTTGACGTATTTCGAGATTAGGATTTGTCACTCCGATCGTCGGAGAGGTATCTCTGGGCCCTCTCGGTAATGCACATCACTTAAGCCTTGCAAGCATTGCAACTAATGAGTTAGTTGCGGGATGATGTATTACGGAACGAGTAAAGAGACTTGCCGGTAACGAGATTGAACTAGGTATTGGATACCGACGATCGAATCTCGGGCAAGTAACATACCGATGACAAAGGGAACAACGTATGTTGTTATGCGGTCTGACCGATAAAGATCTTCGTAGAATATGTAGGAGCCAATATGGGCATCCAGGTCCCGCTATTGGTTATTGACCGGAGACGTGTCTCGGTCATGTCTACATTGTTCTCGAACCCGTAGGGTCCGCACGCTTAAGGTTTCGATGACGGTTATATTATGAGTTTATACGTTTTGATGTACCGAAGGTTGTTCGGAGTCCCGGATGTGATCACGGACATGACGAGGAGTCTCGAAATGGTGGAGACTTAAATATTGATATATTGGAAGCCTATGTTTGGATATCGGAAGTGTTCCGGGTGAAATCGGGATTTTACCGGAGTACCGGGAGGTTACCGGAACCCCCCGGGAGATATATGGGCCTTAGTGGGCCTTAGTGGAAAAGAGAAGAGGCAGCCAGAGATGGGCCGCGCACCCCTCCCCTCCCTTGGTCCGAATAGGACAAGGAGAGGGGGTCGCCCCCCTTTCTCTTTTCCCCCCTCCGCGAATCCTATTCCAACTAGGATTGGGGGGGGGGGAATACTACTCCCGGAGGGAGTAGGACTCCTCCTGGCGCGCCTCTCCTAGGCTGGCCGCACCCTCCCCCCTTGAGCCTTTATATACGGAGGCAGGGGCACCCCAGAGGAACACAAGTTGATCCACGTGATCATATTCTTAGCCGTGTGCGGCGCCCCCTGCCACCATAGTCCTCGATAATATTGTAGCTGTGCTTAGGCGAAGCCCTGCGACAGTAGTACATCAAGATCGTCACCACGCCGTCGTGCTGACGGAACTCTTCCCCGACACTTTACTGGATCAGAGTCCGGGGATCGTCATCGAGCTGAACGTGTGCTAGAACTCGGAGGAGCCGTAGTTTCGGTGCTTGATCGGTCGGCCCGTGGAGACGTACGACTACATCAACCAAACGCTTCCGTTGTCGATTTACAAGGGTACGTAGATCACACTCTCCCCTCTCGTTGCTATGCATCACCATGATCTTGCGTGTGCGTAGGAATTTTTTCTGAAATTACTACGTTCCCCAACAGTGGCATCCGAGCCTAGGTTTTATGTGTTGATGTTATATGCACTAGTAGAACAAAAGTGAGTTATGGGCGATATAAGTCATACTGCTTACCAGCATGTCATACTTTGGTTCGGCGGTATTGTTGGATGAAGCGGCCCGGACCGACATTACGCGTTCGCTTACGCGAGACCGGTTCTCCCGACGTGCTTTGCACATAGGTGGCTTGCGGGTGACAGTTTCTCCAACTTTAGTTGAACCGAGTGTGGCTACGCCCGGTCCTTGCGAAGGTTAAAACAGCACCAACTTGACAAACTATCGTTGTGGTTTTGATGTGTAGGTAAGATTGGTTTTGCTTAAGCCCGTAGCAGCCACGTAAAACTTGCAACAACAAAGTAGAGGACATCTAACTTGTTTTTGCAGGGCATGTTGTGATGTGATATGGTCAAGACATGATGCTAAATTTTATTGTATGAGATGATCATGTTTTGTAACCGAGTTATCGGCAACTGGCAGGAGCCATATGGTTGTCGCTTTATTGTATGCAATGCAATCGCGCTGTAATGCTTTACTTTATCACTAAGCGGTAGCGATAGTCGTGGAAGCATAAGATTGGCGAGACGACAACGATGCTACGATGGAGATCAAGGTGTCGGGCCGGTGACGATGGTGATCATGACGGTGCTTCGGAGATGGAGATCACAAGCACAAGATGATGATGGCCATATCATATCACTTATATTGATTGCATGTGATGTTTATCTTTTATGCATCTTATCTTGCTTTGATTGACGGTAGCATTATAAGATGATCTCTCACTAAATTATCAAGATAAAAGTGTTCTCCCTGAGTATGCACCGTTGCCAAAGTTCGTCGTGCCCAGACACCACGTGATGATCGGGTGTGATAAGCTCTACGTCCATCTACAACGGGTGCAAGCCAGTTTTGCACACGCAGAATACTCAGGTTAAACTTGACGAGCCTAGCATATGCAGATATGGCCTCGGAACACTGAGATCGAAAGATCGAGCGTGAGTCATATAGTAGATATGATCAACATAGTGATGTTCACCATTGAAAACTACTCCATTTCACGTGATGATCGGTTATGGTTTAGTTGATTTGGATCACGTGATCACTTAGAAGATTAGAGGGATGTCTATCTAAGTGGGAGTTCTTAAGTAATATGATTAATTGAACTTAAATTTATCATGAACTTAGTACCTGATAGTATCTTGCTTATGCATGTTTGATTGTAGATAGATGGCCCGTGTTGTTGTTCCGTTGAATTTTAATGCGTTCCTTGAGAAAGCAAAGTTGAAAGATGATGGTAGCAATTACACGGACTGGGTCCGTAACTTGAGGATTATCCTCATTGCTGCACAGAAGAATTACGTCCTGGAAGCACCGCTGGGTGCCAGGCCTGCTGCTGGAGCAACACCAGATGTTATGAACGTCTGGCAGAGCAAAGCTGATGACTACTCGATAGTTCAGTGTGCCATGCTTTACAGCTTAGAATCGGGACTTCAACGACGTTTTGAACGTCATGGAGCATATGAGATGTTCCAGGAGTTGAAGTTAATATTTCAAGCAAATGCCCGGATTGAGAGATATGAAGTCTCCAATAAGTTCTATAGCTGCAAGATGGAGGAGAACAGTTCTGTCAGTGAGCATATACTCAAAATGTCTGGGTATAATAATCACTTGATTCAGATGGGAGTTAATCTTCCAGATGATTGCGTCATTGACAGAATTCTCCAATCACTGCCACCAAGCTACAAGAGCTTCGTGATGAACTATAATATGCAAGGGATGAATAAGACTATTCCCGAGCTCTTCGCAATGCTGAAAGCTGCGGAGGTAGAAATCAAAAAGGAGCATCAAGTGTTGATGGTCAACAAGACCACTAGTTTCAAAAAAAGGGCAAAGGGAAGAAGAAGGGGAACTTCAAGAAGAACAGCAAGCAAGTTGCTGCTCAAGAGAAGAAACCCAAGTCTGGACCTAAGCCTGAAACTGAGTGCTTCTACTGCAAGCAGACTGGTCACTGGAAGCGGAACTGCCCCAAGTATTTGGCGGATAAGAAGGATGGCAAGGTGAACAAAGGTATATGTGATATACATGTTATTGATGTGTACCTTACTAGAGCTCGCAGTAGCACCTGGGTATTTGATACTGGTTCTGTTGCTAATATTTGCAACTCGAAACAAGGACTACGGATTAAGCGAACACTGGCAAAGGACGAGGTGACGATGCGCGTGGGAAATGGTTCCAAAGTCGATATGATCGCGGTCGGCACGCTACCTCTACATCTACCTTCGGGATTAGTATTAGACCTAAATAATTGTTATTTGGTGCCAGCGTTGAGCATGAACATTATATCTAGATCTTGTTTAATGCGAGACGGTTATTCAATTAAATCAGAGAATAATGGTTGTTCTATTTATATGAGTAATATCTTTTATGGTCATGCACCTTTGAAGAGTGGTCTATTTTTGATGAATCTCGATAGTAGTAACACACATATTCATAATGTTGAAGCCAAAAGATGCAGAGTTGATAATGATAGTGCAACTTATTTGTGGCACTGCCGTTTGGGTCATATCGGTGTAAAGCGCATGAAGAAACTCCATACTGATGGGCTTTTGGAACCACTTGATTATGAATCACTTGGTACTTGCGAACCGTGCCTCATGGGCAAGATGACTAAAACATCATTCTCCGGTACTATGGAGAGAGCAACAGATTTGTTGGAAATCATACATACAGATGTATGTGGTCCGATGAACATTGAGGCTCGTGGCGGATATCGTTATTTTCTCACCTTCACAGATGACTTAAGCAGATATGGGTATATCTACTTGATGAAACATAAGTCTGAAACATTTGAAAAGTTCAAAGAATTTCAGAGTGAAGTTGAAAATCATCGTAACAAGAAAATAAAGTTTCTACGATCTGATCGTGGAGGAGAATATTTGAGTTACGAGTTTGGTGTACATTTGAAGCAATGCGGAATAGTTTCGCAACTCACGCCACCCGTAACAGCACAGCGTAATGGTGTGTCCGAACGTCGTAATCGTACTTTACTAGATATGGTGCGATCTATGATGTCTATTACTGATTTACCGCTATCGTTTTGGGGTTATGCTTTAGAGACGGCCGCATTCACGTTAAATAGGGCACCATCAAAATCCGTTGAGACGACGCCTTATGAACTATGGTTTGCCAAGAAACCAAAGTTGTCGTTTCTTAAAGTTTGGGGCTGCGATGCTTATGTGAAAAAGCTTCAACCTGATAAGCTCGAACCCAAATCGGAGAAATGTGTCTTCATAGGATACCCAAAGGAGACTGTTGGGTACACCTTCTATCACAGATCCGAAGGCAAGACATTCGTTGCTAAGAATGGATCCTTTCTAGAGAAGGAGTTTCTCTCGAAAGAAGTGAGTGGGAGGAAAGTAGAACTTGACGAGGTAACTGTACCTGCTCCTTTATTGGAAAGTAGTACATCACAGAAACCTGTTTCTGCGACAACTACACCGATTAGTGAGGAAGCTAATGATAATGATCATGAAACTTCAGGACAAGATACTACTGAATCTCGTAGATCAACCAGAGTAAGATCCACACCAGAGTGGTACGGTAATCCTGTTCTGGAAATCATGCTATTAGATCATGATGAACCTACGAACTATGAAGAAGCGATGGTGAGCCCAGATTCCACAAAATGGCTTGAAGCCATGAAATCTGAGATGGGATCCATGTATGAGAACAAAGTATGGACTTTGGTTGACTTGCCCGATGATCGGCAAGCAATTGAGAATAAATGGATCTACAAGAAGAAGACTGACGCTGACGGTAATATTACTGTCTACAAAGCTTGACTTGTCACAAAAGGTTTTCGACAAGTTCAAGGGGTTGACTACGATGAGACTTTCTCACCCGTAGCGATGCTTAAGTCTGTCCGAATCATGTTAGCAATTGCCACATTTTATGATTATGAAATTTGGCAGATGGATGTCAAAACTGCATTCCTGAATGGATTTCTGGAAGAAGAGTTGTATATGATGCAACCAGAAGGTTTTGTCGATCCAAAGGGAGCTAACAAAGTGTGCAAGCTCCAACGATCCATTTATGGACTGGTGCAAGCCTCTCGGAGTTGGAATAAACGCTTTGATAGTGTGATCAAAGCATTTGGTTTTATACAGACTTTCGGAGAAGACTGTATTTACAAGAAAGTGAGTGGGAGCTCTGTAGCATTTCTGATATTATATGTGGAAGACATATTACTGATTGGAAATGATATAGAATTTCTGGATAGCATAAAGGGATACTTGAATAAGAGTTTTTCAATGAAAGACCTCGGTGAAGCTGCTTACATATTAGGCATAAAGATCTATAGAGATAGATCAAGACGCTTAATTGGACTTTCACAAAGCACATACCTTGACAAGATTTTGAAAAAGTTCAAAATGGATCAGGCGAAGAAAGGGTTCTTGCCTGTGTTACAAGGTGTGAAGTTGAGTCAGACTCAATGCCCGACCACTGCAGAAGATAGAGAGAAAATGAAAGATGTTCCCTATGCTTCAGCCATAGGCTCTATCATGTATGCAATGCTGTGTACCAGACCTGATGTGTGCCTTGCTATAAGCTTAGCAGGGAGGTACCAAAGTAATCCAGGAGTGGATCACTGGACAGCGGTCAAGAACATCCTGAAATACCTGAAAAGGACTAAGGATATGTTTCTCGTATATGGAGGTGACAAAGAGCTCACCGTAAGAGGTTACATGGATGCAAGCTTTGACACTGATTCGGATGATTCTAAATCGCAAACCGGATACGTGTTTACATTAAACGGTGGAGCTGTCAGTTGGTGCAGTTCTAAACAAAGCGTCGTCGCGGGATCTACATGTGAAGCGGAGTACATAGCTGCTTCGGAAGCAGCAAACGAAGGAGTCTGGATGAAGGAGTTCATATCCGATCTAGGTGTTATACCTAGTGCATCGGGTCCAATGAAAATCTTTTGTGACAATACTGGTGCAATTGCCTTGGCAAAGGAATCCAGATTTCACAAGAGAACCAAGCACATCAAGAGACACTTCAATTCCATCCGGGATCTAGTCCAGGAGGGAGACATAGAGATTTGCAAGATACATACGGATCTGAATGTTGCAGACCCGTTGACTAAGCCTCTTCCACGAGCAAAACATGATCAGCACCAAAGCTCCATGGGTGTTAGAATCATTACTGTGTAATCTAGATTATTGACTCTAGTGCAAGTGGGAGACTGAAGGAAATATGCCCTAGAGGCAATAATAAAGTTATTATTTATTTCCTTATATCATGATAAAGGTTTATTATTCATGCTAGAATTGTATTAACCAGAAACATAATACATGTGTGAATACATAGACAAACAGAGTGTCACTAGTATGCCTCTACTTGACTAGCTCGTTAATCAAAGATGGTTATGTTTCCTAACCATGGACAAAGAGTTGTCATTTGATTAACGGGATCACATCATTAGTTGAATGATCTAATTGACATGACCCATTCCATTAGCTTAGCACCCGATCGTTTAGTATGTTGCTATTGCTTTCTTCATGACTTATACATGTTCCTATGACTATGAGATTATGTAACTCCCGTGTGCCGGAGGAACACTTTGTGTGCTACCAAACGTCACAACGTAACTGGGTGATTATAAAGGTGCTCTACAGGTGTCTCCAAAGGTACATGTTGGGTTGACGTATTTCGAGATTAGGATTTGTCACTCCGATCGTCGGAGAGGTATCTCTGGGCCCTCTCGGTAATGCACATCACTTAAGACTTGCAAGCATTGCAACTAATGAGTTAGTTGCGGGATGATGTATTACGGAACGAGTAAAGAGACTTGCCGGTAACGAGATTGAACTAGGTATTGGATACCGACGATCGAATCTCGGGCAAGTAACATACCGATGACAAAGGGAACAACGTATGTTGTTATGCGGTCTGACCGATAAAGATCTTCGTAGAATATGTAGGAGCCAATATGGGCATCCAGGTCCCGCTATTGGTTATTGACCGGAGACGTGTCTCGGTCATGTCTACATTGTTCTCGAACCCGTAGGGTCCGCACGCTTAAGCTTTCGATGACAGTTATATTATGAGTTTATACGTTTTGATGTACCGAAGGTTGTTCGGAGTCCCGGATGTGATCACGGACATGACGAGGAGTCTCGAAATGGTCGAGACATAAAGATTGATATATTGGAAGCCTATGTTTGGATATCCGAAGTGTTCCGGGTGAAAGCGGGATTTTACCGGAGTACCGGGAGGTTACCGGAACCCCCCGGGAGATATATGGGCCTTAGTGGAAAAGAGAAGAGGCAGCCAGAGATGGGCCGCGCGCCCCTCCCCTCCCTTGGTCCGAATAGGACAAGGAGAGGGGGCCGGCCCCCCTTTCTCTTTTCCCCCCTCCGCGAATCCTATTAGAACTAGGATTGGGGGGGGGAGGAATCCTACTCCCGGAGGGAGTAGGACTCCTCCTGGCGCGCCTCTCCTAGGCCGGCCGCACCCCCCCCCTTGAGACTATATACGGAGGCAGGGGCACCCCAGAGGAACACAAGTTGATCCACGTGATCATATTCTTAGCCGTGTGCGGCGCCCCCTGCCACCATAGTCCTCGATAATATTGTAGCTGTGCTTAGGCGAAGCCCTGCGACAGTAGTACATCAAGATTGTCACCACGCCGTCGTGCTGACGGAACTCTTCCCCGACACTTTACTGGATCGGAGTCCGGGGATCGTCATCGAGCTGAACGTGTGCTAGAACTCGGAGGTGCCGTAGTTTCGGTGCTTGATCGGTCAGGCCGTGGAGACGTACGACTACATCAACCAAATGCTTCCGTTGTCGATCTACAAGGGTACGTAGATCACACTCTCCCCTCTCGTTCCTATGCATCACCATGATCTTGCGTGTGCGTAGGAATTTTTTTGAAATTACTACGTTCCCCAACAGTAACATACCGATGACAAAGGGAACAACGTATGTTGTTATGCGGTTTGACCAATAAAGATCTTCGTAGAATATGTGGGAGCCAATATGAGCATCCAGGTTCCGCTATTGGTTATTGACCGGAGACGTGTCTCGGTCATGTCTACATTGTTCTCGAACCCGTAGGGTCCGCACGCTTAAGGTTTCGATGACAGTTATATTATGAGTTTATGAGTTTTGATGTACCGAAGGAATTCGGAGTCCCGGATGAGATCGGGGACATGACGAGGAGTCTCTAAATGGTCGAGACGTAAAGATTGATATATTGGATGACTATATTCGGACATCGGAAAGGTTCCGAGTGATTCGGGTATTTTTCGGAGTACCGGGGAGTTACGGGAATTCGCCGGGGAAGTATTGGGCCTTAGTGGACCTGAGGGGAGAGAGAGGGTAGCAGCCAAGGAGGTGGCGCGCCCCCTCCCATGAGGAGTCCGGATTGGACTAGGGGAGGGGGGCGCGGCCCCTCTTTCCCTCTCCCTCCCCCTCTCTTTCCTTCCCCCTTCTCTCTTCCTAGTTGGAATAGGAAAGGGGAGTCCTACTCCTACTAGGAGGAGGACTCCCCCCTCCTTGGCGCGCCCCAAGGGCCGGCCGGCCTCCCCCCTTGCTCCTTTATATACGGGGGCAGGGGGGCACCTCTAGACACACAAGTTGATCTTCGTGATCGTTCTCTTAGCCGTGTGCGGTGCCCCCCTCCACCATAATCCTCGATAATATTGTAGCGGTGCTTAGGCGAAGCCCTGCGACGGTAGAATCAAGATCGTCACCACGCCGTCGTGCTGACGGAACTCTTTCCCAACACTTTGCTGGATCGGAGTCCGGGGATCGTCATCGAGCTGAACGTGTGCTAGAACTCGGAGGTGCCATAGTTTCGGTGCTTGATCGGTCGGGCCGTGAAGACGTACGACTACATCAACCGCGTTGTGCTAACGCTTCCGCTTCCGGTCTACGAGGGTACGTAGACAACACTCTCCCCTCTCGTTGCTATGCATCACCATGATCTTACGTGTGCGTAGGATTTTTTTTTTGAAATTACTATGTTTCCCAACAAAGTGGGCCACATTTGGATTCCAATAATGCATATGTATTGTCAGGCACGCAAAGTTTGCAACCAAGAAAGGTGGAAAGAAAGCTAGCAAGGCACTATTGAAGATGTGGCCAAAGGTACCCCCGCACCACTGCCCCCGAATCACCAACCACTATTATTGATAGCGGGGACAAAACAAGTTGAGGATTTTGACAAAACACCTGCCTATCTCTCGTGTGAATCTTCGGTGCAAAAAGAAGGGCGAGATAGATGATTTAGAGGCAACAACTGTGGTTAACAACATGAGTGATGGAGGTGACAAGATTAACACTGATTAGGGGGGCACAATCATCGCAAAATGGACTTGGTTCCAAGAGTGAAAATTATCACATGACAAAGTGGGAGAAAGCTAATCAAGGCATGGCACCCGAGCAAACCAACATGTACACCAGCCGTAGGCAACAGACCGGAGGCCACGGCTAACCTCCGCAAGACCCGAGAAGAAGTGAAAATGACGGTCACTATCAAATGCCTTAGGACACCAGAAGAAATGAGAATAAATACATGTATCAGTTGAATGGCAATCAAAGGCTTTTGGGGCAACCTAGCTCGACATTGCCAAGGTCCAGCCAAGGTAGATCCCCATAGCAAAACCCTAGGAGAAACGGAGAGGAAGTCATATCCCATTGAATAACAACCGACGGTTGTAGTTCTGGTAATTGAATACGAACACTAAACCAACATGTCGCGATGTAGGGAACCCTTGTTTGTCAGCCAGGACTTTGGGCGTCTTTAGCAACTTAACGCCAGCCACATCATCTAAGCTGAAGAACACAATAGATGGTGTGTCGTCTGGTGACAATAAGCCCGCCGAGGTCTGTCAGCCGAAAGCTTTGGAATATTTAGTAATCCCAAAAAGGAATAAACGCTCATGAAAATGAGGTGGATCACGAACCTTGTAAAGAAAGATGGGTTTTGTGGCAAAGTCCGCGGTACGGGAGAGGAAATATTCTTCTTGCGAGGATGAAATTTATCGTGGCGTCTTATTCAGAATGTTTGTGGTTGTTGCTTCAATATGAAGTTGGCGGTGCAGGATGCATGGTTGATAACCAAATTGTGACTTGAGGTCAAAAATACTATATTGTGTTTTTTATCAAGCAGTTGTTGGGTGGAATCGTGGCCTTACCATTTTCTTGTCATTATTTACACCATTTTCATGTTATTATTTATTTGGTTTAAATAACCAAAATTTCCTCATTATTGATCCTGTTATAAACAACATGAAGCCATGCGTGTGTCACAACTACTACAACCGTTCTAAAATATATGACGTTTTGGTAGGCCAAACTAGCCTACCAAAACATCTTATATTTTGGAATGGATGTAGTATTTTTTAATGGTACGAGGATACCAAGATTTATCGAGTCTACCTAGTCAGTTCTTGTGATTGAAGAAAATATATGGTGATACTCCCTTGAAAGGAAGTTGTGTAAATTTTGTGTGAAGTCAAACAGTTCAAAGTTGGACCGCATTCAAAGAAAAAACCACAATACCAAATGAATATGAAGACAAAAAGTGAAATACACTCATATTATATCTATTTAATATTGTAGTCATTGATGCTTTTTTTCCCTACAAACATGGTCAAACTGTGCATCATTTGACTTCCCCAAAAATTTAAAGGCCTTCTTTCTAAGACGGAAGGAGTATTGTAGCATTTTTTACATTCTACTACATGTACTCATCTATGCTGGCTTGTGTTTGACCAATTGGATAGGATACAAGCAAGATACGCGGAAGGGAATATCAACGGACGAATCGTTGAGAAAGGAGAAGATATTCTTCACGCACAAGCAGGAAAAGAGAAAGAAAAGAAAAGATGGATAGATAGAGTGATGGATGTGAAAGGGAGGAACAAGGCAGGCGTTGCGTGTCGACCATGCATGCGGCTGGGACGGCACTCACTAATTACAGCAATGGAAAACAAGGTGGTTTATACTCCATTTGGGTCCTTTTTGGTTTGGGGCATCACATCCGATGGCCCATGCCCCTAGCTGCATTTCCATGTCCTTCTCAGAAAAAAAAGGAGAGCTAATTTCCATCTGTTTTTTTTTAAAGACCCGGTTTGGCCGGCTTCATTGATTTATGAGAAAGTAGCGGGAAATACATGGGGGGTCAAGTGACAATGGTTGAAAAAAGAGGAAAGAGAAAAACTAGAGCTCACAAGGAGCGAATCATGAAGGTGCTATCTCGCAGGATAGACCCCGAACGGGGGCTCTAGGCAGGCGGCGCCGGCGGCGCGCCACTGCTCGCAATCCAGTTCGATGGCGCGAGCGACGTCATTGAGGCATGGCAACTTTCCCCTGAAGACGCATTCGTTTCTCTCCTTCCATAAGTTCCAGGCGATCAGAATGAGCATCGATGTAAAGCCCTTTCGCGCACCCGCTGGCGTGCTGCGAATCATGTGCAGGCAGTGCTGCATTGTAGAGTGGAGCGACGACTTGGCGGTGACCATTTCCCCACAGCCAGCTCTAACGGAGAAGGTTGCCCAAGTTTGACGGGCGAACGGGCACTCCCAGAAGAGATGAACCGCCGATTCCAGGCTACGGAGACAGAGGCTGCAGAAGTATCCATTTGGCCAGCCTCGCCTTTGCAGCCGATCGTTGCACCAGATCTTGTTCCTGAGCATGAGCCATGTGAACATCTTGGCAGATCCTGGCGCCCAGCTTTTCCAGATCACCTTGTCATCACTCGTGCTCGGCCTGGACTGAAAGAGTATTCGGTAGGCCGCCTTTGCCGAGTAGCGATCACCTCCGCCCGCAGTCCACTGAATCCGATCAGGAGCGAGACTATCTAGGATCAGGCCTGCTTGTTGAATTTGCCTCCAGAGTTGCAGAAACTCGACGACGATAAGCGATGTGTTGCCGTGATGGAGGTCTCTGATCCATTGGTCGCTGGCGAGCGCGGCGGCCACCATGCGGTTCTTGCGCCTGGAGTGGCTATAGAGGCTCGGGAAGGCGGCAGCCAGAGGGGCCGCACCCAACCAAAGGCTCGTCCAGAAGAAGGCATGCTGGCCATTCCCGAGCAGGACGTGCGTGGATTTCTGGAATGTCGCGATGTCCATCTTGTCGCAGGTGAGGGGAAAGGCCGCCCATGGACGTTGTGGGTGCTGCCACGCCAGCCAGAGCCATCGCTGCCGCAGCGCAGAGGCGAAGAGCTGCAGGCCGAGGATCCCCAGCCCTTCCTTCTCCGTCGGCGAACATACAGAGCTCCACGCTACCTTGCGCTTTCCACCTATCAGCTCTTCTTCCTGCGCCCAGAGGAAACGCCGCCTCGCTTTGTCGATCTCCTTCAAGACCTTCTTTGGCGCCTTCAGCACAGAAAGGGCGTAGGTGGGCAGAGCGGACAGCACTGCGTGCACCAGAACGCGTCGGCCTGCCAGCTCCATCAACTTCCCCTTCCATCCCGCGAGGCGCGATTTGATCCTGTCAATGAGGAACTGGAAGTGCACGATCCGCAAGCGCTTAGTGGAGATAGGCAGCCCCAGGTAGGTTGTGGGGAAGCAAGAAATGGTGCCGCCGAAACCGTGCAGCATATCCTCCAGTGCGTGGGCGTCGCAGTTCATCGGGATGACCGAGGACTTGGCCTGGTTGAGCTTGAGGCCAGTGGCTTCTCCGAACGAGTGCAGCATCTCCAGCAGGCAGTCCACCTCCTCCTTAATTGGATTTGCAAAGATTACCGCATCGTCAGCGTAAAGGCTGACCCTCATGCTTGCTCCCCGCCCTGGCAGCGGTGCAATCAAATTCTGTCTAGTGGCTGATTCGAGTAGGCGGTACAGGGGATCGATTGCCAGGATGAACAGCAGCGGCGAAAGCGGGTCCCCCTGCCGCAGCCCACACGCGTGGAAGAAGCTTGGCCCCTGCATGCCATTAAGCAAGCATGAGGAGGACGCAGAAGCAAGCAGCAGGGAAATCCAGTTTCTCCAACGCTGCGAGAAGCCCATTTGCTGCAGAAGCTCGATCAAGTATGCCCAGGAGACGGAGTCAAAGGCTTGGGCGAAGTCCAATTTGAAAAGCAGAGCCTGTTTCTTCTCTCTGTGCAGCATTCTGACGCAACCTTGCACGAACTGAAAGCTGTCGTGGATGCACTTTCCTCTCTGAAAGGCCGTCTGAGCCGGCGAGATCACTCCCTCCAGGGCATCCGAGAGTCTTGGGGCAAGCACCTTTGAGATCAGCTTCGCGACGGAATGGATAAGGCTGATGGGCCTGTAGTGGCCGATCTCCGAGGCGTCGATGCGCTTGGGCAGGAGGGCAATCAGAGCGGTGTTGATGTCGCTGAAATTTTTTCCGGCCATGTGATAGAACTTTTGAAAAACTGCCATGATCTCGTTCTTGATGATATGCCAACAGGAGCGGAAGAATTGGCCGGTAAAGCCATCTGGGCCTGGCGCCTTCTCCGCCGGTGATGCGACGATCGCTGCCCATACCTCAGCCATAGTGAACGGGCCGTCCAGCTCTGTCGCGGTCACCACCGGGATGCGGAGCTGCTCCCAGTTCAGAGTGCAGTTGCACCTCTCGCCCTGGCCTAAGGAGGCAGAGAAGTGGTTGAAGATAGCCTGCTCCTTCTCGTTGTGATCGACAAGAACTCTGTCGTTGACGTTGAGCGCATGAATAAAAAATTTCCGTCTGCGCGATCTCATCTTTGCGTGGAACAGCTTGGTGCTAGCATCCCCAGCTCGGAGCCAACTGATTCTTGAGGCCTGACGCTTTCTAGCTCTTTCTATAGCTGCCAGACCGAGCACCTTCAATTTCAAGTTTTTTCGTAGGTTGAATTCAGCGTATGATAGTGATCTGCTCTCTTATGCTTTGTCGAGCTGAAAGATCACCTCATTGGCGATCTGCAACTGCTGCTTGCACTTGCCGAACGTGCTCCTGCTCCAAATCTTCAGGTCGTCCGCCACTCTCGCCATGCGCCTCTTGATCCTGACAAACGGACAGTCATGTGGAACGGCTTTCATCTCTGCTGGTATCAAATTAGGAGCACCAGAGTAGATCAGTTAGTTAATCCATGGATATGACCCAGCCGGTACGTTGTTAGATGGTCGTTTTCATCTATAGCAGTTTGGTGTCTATTCTCAACAGATTAATCAGTAATTAAATCCATGGATAGGATTTAAGTTTTAGTTTTTTGTGTGGACAGGACAGGCTATGTATGCCTGCTGCAGCCCGAGGTCGGGGTGGGCGTGGGGGTGGGGTTGGGTACCACGATCCATATAACCATCGACCCATCCCAAAATATTTTGTGTACTCCGCCTCATGTAGCTAGGTAGATAACTCCACGCATGTTTGTCCATAAAAATGCAAGCCAGGCACATATATGTTGCATATAGATACTGTCGTTGACGACATTATTAACAGTGAAAATGGGTGAGTATCGACAATATGTGTGCTGCATGCGTGGTGGCGCAGTGCAGTGGGGACATACTACTAGTCTACTAGTACTACATAGCCGTAGGTTCACGGGAAGTGCATGGACGAAGTTGGGTATGTATGAATCAACTTCAAAAACACACATTTCTAAATGCTAAAAAAATCTGAAAAATGTGACACAAGTACGTCTCCTTGTTCTATGTGCATGCATAAAGTTTCATGAAAAAAAAATTTGTGGTCTGTGCAAAAAAATAAAAAAGTGCGTCGTGAAACGTTATTTAGAAACACTGAAATTTGTCTTTTTAGAGACAAAATAATATGATATCTTTTTCACAAAACTTGGTGCCACGCACACAGATTTGCAAACATGTATACTTGATATTTTCTTTTGATTTTTTTTAACATTTTAAAACATGCTTAAAGTGATTTTCTTTAAAGGGTGCATATGCCTTATGCGTTCAGGACGTGCCCACTCTAGGTTCACCATCGGATTCCGCGTCCACGTCTTGCTGCTAGTACAGCAATCTTGGTTCCCCATCTTTTTTTTTTTGACAATCTTGGTTCCCCATCTCAAGATCTTGGTAGTACCTGGCACGAAACAAAACCGAATCAAGGCGCCTACGGTATGTCTAGCCTGAAGAGAATCCATTTTATCATAGATTCATCATTCATGCATGCATGTGTCATCCATGTACGTAGGAGTATATTTCTTGCCAGGCCAGGCCACTGCCCGCTCAAGTAGGCTTGTGATGGAAAAGCCGTTAATTTGCGCACGTACGTACTCCTAGCTCAATTGATCCATTCATCTCTGGCCTCAATATATATTAAGGAAAGAGACTCATCTATTAATCTATTATACTATACTACTCTAGTTAACTAGCTTCCCTTCCATCCATCGTCGAGCTACATCCTTGCTTAATTACTTTTGCAAGCAAGAAAGGCTATGATTCGATACATACATACATACATACATAGTGGTACTTTGTTAACAAGTAGTCCAGTGCTGAATAAGTCATCTCATCTAGCTAGCTAGCTAGCTTGGACAATCAATCCATTGTAAGTGCAATGAAGCTGCTGCTACAGTCGACGGCCGGTGATCATGATTCATGGTGGAGGGGCGGAGCGGCACCTCTGCTTCTGCCGCTGCTGCTTCTGCTGGAGCGTACTACTAGTGCTCCCGCTGCTGCAGTCTGGGACGGGTGCCTGCGCCGCCTTCGCCAAACGATCCTGCATGCCAACATACAAACGGAGTAACATTTTCAGGTAGCTAATAATTACGGAGTAAATGACAAAGAGAGAAGTAGCCGTGTGTACGTTGATGAAGTCCTGCTCGCGCTGGATTAGCATCATGTTCTCCCGGCGCAGCTGCGCCAGCTCCAGCTCCATCTCGTTGGTGCAGGCCTGTTTCCGCGCTCGCGACCGCGCCGCCGACTCCCGGTTCTTGATCATCCGGCGCTGCCGCCGGTCGCCGCCCGCCACTGGCTGCACAGCGGCTCTCTTGCTGGCGCCTCCGGACGCGGATAAGCCAAAGTGACAGCCGGCTAGGTCGTCGCCGGAGCTGGTGGCCGAGTTGGCAGCGCCGGTCCCCCCGGGGCAGGTGAACTCCAGGGTGAGCGCCGTGTGAGGCGGCGGCGTGCGGGGAGGCTGCGGAACGGCGCCGGCGAGGTAGTCCTGGGGGTGGGCGGCGCCGCGGTAGGGAGCGGCGGCCGGGGAGTGGAGGTGGTGAGACTGTAGCGCGGGCGGGGTGGTGCACAGCGACATATCCTTCCACAGCTCCTCCATCGATGATCTTATCCAAGCTACTTACAGTAGATCTTGCTTGAGTTGAGTGGATGGAATGGAAGCAAGTCAAATGTAGCTAGGCAGGCAATGCAAGCAGAGAGTTATTTGGTCCACATATAGATGGTGCTCTCTCTTTATAGCCACGCTACTAGCTATATTATTGGCATGCACGTGAAGTTTACGACCAAGAAAGGTGGACAAGACAAGTAAACATGGTTTGCAAGTTGGAGAGAGGATTTTCTACCTTGCATGTGATTTTCCCGTGCATGCATCCATTGCATTTTTATTGCTGTGTGGGATCGCTGACATCATCTATAGTGTTTTCTCTCTCAATAACATACATGTACATGTTATTCTCTACCGACTAAGTTTCACTCATATTTGACGATTTTGACAAAACGCTCGCCTATCTCTCCCCTGAATCTTTGGTGCAAAACGAGGGGCGAGATAAAGGCTTTAGAGGCAAACAACGGCGGTAACATGGAACACATGAGTGTTGCTTGGAGGCAACAAGATTAATGATGGTCAGGAGGGCCACAATCATCCAACATGGATTTGGTTCTAGGAGTGAAAATTATCACATGCAAAAGCGAGAGAAAGCTAATCAAAGTATGGCATCCGGGCAAGACTATAGGTACACCAGCCGTAGGCAGCAGACTGGAGGCGACAACAAAGGTAGACCTCCGCGAGACCCGAGAAGAAGTGAAAATGATGGCGAAAGCCCTTTCTGCTCCCGAGCTCAAATGAGCTCTCGGGATGACTAGTAAATTCCAAATATCAAAACAATTAAAAAACTGTTTTTTTGGAAAACTTGGACAAATGTTTTGTATGCTTGAAACTTTTCATCATAAAACGACATTCGTGCAAGTCATGGAAAAAACAAATCAGCACTCCAAAATGCTTTAAAAATAGCATTTTTGGAGCATCAATTTTGTTTTTTACCACGACTACCATGAATGTCCTCTCATGATAAATTTCAAAAGCGCACAAAACATTTGTCAAAGTTTATCACACAAATATCAGATTTTTTACTATTTTTTTTCTGTCATCAAAGAGCATTTGAGCTCGGAAGCAGATAATCCACGCCTGAATGAAGGCCGCTTTCAAAGGCCTTTGCATGCCAGAAGAAATGGAACAAATACATGTACCATTTCAAATACTTGGGTATCCCGAATACATGTATAACTAAGTACATTTTAAATACTTAGCTATACAATCAATGTTGTTAGATTATGCAATAGTGATTGGAACTGGCCTGTAAAAGAATGGGAAGAAGATTAAGTGTGTGGAAAGGTAGAAATAAATCCTACGGAGGTAGATTAATTGTCATTACTTCTAGTTTAAGTAATGTTCCTCTTTATATGATATCTTTATTGGAATTACCTAAGGGGCCCAGTAAGAGAATGATTTTTTTATATGAGAAGGATGCTTTGGCAAGAAGACGATAATGTTTAAAAAATATCATTTGGTGAAATGGGAAGATGTTTATAGACCTAAAGAAATGGGAAGATCTTGACACCATGAACGTTTTTCTTCTTTGAAAATGGATTTGGAAGTTAGAAAATAAGAAAGGGGTGTGGCAGGATTTAGTGAGAAGAAAATACTTAGATAATGTACTCTAAGAGACCGTAAGAAAAGGAATGGTTTATCTATTTTTTGGTAGGGTTTAATGAAGGTTAAACCCATTTATCTGCAATTTAGCAGAAAGATAGTAGGGAATGAGGAGAGAACTTTGTTCTAGAGTGATGTGTGGCTGGGTGACAAACCTCTCAGTGTACAATTCCCTAGACTATATGTTCTTACTTTCAGCACTAACTTTACTATAGCTAAAGCTTTGTCTGATAACATGAGCCTAGCTATTTACATTTAGGAGTGTTATCTGAGGGGAAACTGCATACATGTGGTATGTGCTTAAAGATATTTGCAGTAGAGTAGTGTTAAATGACCGGGAGGATGGATGTAGCCTGGTTACTGACCAAGTCTGTAAAGTTCTCTGTAAGGTCTTTATAGTTAGTGTTAAAAACTGATCAAGTGATATGGAAACATAGGAAATTATGGTATGCCAAGATACCTTTGAAAGTGAAAGATTTTATGTCGATGGTATTTAGAAATAGCAGGCTGACTAGAGATAACGTGGCAAAAAGAAACTGGAATGGTAAGGACAAGAGCTATACCTTGTGTGATCACCCTGAAACAATGGAGCATTTATTTTCTGCCTGTGTGGTTACTAAATTCATTTGGGGGTTTATTAGGAGAGCCATGGGAATGCACGGTATACCCTACAAGATTGAAGATTTTAGCAATTGGGTTGAGAGTTTTTCCAAAATCAGTTAGACAGATTGTGGCAGTAGGGGTCGCGACAGTTTTCTAGTCTTTGTTGAAAGATAGAAATGTTGCTACTTTTTGTCATGTTTACCCGCATGACCCTAGTGTGATATTCTTTCAAGTTTCTTATTGGATGACGGATGTCTTATTGGGCTGGACTACAAAAAAAAAGAAGGATAACTGATGCAACGAGCCATGGTGGCACTGCTTGTTGATGTTGCCAACGGTTTCTTCAACAAAAGAAGAGGTTGGGCACCGATGACAAAAAGACCGGGAATAGGATGATGCTGTAGGGCTTGATTTCTGTAGGGCTCGATTTCTGTAACGACGAGTTCAGATTAGGCAGTGAGACATACGTGCAAAACTTTGTGCACGGGATGGAACCCTGCGTGGTTACCTACTGTTGCATTTTACCTATTGTTTTTTAGATGCATATCCTTTCTTTTCCCTGGGTGCCATGGTAGGGTGCCTGGGATACTGAAGACATATGTTTTTTTAAAATAAGTTATCAATTTCTTTTCATCAATGAAATGAAATCAGGGGTACGCCCCTCAATTTGAGAAAAGAAAACATGTATCAGTCCAATGACAATCAAAGGCTTTTGGAATAGGCTAGCACGCCAGCGCCAAGGTTAAGCCAAGGTAGACCCCCACAACAAGACCCAAGGAGAAATGAGAGATGAAAGCATGCCCCATTGAATAACAACCAACCATCACAGTTATAGCAACCGGATCAAAATATTGAGGATTTTGGGCACCTTCAGAAGTCGAACGCCAGCCACAACATCTGAATTGAAGGAAATAGCATATGGTGCGTCGTCTGGTGGTGGTAAGCATGTGGATGTCGGTGAACCAAAAGCTTTGGAATATTCATCAATGCTAAAAAGGGACAAAAGATGGTGAAGGCCTGCGAAGAAAGTTAGGTTTTGTGGCGACGTCTACGAAATGGGGGGGGGGGGGGATATTCTGCTTACGAGGATGAAATTTATCAGGGTGTCTTATTCAGAATGTTTGTGATTGTTGCTTCGCCTTGGCCTTTCTGTGTTTGTAAGAAGTTGGCGGTGCAGTGCATGGTTGATAACCAAACAGTCACTTGAGGTCAGGAATACTCTACTGGTTTTTATCAAGTGGTTGCTAGGTGGAACCCTGGCCTTATTATCATTTTGTTTTTATCATTTATTTGTTTTAAATAATTAGGTGTCCTCATTATTGATCCTTGTATAAACAACATGAAGCCATGCATGTGTTGGAGCTATTTTTGACTGATTCGAGGATACCAAGATTTATCGAGTCTGCCTGGTCAATTGTGAGTGACTGAAGAGTATTCAGATGCTATTGTTGTATTTCTTTTTGCATTATTGTACTATAGTATGCATCTGGAACGATGGAGTAATATAAATGAAATTTCAGAAATGGATCATACAGTTTCGAGATTTTGTAAAAAATAATAATTAAAAAATTCAATGGATATGATACAAGCAAGATATGAAAGGGGATATATCAACGGATGAATCGTTGAGAAAGGAGAATATATTCTCCACGTACAAGTAGGAAAAGAAAAAGGAAAGAAAAGCTGGATAGATAGGGTGATGGGTGTGAAGGGGGCAACAAGGAAAGGCAGGGGTTGCGTGTCGACCATGAGTGCAACTGGGACGGCCCTCACTAGTTACAGCAATGGAAAACAAGGCGGTTTATGCTCCATTTGGGTCCTTTTGGTTTTGGGCATCACATCCGATGGCCCCCTCGCTACATTTCCATCTGTCAGGTGGTCGTTCTCATCTCAACTAGTACTCCTATCAAATTTGGAACACCTAGCAGAGAAGATCAGTTAGTTAATCCATGGATATGATCTAGATGGTACATTGTTAGATAGTCGTTTTCATCTATAGCAGTTTGGTGTCCATCCTCACCTGCTTAATCCATGGATATGACTCAGGTTTTGGTCTTCTCTGTGGACAGGACAGGCCTATGCTATATTTTTTTTCGAAAAGAGGGGTCATCCTCGGCCTCTACGTCGAGTGATGCACACAACTTTTTATTTATCATATCAAAGTTCATCATCTGACCATAACAAAGTTCAACTAATAAAGTGTCGCACATGACTGTCCGAAGAGTAAATTAAAAAGTAAAAAATTATAGGAAAATGAACCTCATGCATCACAAATCCTACTAGTAGGCCGTCAACCAAATCGGTTGAACAAATCCCGAGAGACCATCTCCCATCGGTTGCACCCAAAGACCGTGGGCACCCGATTGTCCTCCTTGCAAAGTAATGACCACACATGGAACTAGCTGGCAGCCTTGAAGATAACCTGCAAAAAGTTTGGAACTTTCGTTCTGTTAAAAATACAAACATTACGCGTGTTCCAAATGGACCAAAGTAAAGCACAAATTCCCACATGGATCTGAGACTTAAACTTGGGGTGCACCCCCACTAACCAGTTTTCAAACATATTCGTACTACAGTACTCGTAGGTGGAGATAGGTTGGAAGCTTTTTAAATTGGGGGAGAATTTCACTTTCCGTCCTGTGCATCAACTAGGTATGCATACGGTCTTTTAAGTATGAGTACTAGGATTTTTAATCTCGCTTACGCACCGAGCCTAGTCCTCAATAAATGCGTGAGTAACAAAAAAGTCTGGTCCTCAAAAATAAATAGAACCTAAATTTGCCTTCGTGAGGATTTAAACCTAGATATTGGGTTTGTACATCCACTCTCCCAACCGGTTGAGCTAGGCTCACTCCCCAACCAATGCTGTCTACTGCAACCTGCGGTGCGGCCACGATCCCATATCTTTGTCGACACAAACCTCTAATGTGTAGTTTTTTGTTAAATACTCACTCCGTCTCATGTAGCTAGTTGATAACTCCTGCTGATAGCACGCATGTTTGGCGATAAAAATGCAAGCCAGTCACATATGCGTAGATACTGTTGTTGACGACATTAACGGTGAAAAAAAGGTAAGTATCTACATGTGTGCTGCATGTGTGGTGGTGCAGTCCAGTGGGACACCATCGGACTCCGCATCTACTAATGAAAGAATTCCCTATTTGACACTGTTTTAAATTTCGTTTTCCTATTTAACATTGAAGAAATATTTCTTCCCTATACAACATCAACTTTAAATTTTGTTCCCAATATAACACTTCTATCCATTTTTTTGACATAATGGTGTTAAATGACACGTGTCCTCATATTGTTTCCACGCTCACGACCGCGCCGCCGACTCCCGGTTCTTGATCATCCGGCGCTGCCGCCGATCGCCACTGGCTGCACAGCGGCTCTCTTGCTGGCGCCTCCGGACGCGGAGAAGCCAAAGTGACAGCCAGTTGGGTCATCGCCAGATCTGGTGGCCAAGTTGGCAGCGCCGGTCGCCCGGGGCAGGTGAACTCCAGGGTGAGCGCCGTGTGAGGCGGCGGCGTGCGGAGAGGCTGCGGAACGACGCCGGTGAGGTAGTTCTGGGGGTGGGCGGCGCCACGGTAGGGAGCGGCGGCTGGGGAGTGGAGGTGGTAGGACTGTAGCGCGACCGGGGTGGAGCACAACGACATGTCCTTCCACAGCTCCTCCATCGATGATCTTATCCAAGCTACCTAGTATGGGAGGGAATAGGATGATGTTGTAGGGCTTGATTTCTATAGGGCTCGATTTCTGTAACTATGAGTTCAGATTAGGCAGTGAGACATACGTGCAAAACGTTGTGCACATGATGGAACCCTGCGTGGTTACCTACTGTTGCATTTTACCTATTGTTTTTTAGATGCCTATCCTGTCTTTTCCCTAGGTGCCATGGTAGGGCGCCTGGGGTACTGAAGACGTATGCTTTTTCCAAAAAATTATCGGTTTCTTTCCATCAATGAAATGAAATCGGGGTGTGCCCCTCAATTTGAAAAAAAAAAACATGTATCAGTTCAATGCCAATCAAAGGCTTTTGGAATAGCCTAGCACACCATCGGCAAGGTTAAGCCAAGGTAGACCCCCACAACAAGACCCAAGGAGAAATGAGAGATGAAAGCATGCCCCCATTGAATAACAACCAACCATCGCAATTATAGCAACCGAATCAAAATATCGGGGATTTTGGGCATCTTCAGAAGTCGAACGCCAGCCACAACATGTGAGTCAAAGGAAATAGCATATGGTGCATCGTCTAGTGGTGGTAAGCATGTGGATGTCGGTCAACCAAAAGCTTTGGAATATTCATCAGTGCTAAAAGGGGGAAAAGATGGTAAAAACGAGGTGGATGGTGAACCATGCGAAGAAAGTTGGTTTTGTGACAACGCCTACAAAATGGGAGGGGGGGGGGGGTGGATATTCTGCTTACGAGGATGAAATTTATCAGGGTGCCTTATTTGGAATGCTTGTGATTGTTGCTTCGGCTCGGTGGTGCAGGATGCATGGTTGATAACCAAACAGTCACTTGAC
Organism: Triticum urartu; assembly: GCF_056163025.1. Lineage (NCBI taxonomy): Eukaryota > Viridiplantae > Streptophyta > Magnoliopsida > Poales > Poaceae > Triticum > Triticum urartu. The sequence continues at coordinate 733,432,516 of NC_141874.1, forward strand.
GTCAGGAATACTCTACTGGTTTTTATCAAGTGCTTGCTGGGTGGAACCCTGGCCTTATCATCATTTTGTTTTTATTATTTATTTGTTTTAAATAATTAGGTGTCCTCATTATTGATCCTTGTATAAACAACATGAAGCCTAGCTTTTTAAAATTTCGTTAGTGGATGTGGAACAAAATTTCGGCGTGTCCTCGTATTGTTCGCGTGTGCCGTGTGCGTGTTTCGTCGAGTCGAGCCGTCCATCAAGCAAGCTGGCGGCCGTGTTGTTTTATACGTGCGTGTGCTGTGTGCAAGCTAGCTTAAAAATCTATCCAGTAGGGAGCTAGCTGGTTGGTACTCGTACGTGTGATCTCCAGGAATATGACACCGGAATAAGAAATCGGCTTATTCACTAACCATGGACTCCACCTTTAAATAAGACATCGGAATAAATAAAAGGACTGAATAAATGTCTGAGGGTAGAATAGTCATTTGATGTGCCATTTAGCACTGTTTGCACAAAATATGGATGAAAGTGTTATATTGGGAACAAAATTTAAAGGTTGTGTTAGATAGGGAAGAAATATTTTTTTCAGTGTCAAATAGGGAATACAAAATTTAGACAATGTTAAATAAGGATTTCTCTCCACATCTTGCTGCTAGGACAACATAGTGTAAAGCAAGTAGGTCATCTTGGTACGTGGCACAAAACAAAAATGAATCAATCCGCCATGGTATGCCTGGCATGAAGAAAATCCATTTTACAATAGATTCATGCATGGCATTTGTCAATAATCTAGTCTACAAGAGTTGGGCATCCTTTGGATGTTGTTGGGTTTTCATAATACTTTTGCTCTCCCTATTTTAAATTATACGGTGATTAGTTTTCATTTAAAGTCAAACCTCTTTAAGTTCGACCAAATTTGTAGAGAAATGTATCAATAACCATAATAACAAATCAGTATCATTAGATTCATTATGAAAGGATTTTCATATTTTATTTATTAGTATTGAGGATGTCGATATTCTTGGCTCTGGACTTGGTTAAAGTTAAAGAAATTTGACTTTTTAAAAAATTAATACACCTTCTATTATGAAACTGGGGGAATATTTGATTTGGCGAGTGTGGGAAGATGATGGAATGTGTTTTTCTTTTTATTTATAGTGTGGTGTGTTGATGGGCCATCCGTGGTGTGATTCTGTGTTATCTGCTAATCAACCCATATTTATATGATGGAATTTTCTGCAACGATTGCTACATGTATTATATTCATGCTACAGTATCACATGTTGACGCTTTTTTTTTCTAGGTGATAGGAGGGTGTGCGGGATTGATATTTTTATAGGCAGGTTGCTGCCAATTGTTTTAAAAATTGTTGACCGGCTTTAAAATTACAGAGCATAGTGAATTAAAAAATTAATAAGAGAACTCCATAAAAAAATTACTGGCCTGGTCAAAATTGGATGACCAAATTTTAAATTGAAGACATCAATTGATTATGAGGCATTAAAAATTAAAGAGCATAGTGTAATTGATAGATCTTCTTGCCAGACCAGGCCATACCCCACTCAAGTAGGCCGTTAATTTGCAAATGTACGAAGCAAACTAGGAATTGATTCATTCATCTCTGGCCGCAATATATATTACTCAATTACTCAAGATAAATGGATCAGTTGACCCACTCAAGGAGGGAGACTCGAGAGCGACTATTCTGCACCTAGACTCACCTACACCTGAGTGTGAACGATAAATTCAAAAAAATAGTACGTGTTAATTGATGGATATGCTCCAGCTGGCACGTTGTTAGATGGTCGTTTTCATCTATAGCGCTTAGGTATCTATCCTCACTAGATTAATTAGTTAATCCATGGATATGATTCAGGTTTTAGTTTTCTTTGTGGACAGGACAGGCTATATACGGCTGCTACAGCCTAATCGTGGGCGGTGGGGTTGGGGTAACACGACCCATGTCGATTTCACACATTTCTTTTGCCGGGGAGTTGATGGTGACATATGTCACCTCGTCCCATCCCAAAAATATGTACCCGTAATTACGTCTCTTCCAAAATATATTGTGCATTACTACCTCTGTTTGGGTTTACTGATCACTTTCGTATTTTGTGTCAAATTTTGATCATAGATTTTCCTAACAAAATATTAGCTCTATGTCACAAACTTATATTGTTGCATTCATATTTGAAAGAGGTTATCCATGATAGTATTTTTTATGATATTATCTATTTTTTCTAGTTAAATCAAAGGTGAACGTTTAACGCAAAACACAAAGAGGGGGGAGGGGGAGGTAATAAACCTGGATGTGGGTAGTGGATTTTTTTAAGTCAATCTTTGTAAACTTGACCAAGTTTATAAATATCTATCAACTTCTAAAATATCAAATCAATACTATTAGATTCATCATCAAATATATTTTCATATGGTATATGCATTATGTAGATATAAATATTTTTTCTATAAACTAAACGTTGTCAAGCTTGATTTTTTGCGGAAAACAGTACACCATATTATGGGATGTAGGGAGCAGATTAATTGGTATAGCCGCATGCATGATGCACGTCCGTACAAAATATTGCAAGCCAAGCCAAAAGGAACACTAGTCCATATTGCAGCCACGCACAGATATAAGATATTGCATAGATGCTGTCGTTGACGAGATAAGCGGCGAAAAAGATGGTGTCTATGTCTACATATGTGCTGCATGTGTGGTGGTGGGGACATACTTCTACATAGATACAAACATAAGATTCGTCATCCACATGTTGGTACGGGACACAAAGCAAAACCGAATCAACCCGCCCACGGTATGTCTGGCCTGAATAAAATCCATCTTATCATGCATGCATTCGTCATTCATCTACTAGTATCTTGTTGCAGGCCATTGGGCCACTCGATCCCCACTCAAGTAGGCTTGTGATGGAAAAGCCGTTCATTTGCGCAGCTAGCTCAATTGATTCATTCATATCTGGCCTCAGTATTACTCTAAGGAGACGTACGCCAAGTAGTATAGTGCAACTAGTACAGTAGTGGAGTAGTACTAGCTTAGCTTAACTTCCATCCATCGTCGAGCTACATGCTTGCTTAATTTGCAAGGAAGTAGGCTATTGCTAGATTACATACATACTTGGTTAACGAGTAGACCAAGTATGCATGTCAAGTCATCTACTGAGCTAGCTGCCGTTGTAGCTGCCGCTGCTAGAGGCAATGGCCGCCGCGGCGATCATGGTGCAGGGGCAGAGCGGCACCTCTGCTGCTGCTGGAGGGTACTACTAGTGTTCCTGCTGCTGCAGTCGGGGACGGCTACCTGAACCGCCTTCGCCAAACGATCCTGCATACCAGCATTTTCAGCTAGCTAGCAGGAAATGAAGCTAGTAGGAGTAATTAAATGGCAAAGAGAGAAGTAGCGCGTGTGTATCTGACTATGTGTACGTACGTTGATGAAGTCCTTCTCGCGCTGGATTAGCATCCTGTTCTCCCGGCGCAGCTGCTCCAGCTCCTGCTCCATCTCGTTGGTGTGGGCGTGCTTCCGCGCCCGCGACCGCGCCGCCGACTCCCGGTTCTTGACCATCCGGCGCTGCCGCCGGTCGCCGCCCACCGCCGGCTGGACCACGGCCCTCCTGCTGCCGCCTCCGGACGCGGAGAAGCCAAAGTGGCAGCCGGCTGGGTCGTCGCCGATCCCCCCGAGGTAGGTGAGCGCCGTGTGAGGAGGCGGCGTGGCGGGCGGCTGTGGAACGGCGCCGGCGAGGTAGTCCTGGGAGTAGGCAGCGCCGCGGTAGGGAGCGGCGGCTGGGGAGTGGAGATGGTGAGACTGTAGCGCGGGCGGGGTGGAGCAGAGCGACATGTCCTTCCACAGCTCATCCATCGATGATCTTGCTTGAGTTGAGTGGATGGAATGGATGGAAGCAAGTCAAATGTAGCTAGACAGGCAGGCAATGCCAGCAGAGAGATATTTGGTCGACAGATAGATGTTGCAATCTCTCCCCTCTCCCTCCCTTTATAGCCACGCAGTCTCCTCCATCCATCCATGGTGCACACGTGGTAGCAGCAACTTTATTTTTAAAATTTCTTCTTCAAAAGCAAATAAAAAAGGGAATTCACCACTAGTATGATTTTAGCTACTCGCTCCGTCTCGGTCTATAAAGCATGCACGTAATAGTTCTAGATCAGCAATTTAACTCGCTAAATATATTACATGTAACAAATATACATACATATTCAGAGATGAATCCAACAATATGTTTTTTATGACATATAACCCATTTCTAAACAGTCAGATCAATGACCAGTAACCACGCGCATGCTCTGTACACCAAGACAGAGGTAGTAGGAGGATCGGGGTCGGACCCATGGGCCATGGCCAACAATGCACACCGGTAGTACTTGTTCCTCAACAGTGAGCTAGCCAGCACACCCACCTGTACTCCTACAGGTGTACACTATGCACTAGTGTATCAAGGGTATCTCAAACGTGGACCTCTTCCTCCATCTGTCCGGATCAAGACCTTGCAAGCCATCCAACGGTGTCCAGCATCGGTTCGTGAACTAGTCTGGGTGTTCGTTTACCCGTAAACCAAAAGCATATTAAGGGGGGGCTTTGCGAGAGTCCGTACACCCGGCACGTAGGACTCCGACATGTCCGACCCAACCAAAACTGAGATGGAGCCCGCAGATTATGAAATAGCCACACTGTTTCCGCAGCAAAACCCCCTTTCTCAACCCTCCCCTCTACCATCACGCAGCTCTCCACTCTAATTCCCGCCCTTTTTTATTGTTATTGGGTGCTATGCATTTGAATTTCAAATTGGTCGGACCTGGGGCATTTAGGGGATGCGGTTGGATGGCCAGCTCCCGTATCACTGACCATGGACTGGTTCCCATCAGTCCGTGAATGAATACGGCGTCCGATTTAGGGGTCAATGTTGGAGATGACCTAATGCTACAATTATATACTCAAACATATCGACTTCTCCTTCTTTGAAAAGAAAACATATCAATTTTGTATGATTGCACGATGTATTGCTCTCGTGCATAGGCACGTATATATGATGTACAAAGGTGGGCCACGGATCTCAACTATACAAGGAACTAGGAGACGGGCCCAATACACAATATGCACATAACACATATACTCAACACCCCCCCCCCCCCCCGCGCGCAATCGAAGCGGTACCGCGGCTGACGCAAAGACTGGATCGGAACTCCTCAAATGACGCCGTAGGCAAGCCCTTGGTCATGATATCTGCAAATTGTTGGGAAGTAGGGACGTGTAAAACACGAATATGGCCAAGGGCCACCTATTGCCGAACAAAATGAATATCCAACTCAATATGCTTGGTCTGTCGATGATGCACCGGGTTAGCGGAGAGGTAGACCGCCGAGATGTTGTCGCAGTAGACGACCGTGGCACGGTCAACAGGGCAAGAGAGCACCTGAAGCAGCCGGCGAAGCCACGAACACTCGGCGACGGCGTTGGCCACCGCACAATACTCAGCCTCAGCACTGGAATGAGAGACCGTAGGCTGCCGCTTGGACGACCACAAGATGAGTGAGGGTCCAAGGTAGGCACAATAGCCCGAAGTGGAGCGACGAGTGTCATGGCAGCTCGCCCAGTCTACATCGGAGTAGGCGGTGAGGGCGGTGTTGGCGGAGGCGTGAAGCGTGACGCCAAGATCCGTAGTGCCATAGATATTGTTGGGGAACGTAGCAGAAATTCAAAATTTTCTACGCATCACCAAGATCAATCTATGGAGAAGTCTACCAACGAGGGAAGGAGAGTGCATCTACATACCCTTGTAGATCGCTACGCGGAAGCGTTCAAGAGAACGGGGTTGATGGAGTCGTACTCGTCGTGATCCAAATCACCGATGATCCTAGTGCCGAACGGACGGCACCTCCGTGTTCAACACACGTACAGCCCGGTGACGTCTCCTACGCCTTGATCCAGCAAGGGGAGAAGGAGAGGTTGGGGAAGACTCCATCCAGCAGCAGCACGACGGCGTGGTGGTGGTGGAGGAGCGTGGTACTCCAGCAGGGCTTCGCCAAGCACCGCAAGAGACGAGGAGGGAGAGGGGTAGGCTGCGCCAAGAAGGAGAGAAACTCATCTGTTGGCAGCCCCAAATCCTCAAGTATATATAGGGGAGAGGGAGGGGTGCGCCCCACCTAGGGTTCCACCCTAGGGGCGGCGGCCAGCCCCAATCCCATCTAGGGTGGCGGCCAAGTGAAGGGGGAGAGGGAGGCGCACCAGGCATGGGCCTTAAGGCCCATCTGCCCTTAGGGTTTGCCCCCTCTTCCCCTTAGGCGCATGGGCCTTGGTGGGGAGGCGCCCCAGCCTACTTAGGGGCTGGTCCCTTCCCACTATTGGCCCATGTAGGCCTCCGGGGCTGGTGGCCCCACCTGGTGGACCCCCGGACCCCTCCGGTGGTCCCGGTACACTACCGGTGATGCCCGGAACATTTCCGGTAGCCAAAACCATACTTCCTATATATTAATTTTTACCTCCGGACCATTCGGAACTCCTCGTGACGTCCAGGATCTCATCCGGGACTCCGAACAACATTCGGTAACCACGTATATCTATTCCCTATAACCCTAGCGTCATCGAACCTTAAGTGTGTAGACCCTACGGGTTCGGGAGTCATGCAGACATGGCCGAGATAACTCTCCGGCCAATAACCAACAGCGGGATCTGGATACCCATGTTGGCTCCCACATGTTCCACGATGATCTCATCGGATGAACCACGATGTCGAGGATTCAATCAATCCCATATACAATTCCCTTTGTCTAGTGGTACGATACTTGCCCGAGATTCGATCGTCGGTATCCCGATACCTTGTTCAATCTCGTTACCGGCAAGTCTCTTTACTCGTTCCGTAACACATCATCCCGTGATCAACTCCTTGGTCACATTGTGCACATTATGATGATGTCCTACCGAGTGGGCCCAGAGACACCTCTCTGTTTACACGGAGTGACAAATCCCAGTCTCGACCCAACAGACACTTTCGGAGATACCTGTAGTGTACCTTTATAGCCACCCAGTTACGTTGTGACGTTTGGCACCCAAAGTATTCCTACGGTATCCAGGAGTTGCACAATCTCATGGTCTAAGGAAATGATACTTGACATTAGAAAAGCTTTAGCATACGAACTACACGATCTTTGTGCTAGGCTTAGGATTGGGTCTTGTCCATCACATCATTCTCCTAATGATGTGATCCCGTTATCAACGACATCCAATGTCCATGGTCAGGAAACCGTATCCATCTATTGATCAATGAGCCAGTCAACTAGAGGCTTACTAGGGACATGGTGTTGTCTATGTATCCACACATGTATCTGAGTTTCCTATCAATACAATTCTAGCATGGATAATAAACGATTATCATGAACAAGGAAATATAATAATAACCAATTTATTATTGCCTCTAGGGCATATTTCCAACATATATAGCGAAGAATCCGCTTGATGGCAGCCCAATGAACGTCGCGAGGAGCATGCATATGAAGACACACCTGCTGCACGGCATACTGGGTCTCCGGTCGAGTCAGAGTGAGGTACTGGAGAGCACCAACAATAGATCGATAGAAAGCATCATCCGAAGCAGGAGAACCATCCGTGGCAGAAAGCTTGGCCTTCGTATCAACAGGCGTAGCGGCGGGCTTGCAGTTAAGCATGCTGGCGCACTCGAGGAGCTCATGAGCGTACTTCCACTGATGAAGGAACAAGCCATCCGGACGGCGCACCACCTCGACACCGAGGAAGTAGTGCAAAGGACCCAAGTCCTTGATGGTCAGCGCGAAGATGAGCCGTGAGCTGACTGAGGAGACCAGTCGTACATGCTGTCAGGATGATGTCATCGACATAGAGAAGCAAGTAGGCCATGTCAGAGCCCAGATGATAGACGAAGAGCGAGGCATCCGAGCGGGTAGAGCGGAACCCAACCTAGTGGACAAACGCCGTGATGCGCTGGTACCAAGCGCGCAGAGCCTGCTTGAGTCCGTACAAGGACCGCGAAAGCAGGCACATGTGGTCGGGAAGCGTCGGGTCAACAAACCCGGTGGGCTGCTGGCAGAAGACCTGCTCCTCGAGGTGACCATGGAGGAAGGCGTTGGAGACGTCCATCTGGTGCACCGGCCAAGCACGGGAGACCGCAAGGTGGAGAACTGTGCGTATCGTGCCGGGCTTGATGACCGAAGTGAAGGTGTCGATGAAGTCGACGCTAGCACGCTGCTAGAAGCCACGCACGACCCAACGTGCTTTGTAGCGATCAAGGTTACCATCAGGACGGAACTTGTGTTTAAAGACCCACTTCCCGGTAATCACGTGGGCGTGCCAGGGACGGGGAACAAGCTGTCAGGTCCGGTTGCGCGACAGGGCATCAAACTCCTCTTGCATCGCAGCCATCCAGAGCGGGTCACGAAGAGCGGCTCGAACGGAGGACGGGAACGGCGACAGCTCAGAGGTGGACGCCGCATGGACGTAGTCAGCCGAGGCGTAGCACGAGCTCGGGCGAAAAACGCCCGTACGGGCGCAGGTGACCGGACCGGCCATAGGCGCCGAGGGGGTCGGGAGCGCCGAGGGGAGCGGGGGCACCGGGGCGCCGAGGGGGCCGGGGGCACCGGGGTGCCGATGGGGCCAAGGGCGCCAGGGGGGCCGCAGGCACTAGGGGCGCCGCGGGGGCCGCGGGCGCCGGAGGAGCCGCGGGCACCAGCGCCGCGGCTGTAGGAGGCGCCATATGCGGGGGGCGCGCCTCAAAGCCAGGGGTGGGCCAAGAGAGACGCGCGAGCGCCCTGGGAGAGGCGTCGAGGAGCCCGCGTCACCAGTGACGGGAGGAACAGCCGAGGGTACCTAGTGAAACCAAAACACATCTCATCAAAGTAAACATGCCGGGAAGTGAACACACGGTGGGAGACGGGATCATAGCACCGATATCCCTTGGAGTTGGAGGGCTAGCCGATGAAGATGAAAGCGACAGATCGAGGTGCAAACTTGTGAGATTTAGTGTCGGCAGTGCTGGGATAGCAAAGGCATCCAAAAATACGCAAGTCATCGTAAGATGGGGGCTTACCAAAGAGAAGATGGTGAGGTGCGTAGTTCCACCGTGGGCGGCAGGGTCTAATGTTAAGGAGAAGTGATGCAGTGACGAGTGTGTCCGGCCAGAAACGAGGCGGCATGTTGGCATGAAACAGAAGCGTGCGAACGCGGTCGTTCAGAGTGCGAAGGACGCGTTCGGCTCGACCGTTCTGTTGTGAAGTGTACGGGCATGTGAGACGAAAAATAATGCCGTGATGCGACAGAAAAGTGCGGAAAACAAGGTTTTCGAACTCTTTTCCATTGTCAGTCAGCAGGATGGGACGCCCAAACTGCGTGCTGACATAGGAGTAAAAAGCCATCAAAGTGGAGAGTGCATCCGACTTTCTGCGCAAAAAAAAAGTCCACACATAATGAGAATAATCATCAAGGATAATCAGATATTAGAAATAGTCCGAATTACTAGAAACTGGAGAGGTCCACTATGAATCAACTGAAAAGGAAAAGATGCGATGGTGGTGGAATTGTTAAACAGAAGGCGAACATGTTTGCCGACACGACAGGCATGACAGGTGTGATCCTCTATCTTATGTCAACTGAAACTAAAACTCTTAAGAATATGACGAAGTGTGACGGGGTTGGGATGACCCAAACGAGCGTGCCAGAGATCGACGCCGGCGGAGAGAGCAACCGGTGCGGTGGTGGAGGTGGACGGCGAATGAACCGGATAGAGCTTGTCGAAGCTGTCACATCGGTGAAGTACCATCCTGGTGCGAGCGTCCTTGACACAAAACCCAAGTCCGTCAAATTCAACAGTAACAGGATTTTCACGAGTTAAACGATGAACGGAAACAAGGTTCTTAATAAGGTGAGGTGACACAAGTATGTTAGACAAAATAATGAACATGGAATTAGAAGGAAAAGAAGTGTGCTTGACATGTGTGGTAGGGAGTGTGGAACCGTCGCCGACAATGATGCGGCGGTCGGTGGTGACAGGGATGAAGGAGGCAAGATTATCAGGATGAGCAAACATGTGAGTCGTACCCCCTGTGTCCATGTACCAATCATCACCTCCGGTGTAGTTGTTTGGCGTAGGAGGCATGTAGTGTGGGAAGGAGCACCGGGTCCCGGGGTGCCGGCGGCAAGGCCGGCGAGGGGGATATAGACGCCATGGGGAGGCCGTAGCCACTGTGCGACATACGCCAGCGGAGGCAGCAAAGCCAAGCCGTGCGGCAAGTCGGGATGAGCTGGTGGGGCTGCACAGTATGGCGCCGGCGGCGGGACGGCAGAGGCGGCGGCGGATGGGCCGATGGACCCCATCGCGGTCCGACGGCAGCGGCTGGGCAGCGGCGGTCGGCGTACGGACAGCTCGGACGGCTCGGCTAGCAGGCAGGCAGGCGCGTGATGCAGCAGCAGCGAAGCGACTTGGCGCGTGATGCAGCGGCAGCTAGGCGATTGGGCGGCTGGAGGCGATTTAGCAGCGAGGCGATTTGGCGTGGCTTGGCGGGTGGTGCTACGCAGGGCAGGCAGCGGGGCAGGAGAGATTCATCATGTGCATGTGTTGTGTCTTGCCGGAATCGATCAAGAGAGACATCAGCTGTTAGCTAGCTTTGGCTTGCAGTAAAGTAATACATGTCCAACTAAAAACAATTAGCTTGGTGTTAGCTTGGTACAGAGTCTCTAGCCAGCTTGTCGGTGGAGCGAGGCGCAGCGCGTGGAGTGACGCGGGGCCGGCGGCAGCGGGGAAGTGACACGGGGTGGAGCGACGCGAGGCTGGCGGCAGCGGGTGGAGCGACGCGGTGCGGCCAGCGCGGAGTTGCGCGGGCGGCGGCGAAGGGGAGGCGGCGACGGCGGCGGCGCCGAGGAGACGCGCGGTGGCGGCGACGGCAAAAGACTAGGGGTAAAACCTAAAAACTTATACCATGTATGATTGTACGATGTATTGCTGTCGTGCATAGGTATGTATATATGATATGCATAAAGATGGATCACGGATTTTAACTATACAAGGAACTAGGAAGCTGGCCCAATACACAATATGCACATAACACATATACTCAACAAATTTTGTCTAAAGTCAAATTGTGCAAAATTTTATTAAGTTTGCAGGGAAAAGACAATCATGAATCACGACACTAAATTTATAGGCCTTCTTTTCATTAACAGAGGGAGTAACATATGTCTTGGACAATCAAAACTTGTGTCATATGCCAACTACACTGGCTAGATGTACTCTTAGGCTTTGTAAATGTTGTGGCTGGTGAAATGCCGCATCGTATGATGCAATGGTAACTTGGTAATTCTAGTTAAAAAGAAAGGGCTGCGTTCTACACTTACAGCGCAGACTAGTTTTTGTGCAACATGCACACCTATATAAACGTAAAGTGTCGGCCTGTTTTTTTTTATTTTGAGAAGGTTCTAGAAGATATTGTTAGTTTAGTTTCTTTGCTTTTTGTGTTTTCTCTACTGGTTTTAGTTTTTTTTATTTTTATATTATTTGTTGTACTTCATTTTATGTTTTGTCATATTTTAATTCATGATAATTTGTAAAGAAATCATGAATATTTTTAAAAACAACAAGCTTACAAAAGTTCATGAATATTTATAAAGTTCAGAAACATTTTAAAAGTCTGTGCACATTTTTAAATTTGTGAACATTTTGTTAATCCATGTATATTTGTAAAATTCACATTTTTAATTCAGGTTATTTTATTTCAACATGTTCTTAAATCGAGGAAGATCTTTTAGTTTGACAAACTTCTTAAAAAAATGTAGCTGGTTTTTTATGAACTCGCAACACTAGTAGAAAACAGGGCTTTGGTCCAGGCCGGGTCAGTCCATTAGTCCCGGTTCAGTCCAGAATCGGGACCAATGCCCCCAATGTGGGCATTGGTCCCGGTTCGTGAGCCCAGGGGGCCGGCCGGGCCACGTGGGCCATTGGTCCCGGTTCATCTGGACCTTTTGGTCCCGGTTGGTGGAATGAACCGGGACCAATGGGCCTCGCTCCTGGCCCATCACCATTGGTCCCGGTTGATGGCTTGAACCGGGACCAAAGGCTCCCCTTTAGTCCCGGCTCAAGTCATCAACCGGGACCAATGAGGTGCCTATATATACCCCTCGCTCGCGAGCAGAGCACCCCAGTGCTCTGTTTTTCTCTGGCCGAGGGGGAGAGAGCTTGGTGGTGCTCTAGCTCACCTCCTATGCACACAAGGTGTTCGATGGAATGCCCGAGCCACACTACTTAAGCTTTCTCCTCTCCAAGCTCGACCTCCAAGCTCCATTTTCCATAATATTTGTCTAGGTTTAGCGGTCTGTCACGCCCCGTCCCCGTCTTCACCGCCGTCGATCACCCGCGCCGAGCTCGTCGCCGGCACCACCGTGGTGAGCCTCTTGTTCTTATCTTCTTTCTAAAAGGAAAAATATTCTTACTTGTATGTTTACATAGATACTTGTATTATTTTCTTACTTTTATTATTGCATCTTATATAGTGCGATGATTTTGGTATCCGCCCCGTCGGCCCTCATCCTGTCTATGAATCGGATGTGGTATATATATTATCTTTATAACTATTGGTTCATTTATTGTTTATGAAAATTAGGCCGACCAACGTGACATAGATTTTATTTATGTAGGATGTATGTGAATCGGAAATGCCAACCGACCCTATTGTCGAGAGGTTAAATTTAGTTGAAGAAGAAAACAATTTGTTGAAGGAAAAAATAAAAAAAATTGAGGAGGAGAAGAAGATATTGGAGTTGCATGTTGCGGATGTCGTCGATGATCACAAGATCAAGATGGATGCAATGCACTTGAAGATTAGAAAGATTAGAAAATATGCCATTCATACCGAGGCTTGGTATCATTATGCCGTTGGATCAATTGTTACCTTGGTTGCGATTATGATCGCATTTGTTTTCGCATTGAATTTTTTTACATAGTTTCAATGTATGGTTTAATTAATTAGATGCTCTGGAGAGCTATATGTTGTTAGATGAGAACTATGTATGCACTTTGGTTTTAATGTGATGATGAACTTCTATTAATTTGGACACTTAATTATATATAATGCACGCAGATGAACCGGCAATGGATGTACGGTGACAGACACACCCGCGAGTACATTAAGGGTGTGCATGAGTTTCTCGATGCGGCTGAGGCAAACAAGCAGAATGGTTTTATGTGTTGTCCATGCACTGAATGTGGGAATACGAGGTCTTACTCTAACCGGAAAATCCTTCACTCCCACCTGCTTTACAAGGGTTTCATGCCACACTATAATGTTTGGACGAGGCACGGAGAAATAGGGGTTATGATGGAAGACGGCGAAGAAGAAGAGTACGATGACAACTATGTGCCCCCTGAATACGGTGATGCTGCAACGGGGGGAGCTAGTGAAGATTAAGAAGAACCAGACGATGTGCCCAATGATGCTGCAACGGGTGAAGCTGCTGAAGATCAAGAGGAACCAGACGATGTGCCCGATGATGATGATCTCCGCCGGGTCATTGTCGATGCAAGGACGCAATGCGAAAGTCAAAAGAAGAAGCTGAAGTTCGATCGCATGTTAGAGGATCACAAAAAAGGGTTATACCCCAATTGCAAAGATGGCAACACAAAGCTCGGTACCGTACCGGAATTGCTGCAGTGGAAGGCGGAGAATGATGTGGCTGACAAAGGATTTGAGAAGCTACTGAAAATATTGAAGAAGAAGCTTCCAAAGAATAACGAATTGTCCGACAGTACATACGCAGCAAATGAAGGAAATATGCCCTAGAGGCAACAATAAAGTTATTATTTATTTCCTTATATCATGATAAATGTTTATTATTCATGCTAGAATTGTATTAACCGGAAACATAATACTTGTGTGAATACATAGACAAACAAAGTGTCACTAGTATGCCTCTACTTGACTAGCTCGTTTAATCGAAGATGGTTATGTTTCCTAACCATAAACAAAAGAGTTGTTATTTGATTAACGGGATCACATCATTAGGAGAATGATGTGATTGACATGACACATTCCATTAGCTTAGCACCCGATCATTTAATATGTTGCTATTGCTTTCTTCATGACTTATACATGTTCCTATGACTATGAGATTATGCAACTCCCGTTTGCCGGAGGAACACTTTGTGTGCTACCAAACGTCACAACGTAACTGGGTGATTATAAAGGAGCTCTACAGGTGTCTCCAAAGGTACATGTTGGGTTGGCGTATTTCGAGATTAGGATTTGTCACTCCGATTGTCGGAGAGGTATCTCTGGGCCCTCTCGGTAATGCACATCGCATAAGCCTTGCAAGCATTGCAAATAATGAGTTAGTTGTGAGATGATGTATTATGGAACGAGTAAAGAGACTTGCCGGTAACGAGATTGAACTAGGTATTAAGATACCGACGATCGAATCTCGGGCAAGTAACATACCGACGACAAAGGGAACAACGTATGTTGTTATGCGGTCTGACCGATAAAGATCTTCGTAGAATATGTGGGAGCCAATATGAGCATCCAGGTTCCGCTATTGGTTATTGACTGGAGACGTGTCTCGGTCATGTCTACATTGTTCTCGAACCCGTAGGGTCCGCACGCTTAAGGTTTCAAGGACAGTTATATTATGAGTTTATGAGTTTTGATGTACCAAAGGAGTTCGGAGTCCCGGATGAGATCGGGGACATGACGAGGAGTCTCGAAATGGTCGAGACGTAAAGATTGATATATTGGACGACTATATTCGGACATCGGAAAGGTTCCGAGTGATTCGGGTATTTTTCGGAGTACCGGGTAGTTACGGGAGAAGCAATGGGCCTTGATGGGCTTTAGTGGGAAGAGAAGAAAGGGCCAAGGGGCTGCTGCGCCCCCCCTCCCCTCTGGTCCGAATTGGACTAGGGAAAAGGGGGCCGGCCACCTTTCATTCTCCTCTACTTCCTTCTCCCTTCCTCCCCTCTTGGTGGACCCCATGAACACAAGTTGATCCGTGTGATCATATTCTTAGCCGTGTGCGGTGCCCCCCTCCACCATAGTCCTCGATAATATTGTAGCGGTGCTTAGGCGAAGCCCTGCGACGGTAGTACATCAAGATCGTCACCACGCCGTCGTGCTGACGGAACTCTTCTCCGACACTTTGCTGGATCGGAGTCCAGGGATCGTCATCGAGCTGAACGTGTGCTAGAACTCGGAGGTGCCGTAGTTTCGGTGCTTGATCGGTCGGGCCGTGGAGACGTACGACTACATCAACCAAACGCTTCCGTTGTCGATCTACAAGGGTACGTAGATCACACTCTCCCCTCTCGTTGCTATGCATCACCATGATCTTGCGTGTGCGTAGGAATTTTTTTGAAATTACTATGTTCCCCAACAGCAAAGAAGGTCGTATGTCCTCTAGGATTGGAGGTGGAGAAGATACATGCATGCCCTAATGACTGCATCCTCTACCGCGGTGCATACAAGGATCTGAACGCATGCCCGGTATGCGGTGTATTGCGGTTTAAGATCAGAAGAGATGACCCTGGTGATGTTGACGGTGAACCCCCCAGGAAGAGGGTTCCTGCGAAGGTGATGTGGTATGCTCCTATAATACCACGGTTGAAACGTCTGTTCAGAAACGAAGAGCATGCCAAGTTGATGTGATGGCACAGTGAGAACCGAAAGAAAGATGGGAAGTTGAGAGCACCCGCTGACGGGTCGCAGTGGAGAAAAATTGAGAGAAAGTACTGGGATGAGTTTGCAAAGGACCCAAGGAATGTATGGTTTGCTTTAAGCGCGGATGGCATTAATCCTTTCGGGGAGCAGAGCAGCAATCACAGCACCTGGCCCGTGACTATGTATGTATAACCTTCCTCCTTGGATGTGCATGAAGCGGAAGTTCATTATGATGCCAGTTCTCATCCAAGGCCCTAAGAAACCCGGCAACGAAATTGATGTGTACCTAAGGCCATTAGTTGAAGAACTTTTACAGCTGTGGAATGGAAACGGTGTACGTACGTGGGATGAGCACAGACAGGAGGAATTTAACCTTAAGGCATTGCTGTTCGTGACCATCAACGATTGGCCCGCTCTCAGTAACCTTTCAGGACAGACAAACAAAGGATACCACGCATGCACGCACTGTTTAGATGACACTGAAAGTATATACCTGGACAAATGCAGGAAGAATGTGTACCTGGGCCATCGCCGATTTCTTCCGACCAACCATCAATGTCGAAAGAAAGGCAAGCATTTCAAAGGCGAGGCAGATCACCGGAAGAAGCCCGCCATGCGCACCGGTGATCACGTGCTTGCTATGGTCAATGATTTACACTACGTAATCTTTGGAAAGGGTCCCGGTGGACTAGCTGTTCCGAATGACGCTGAGGGACACGCACCCATGTGGAAGAAGAATCTATATTTTGGGACCTACCCTACTGGAAAGACCTAGAGGTCCGCTCCTCAATCGACGTGATGCACGTGACGAAGAACCTTTGCGTGAACCTGCTAGGCTTCTTGGGCGTGTATGAGAAGACAAAAGATACACCTCAGGCACGGGAGGACCTGCAACATTTGCATGAAAAATACGGCATGCCTCCGAAGCAGTATAAAGGTCCTGCCAGCTACGCTCTTACGAAAGAAGAGAAAGAAATCTTCTTTGAATGCCTGCTCGGTATGAAGGTCACGACTGGCTTCTCGTCGAATATAAAGGGAATAATAAATATGCCAGAGAAAAAGTTTCAGAACCTAAAGTCTCATGACTACCACGTGATTATGACGCAACTGCTTCCGGTTGCATTGAGAGGGCTTCTACCGGAAAACGTCCGATTAGCCATTGTGAAGCTATGTGCATTCCTCAATGCAATCTCTCAGAAGGTGATCGATCCAGAAATCGTACCAAGGCTAAGGAGTGATGTGGCGCAATGTCTTGTCAGTTTCGAGCTGGTGTTCCCACCATCCTTCTTCAATATCATGACGCACGTCCTAGTTCATCTAGTCGACGAGATTGTCATCCTGGGGCCTGTATTTCTACACAATATGTTCCCCTTTGAGAGGTTCATGGGAGTCCTAAAGAAATATGTCCGTAACCGCGCTAGGCCCGAAGGAAGCATCTCCATGGGCCATCAAACAGAGGATGTTATCGGGTTTTGTGTTGACTTCATTTCTAGCCTTAAGAAGATAGGTCTCCCTAAATCGCGGTATGAGGGGAGACTGACTGGAAAAGGCACTCTTAGAAGAGACTCAATAATATGCAGGGACGAATATTCTTGGTCTCAAGCAAACTACACAATTCTACAGAACTCTACCTTGGTGACCCCGTATGTCGATGAACACAAGAACAGTCTGCGCTCCAAACACCCGGAGCAGTGCGACGACTGGATTACATGTGAACACATCAGGACTTTCAGCAGTTGGTTGGAAACACGTCTCAGAGGTGACAACACTGTTTGTGATGAGTTGTACTTGTTGTCCAGGGGACCATCTTTGACTGTATTGACTTACAAAGGATACGAGATAAATGGGAATACATTTTACACGATCGCCCAAGATCAAAAGAGCACCAACCAAAACAGCGGTGTCCGCTTTGATGCAGCAACCGAGAGCGGAAATGATACATATTATGGTTACATAGTGGACATATGGGAACTTGACTATGGACCTGATTTTAAGGTCCCTTTGTTTAAGTGCAAATGGGTCAATCTGTTAGGCGGCGGGGTACAGGTAGACCCACAGTACGGAATGACAACAGTGGATCTGAAAAATCTTAGGTACACTGACGAACCGTTCGTCCTAGCCAATGATGTGGCACAGGTTATCTATGTGAAGGACATGTCTACCAAACCAAGAAAAAGAAAAGATAAGGAAGCGAATACATCATACGATGAGCCAAAGCGCCACATAGTTCTTTCAGGAAAAAGGGACATCCTGGGAGTGGACGGCAAGATAGACATGTCTGAAGATTATGAAAAGTTTCATGAAATTCCTCCCTTCAATGTCAAGGCTGACCCAAGCATCCTGATAAACAATGAAGATTATCCATGGTTACGACGCAATAAGCAAATGACACAAGCGAAGAAAAAGTGAAGACTTTCTCCCGCAACTATTATGATGATACCATGCCAACTTTGTAACACACGAACATGCTACCATTGTCCGTTTTGTACATGCACATGCTATGTGGGTGAAATTATGATACCATGCCAACTTTCAAATTTTTCAGAGTTCATTTGAAATGCTTTCATGTCTTATGGTTCGGCCCTCGTAATACCATGACCATTAGTCCCTGGCCCATGCCAACTTTCAACTTTCTAAAACTAATGGCACTAACAGAAAGTTTATAATTTTGCTCCTCGCCCCTGGCTCATGACCATTAGTCCCGGTTCGTGCCACAAACCGGGACTAAAGGGTTGGTCCTCGTTCTGGGCAGAGTTTAGTCCCACCTCGCCAACCGAAGGGGGCTCACACCGGTTTATAAGCCCTTCCCTCTCTGCCTTGTTGAGCTCCTCTCAAAGTAAAAATAGATGCCCTAATAGAGAAAAGTTTAACCTAAATTCATAGTGAATTTCTCTGAAATTCATAGAAATTTACTAGGAATTTAGGTTGAATTTTCTCTATAAGCGCATCTATTCTCATTTTTTTAGTAAGTTAATCACAAACTTGTGATTCAAACAATTTTCAAAGAATTCAAATTTTAACAATTCAAATTTGAAAACTAATGGCACTAACAGAAAGTTTATAATTTTTCTAAAACTAATGGCACTAACAGAAAGTTCATAATTTTGCTAACCTAAAAGCAAACAGAATTAAAAATTAAAGCAAAAAACAAAAGAAAATAAATAATGCAGAAAACAAAACAAAAAACTAGAAAAAATAGCAACAATAAGTATTTTGTTGTAAGTAGAAACAAAATAAAATAAATAAAGCAACAAAAAGTTTATAATTTTGATGACCTAAAAGCAAAAAGAATTAAAAAATAAAGCAAAAAACAAAAGAAAATAAATAATACAGAAAACAAAACAAAAAACTGGAAAAAAAATGAAAATAGCGACAATAAGTATTTTGTTGTTAGTAGAAACAAAATAAAATAAATAAAGCAACGAAGAAAAAAAAAACAAAAAAAGTGTTCTAAATTTGAAAACTAATGACACTAACAGAAAGTTTATAATTTTTCTAAAACTAAAAGCAAAAAGAATTAAAAAATAAAGCAAAAAACAAAAGAAAATAAATAATGCAGAAAACAAAACAAAAAAACTGGAAAAAAATTAAATATAGCAACAATAAGTATTTTGTTGTAAGTAGAAACAAAAAAAAACAAAAAAGTGCCACCTACTGGGCACCCACAGCCTGAATACGACTAGAAACCCTACCATGGGCCAGGATTCAGGCCCGCAGGAGGCCCAGTAGGCCCACATGCACACATTGCACGGTTAGGCCCGAAAGCCTGCTTTAGAGAGGAGCTCAAGAGGGAAAGCGCACAGCACCTTATAAACAGGTGCGGCTCCCTCTCAACTAGCGAGGTGAGACTAAACATTTGGGCGCGGGGCAGCACAAGGCCTTTGGTCCCGGTTGGTGGCACCAATCGGGACTAAAGGGGGGCATTGGTCACGGTTCGTGGCACCAACCATGACCAATGCCCCCCTTTAGTCCTGGTTGGTGCCACCAACCGGGACCAAAGGCTGCCGCTTCCCGCCCTTTGGGCTGCTGAAAAGAGGCCTTTGGTTCCGGATGGTGGCACCAACCGGGACTAAAGAGGGGCATTGGTCACGGTTGGTGCCACGAACCGTGACCAATGCGCCGTCTATATAAGCAAGACTTGTGAAAAATTTCGTTCAGTTCTTCCATCGCGCCCCGACGACGCCGCCAGGCTGCCCCTCTACGCCTCGCCGTCGCCGTCGTCGCCCTGCCTCCGACGCCGTCGCCACCCCGCGCTGCCCCGACGCCGTTGCCGCGTGCCACCCCGCGCCGTCGTGGTCTCTCCGCGCCGCCCCGACGCCGTCGCCTCCCCGCGTCGCGCCCCGACGCCATCGCCGTCGCCGCCCCGCCTCTGCCTCGCCGTCGCTTCTGCCTCGCCGTGCCCCAGCTGCCCCGCGCCGCCGTCGCCTCTGCCTCGTTGTGGTCTGGGCCGGCACCGTCCCCCTCTTCCCCCTTTTTTTGCAAACACATATATGTTTTTTCCTGCAGATTATATGTATATGTATGAGTATATGATGATGTATGAGTATATGTATGTGCTGAAAAGATAGATTTTTAGAAAAAATAATATTTTTTCTGTTGATGATATGATGATGTTTTTTTCATATATGTATTAATTTTTTTAAGTTGTTAGTAGATATCGATTTTAGGTTAGTGCATTTTATCACTGATTCTGGTTAGTTGATCGATTTAGTGCATTTTATGTGTGTTGCATTTTATGTTTGTTGCATTTTAGGTTAGTGCATTTGCTAAGTGATATTAAGAAAGGAAGGAAAAGAAGGATAGGAAAGAAGAAAATAAGAAGAGGAAAGAAAGAACAAGAGGAGAGGAAGAAAAGGAGAAATAAATAAGAAGAAGAAAAAAGAAGAAAAAGAAGAGGAGAAGAAGAAAGGAATAGAAATAGATTCTATTTTCTCTTCTTCTCCACTATTCCTTTCTTCTTCTCCTCTTTTTTTTCTTCTTTTTTTTCTTCGATCTTCTCCTCTAGCTATTCCTTTCTTCAAGGGTTCTATAGGGTCGAGGGATCGAGGGATCGAGGGTCGAGGGTTCCAGGGTCGTCTAGGGGTCGAGGGTTCCAGGGTCGTCGAGGGTTCGAGGGGTCGAGGATCGCCGAGGGGTCGAGAAAGGTTTCCTAGTGTCAAAGTATTGAAGAAATCCATGGCTTCATCATTAGCCGGAAGTAACCAGGGCATGACGAAGTCCTCCGAAGTTATTTTGGAATGGTGTCCTGGATAGGATAATTTGCCTTTTTGTATGAATTTCAGCAAAGGCCTTCCAAATAACGATATTTGGAAGGTTCTTGCTGAACTTTGTACCAAAAAGCGAATTATCTTATCTGGGACTCCGTTCCAAAATAACTTTGGAGAGCTTCGTACCATCATGCACCTGTTACTTTCACCAAATGATGAAGACATGGTTTTGTTGAATCCTTTGACACTAGGCAACCTGCCGACCCCTCAGCGATCCTCTCGAACATGAGAGGAAGAAGAGGATAAAAAAAGAAGAGGAAGAAGAAAAAAAAGAGGAGAAGAAAGAATAGAGGAGTTCTACTCCTCTATTCTTTCTTCTGCTCTTTTTTTTCTTCTTCTTCCTCTTTTTTTTATCGGGAACGAGGTTCGTCGAGGGTTGGCGAGCGGTAGAGGAGAAACCCTAAATCGAAAGTATCATCGGTGTGAGATACATGTACCGTCGGTGTCGGACACTACATCCACATCCCACAAGTGGCGCGGGCTTCGACGCCCACGTCACTTGTGGGACGTGGATGTAGTGTCCGACACCGACGGCCACATGTATCTCACACCGACGATACTTGCTATTTAGGGTTTCCTCTACCGTTTGGCGACCCTGACCCTCGACGACCCTCGTTTCCGATAAAATAAAGAGGAAGAAGAAGAAAAAAAGAGAAGAAGAAAAGAAGAAGAAAAAAAAGACCTCTTTTTTTATCGGAAACGAGGGTCGTCGAGGGTCAGGGTCGCCAAACGGTAGAGGAAACCCTAAATAGCAAGTACCGTCGGTGTGAGATACATGTGGCCGTCGGTGTCGGACACTACATCCTTCGCCCGCGCCACTTGTGGGACGTGGATGTAGTGTCCGACACCGACGGCCACATGTATCTCACACCCATGATACTTGCTATTTAGGGTTTCCTCTATCGCTCGGTGACCCTCGACGACCCTCGTTCCCGATAAAAAAAAGAGGAAGAAGGAGAAAAAAATAGGAGAAGAAAGAATAGACACCCCAAACCCTAGAGAAGCAGCGTCGAGGCCACCCCAAACCCTAGGGAAGCAGCGTCGAGGCCACCCCAAACCCTAGAGAAGCAGCGTCGAGGCCACTAATTAATATTAGTTCTACGTTTTTGCCACTAATATATCCATCTGTCATGTTTGAATAATAATTGCCATGTTGTCAATATTTGTAGAAACTATGGACACCGCCCGAGACGAAGTACAAGAAGAGTTGTTGGGGGACATAATCGCACGAGGAAGTGATGCCATCTGCTCGTTGTTTCTCAACGACACCGATGGTCTGGAAGCAGCTGGCTATGATTATGATGGCTCCGGTGACCTAATGCCGGTGCAAGAAGGAGACCGTGAGGATGGCTCCGGTGACCCAATGTCGGTGCAAGAAGGAGACCGTGATGACGTCTCCGGTGACCGAACCGAGTCCGGCCAGGTATATATATTAGTTAAGCCTCTGCTGACTAGCTAATTGATGCATTCATTGTTTTGGTATGTACACATATTAATTAAGTCTTTGTTCTTTTTTCTAGCCCTCCGGATCGAGCACAACTTCAGTAAAGAGACGAGGCCCGAAGAAAAAGTTGAGCTCGGATGAAAAGTTTGAGATCATAGCAATAGCGCCCGACGGCCAACCGATTGAACCCCTCCGGACAAAGAGCGCATTTATTGCTCAGTGCGGGGTTTTGGTTAGGGACAAGATCCTGATCAGCATCCAGCAATGGTTTAAGACGGCTACAGAAGACCCTGAGGTGTCTTATGTCAATGACTAGATCATTGATGGCGCGCGTTGCCGCGCCCGTCCATTTTTACAATGAAAAGGTAGGCATTGCCACAATTGCGTAAACTGAGCCATAACATGGTATTTGTCAATAAACAGAAGAATAGTTTTATTTGGTCTGTAGTGGTAGAGGGTCATATTAGTAATGAAATTGTAGATCAGGATTGATAGGGGTTCCAGATTTTAGGATTGGAAGAATATGTATTGGAAGATTGGTATTCAACTTGGAGCATGAACGCTGAGACAAGGTTTAGAGTAGAATACCACTACAAAAATAATCATG
Source organism: Triticum urartu (assembly GCF_056163025.1). Taxonomy (NCBI): domain Eukaryota; kingdom Viridiplantae; phylum Streptophyta; class Magnoliopsida; order Poales; family Poaceae; genus Triticum; species Triticum urartu. The sequence continues at coordinate 733,455,506 of NC_141874.1, forward strand.
GCTAACATAGATTGCTTCCATACTCGGTCCAGAAACCAATCTTTTGCTCTTAACTAACCAAGAAAAACATATAGCCTTATCAATTGTAAACTTCTATTTTTTCATACAAATTATAAGAATATTTTCAAACACATAACTGTAGCAAAATCAGCAGAAAATAATAAAGAAATGATATGTTGGAAAAAAAAATAGGTGGCATTACATGTAGTGTCTTATCACTCGCTATGCACAAGTCATGAAAGCCATATATTGTAAATTTGTAACACAGGAATTCTTCTAAGCTTCTTACTTAGGATCAACATTCAACTTAAGACCATGTTTGTGGGGATATATATGAACAAAGCCTGACATACCACATAGTCACATACATGAGCATGCATGATTGACTTGAGAATTTCTAAGATTTTTGTTGAGCTTCTTGCCACAAGAATGTTTCTTGATAATATTGTCTGTATGTAGAACTGCTCATCTTGGGCTAGGTATGAGAAAAGTCCTTGATACAGAAGCATACATGATCTGGGTCTTCTCACCAACCACCTTGTCTCCTTTATCCAACTTTTTCACAAGAACAGCAAAAAATAACCAAAAATATTTAAAACAATTACACAACTCAGGAGCTCAATCCTCGCATATTTCATTCATTCTAATTATATTATTTAAAAAAAATCTGCAAAGCACTCACTTGTTTCGGAATAGGTACACTACGACAATAAAATAACTCTGTCGTCTTTTCTACTCAAGAAAGCCAAGCCATTCTGATGTTAAGTTCCATGAACAACTTTGGGCATTGGCCTTACCTAAATGATACCTAGAAATAAACCACAAGGAAACAAAAGTGAATTCCCAAGTCCAAAGCCATAATCATATTTAAGAAAGGAGATGGCCGTATATGGCGGATCCTATCAATAAGTTATTATCGTTTTCAACACCCGATGATTAATGCTTAAAGATTTGAAACGCATAATGATTTTCAGATCATGACAAATGCAACTTATTGGTGAAAGGTAATGTGATGTGAGGAAAGGTATACCGGCAAACCTTCTGTCAATTATTGCAGAATGAACAACGCCTTGTTTTGTTGCATTATAAACCTTGCTGCAAACTTTGTACCATCACAATATTATGCTACATAAATCAACAGTTAAACGCTTGCTCAATCTAGTCTGATATATATGCAGCAATATATTATGCTAAGTGTCCGCAGTCCTGACAAGAATATGTTGCGACCATACAACCTTACTTTCAGAAGTGTGCATACAAATCCAATGTGAATTGGGGTAGTGCTAATAAATAAAACAAACCAAAATCGTATTTCTAGAGAAGCTAAGAAATTTACTGATGTAGATACATACTTTCTCGTGTCTGGAGATTCCCTGTAACAGGAAAATAAAGGGTATGTGTGATTGTTGTGGTGCATTAATTAACACGGTCAGGCTTAGTTTTACATTACATACCATTTGGGTAAAGATTTAATTCGAGGGCAATAGATATCATATACATATCTAGTAGCATCAATCATGGGCGCACATGCTTGGATATTAAGATGATACTGTATATGTGAGAACATGGAAACTAACCTGGTCAGCGGACATTGCAAATCGTGTGCTCTAGGATTCCAATACCTCAACTGAGATCTAAGAGCACCTGCAGAAATTTTAAAGAGTCGGAACCCAATGGTATGGTCTTTTTTGCAAATCTGCCTTAGCCCTTAGATCCCCAAACCAACATACCAGAACCAGCATCCTGTGGCGGATTGGAAGGGAAAAAACAGTGTCAATAAGAAAGGATCTAACCATGGCCACCTGCCCACCTCATCACCACTCATGGCAGCCTCCACCGGCAAGGGATCTGCCTGTCCCTCCCGCATAACACCTTCATCTCATCCACCTGGGATGTGACCGATTCACCAAATCTTCCACGACGAAGGCAGGGAAGGATGCATGTGATGCCCGTAAAAAAGAGGATATGACGGTCTGGCCATCACACCTCCATCGTGGCTGATTCGCATCGCTGGGAGGATGTGGTTCGCCGTACCTCCGTCTTGGCCTGATCTGCATCACTGGGAGGGGTGTGGTTCGCCATCGTCGCCGCTAACCTCGCCGTCGCCGGTGGGGCTAGGCTAGGGCTGGAGTGCAAAAGGAAGAGGCGTTGCGAGTGGGGCAGCGTGGAAAGCCTATTCATGACGCTGAGATGGGCTGCCGGTGAGGCCCAACCAACCATATAGCTCCGATTTTTCTTCCAGAGTAGCGTCCACTTAAGACAGTTGGCCGAGTGAGGAACATCGTGGCGCTAACGGCAGATTAGACGACCAGATAAGACCCAGGCACGTAATCGAACGGTTTAGAACGCTGATAGCCTGAGATTGCTCCGATAGTGCCCAGTTATAATATATCTAAATATGCAGAAAAATGATCTTTGGACTGAGCTGAAGTCAAATTTCACCCTACCGCCAGAGGATAATCCGAGAAGCCAGTTAAAGAGCAATTAATCAAGTCTTTTGCTCTTAAGAGGATGGCAGAACTATTCAGGAGGTGAAAGAAAGAGCTGAATAAGTTTGTCGAAAATAATGAGACACCAGAATTCAAGGGCAGATATGAAAAGATCAAAGATCACTGGCCCGCATTTGTGGCCCACAAGACATCGAAAAAGAGTAAGAAGATGTCGGCGACAAACAAGCAAAATGCTGCGAAGAAGAAGCATCACCATCGCACGGGGTCAGGTGGCTACCTCGTAGCCCGGCCTAAGTGGGCCAAGACTGAGAATGATCTGGTTGATAAAGGGATCGAACCAGAGACAATTAATTGGTCAGACCGTTGCCGGACTTGGTTCTTCGGGGCTGGCGGAACCTTGGACCCTGTAACAGGGAAGTGCATTTGGACGAACGATCAAATGGACATACCAGTCAGGAAGCTTCAGCACTATATCGAAGCAGCGCAACAAGGGACATTCTTTCCAGACAGAGAGAACGACGAGCTCACAATGGCCCTCGGGAATCCTGAGCACCCTGGACGGACACGAGGCACGCCAGGCTCCATTCCGTGGAAGGTTGGGTTTCCGGACGCAGGCGGTTACAAATCCCATGAGAGGAGGAAAAAAGTGCAGCAGACCCAAATGCAGGCGCTGCAAGCAAGGGTACAAGCGATGGAGGAACGAGAAGCAAATCGCAGCAAACGTACTGCCGAAGCTTCCCCCGAAGCTACCCCGCCATCTCAGCGGAGAAGCAGTGTGGCTTCCACCGAGCTGCTTCAGCCGGAGCATGCCTTGACGGCTCCTGCCAGCTATCTCGTGGATGCTATCACGGAGTCTCAAAATTGCCACCTTATGATGCAATGGATGAATTTAAAGGTCAAGGCGGCTGTTGGCTCTATTTATCCTACTGAACCCGGCGCAACTTTTCACTGCCGGCCGATTCCAGAAGGATATGCTAGGGTGATGGTGGATGAAATAACAGAGGGATTTGAGGACCTCCAGCTTGACCACCCTACCGGTGAAGGGGAGACTAGGCTGGGGTCTTCTCTGAAGACTCCATGCCTATGGCGGAAGGAGCTCATCAACCTTCCGAACTGGACGCCTCCGCCTCCTCCTCCTCCTCCGGCAAGTCAGGGCACTCTGCCTCCTCCACCGCCTCCTTCTCCGGCGAGTCAAGGCACTCCGCCTCCTCCACCGCCTCCTCCTCCGGTGAGTGACGATCAAGGCACTCGACCGGCTCCTTCTCCAGCGCGTGGCGGCACTCTGCCTCCTTCTCCGCCTGCGCCGACGCACCCGAGCAGCCAGCCTCCTCCTTCTCTGCCTCGTCAGCAAGGGCGGAAGAGACCTGCCGCCGCTCCGGCTGCTCCGGCGCGTCGTAGTCCTTCTCCTCCGCCTCGTAAGTAAGTAAAGAAGACAACCGCTCCGTCTGCTCGGTCGGCTTCTAGCAGTACAGCCAGAGGCGGGAGGACATACAGATTCGGTCCTTCTCTGAAGACTCCAGAGAAGTTACCATACGAGAGGACCCCGGAGGAGAACGCCGAGATCGCACGAACCGAAGTGGATGACTGGTTTCAAGGGTTGAAAGCAAAGAGACATCCACTTCTGGAGGAGAAGGTAGATCCGGTGAAAGCGAAGCGCACTCTGGCTGCCTTGACAAAACCACCCAAGTCTCCGCCGAAAGGAAATTATGAGCGTATTATTGGAAAGGAATTTGCCGAAGCGGAGCGGTCGGGAAGTACTATAGTAGCATGTTCCGCGCATCTACTAGTGATTCAAGCGCTAGTTTTATCAATACCATTTGGCATTCTTGCTTATCAGTTTGATTGACCTCTATTTCTTGTAAAGTGGTTGTGGCAGGAATAAGGGAATGATTTCTGTGGATACTACGTTTGCGAGTCCATCCGCCACACGACCTGTGAGCGGGGCTACACTGACGAACAATATGAAGTACGTAAATAACAACATTCACAATTTTATTTTATTACCATCATTTGTGTTGAGTTTCATTCATTCATATATATGTATTGACCCCCTTCTTTAAATTAGATGTTTCGGAAGCGGGATGAACTCCTAGCACCAACTCGCATGCGAGCAATTCAAGAGGAATTGGCGGCATTCTTTCTTGACCACGTGATCGCTGAAGACGGGGAATACTATGTGGACCCTGAGTCCGTATGATTATATTTGTAAGAGATAATTATTGTATATATGTAGCCGGTAGTGTCGGATAGATATACGAGAACTTGTTGTTCGACCAATCTCTCGGAGAAGGAGAGGTGGTCGATATCACTTCTCTCTGTATGCATATATGTTCATGACGATCTTCTATTTCCTTCGTTTGCTTACTAGCTAACTAGCGTGTCTAGTCCTCTCTATACGTATGTATACTACGTAGCGTCGACCAAGCACGGACATAAGAGATGACACTTCTCTCTATTAATTATAGCTAGCTAACACAATATATGAAACACGTAAATTAACCCCCCAAAACCCCCAAGCACCCCCCCCTTCAAAAAAAAACAAAAACCCCAGCCACAGAAATGCTGACGCGTGGATGTCTATTGGTCCCGGTTGGTGCCACCAACCGGGACCAAAGGGTCTCCTGCCTGGGCTCCGCGCACAGGCCACGTGGAGGCCCATCTGTCCCGGTTCTGGATTGAACCGGGACTAAAGGGACAGGGCATTAGTACCGACCCTTTAGTCTCGGTTTCAGAACCGGGACAAAAGGCCCGTACGAACCGGGACAATAGGCGATTGAGCGAAGCAAGGAGCTTCGTGCCGGCCCATCTGAGCGCTATGAAGCAATACGATAGTTTCCACGTGGAATAGGAGTTCGCAAGGGGCTCACACAACCATCACTGGCTTATGCCGAGACTAAAACATGTAGGACACCATGCACCGAACAAATTCGCTCTCCTTTTAGAACAAACACCGTCTCCAACAGCGGCCTAGTACGACATATAAAAAAGCCAAAACATAACTAAAACCCAAGCCAACGCGGATAAAACTAAACCAAAACAACCAACCACAAGAACTTGCTAGAGAAAAAAAATGTTAACCCCACAAGTGAAGCAAATTATTTACTTTTTATATATACTTGTTATATTGTCGTATGACTGTTTCTACAAATTATTGCATCCCATGTCCCCGTATCCCTATCACCGTACCGATGTCGCCGTATCGGTGCTTCGTAGGTATGAACCACTTCGGTGTTGTATCATACATTTTTTATCATTTAGAGTTCACCCCACCTCAAATTTTATCCGTCCTCCGCTACTGCATCCAGAGCAAGCCTTTAAATCAAGTAAATCTAGGCTGATGGGCTGATGTATCACTTTTGGGGCTCTATTGATATAAACATAACACATCATTTTATAGCTATCATTTTCAAACATATTGTCCGATATGGACCGAAATATCGATCAACATGGCCGATATCTGGCCCGATATGTCCACCGATATAGAACGATACGTATATGACAACAATTCTTTATTGTAAAGCAGTAAAATAAGATTATGCATTTACAACTTCATTAGATATTATCAAAATCATCCACAATGTTTCGTACAAATGCATATATAGTATTGTTTTTAATCATAGAGTAAGCATTTTGTGAATCTTTCCTTAATAGATTCCTAATCAACAATTTAATAAACTAGGAATCTAAAAGTGCTATGTTAAAGCATTGACATCATACATTTTGTTTTACTAAAAATAAATGTTTTGAACAAGAATAATGAAAAAAACTAGACATATTTTCTCTGATATATCAACATATCGTCCGATATATCACCCGATATCCGACATTCGATATGTCGAAGCCAAACCGACACGAACCCGATATCCGATATTTTGAAGCTTGATCCAGAGCAATAGGTCTAAAGTTGAGGCTGCTGCCATAGTACCCTTTCTCATCTTGCATATACATGGTCCACATGACTAACCAACTGGACAAGATGAACTAATGATGCAGTCCTGTGTACTAGTGTATAATTTCCATGTCTTGGGGTCAAAGAATTCAAGGACGCCATTAGCCTTGGAAAAGAAGGGCATGGCTAGTGGATGTGAGTCACGTGACTTCCCTTGACAAACTAGCAAGCATGTCACGTACAATCCATGACTTCGTTAGACTTCTTTCGGCCGTGGCATGCTTGTGCTTGTTGGACCAAGTCGATTTAGTCGGCCATAGACGACCACGCAAGTTGCGCGCATGCTCTAGCTATTCCCGTGCACGTACGTAGGCCGCCAGAGTGATCACGTCCTCGTCTCATCAACAGCCTGCTTCTCCTCCTTTGCCTCAAGCATATATAGCAGCAGCGGAGCAGCCTCTTCCGCTCAGCTGTGCGAACTGCTGCAACGATGTTCCTCAAGCTTCGTGTCATGCTCGTCTCCGTGCTCTTACTTTGTTACGGAACCTGCTCGGCCGCGGGCGTTTCATCTCGTGATGACACCCTGAACGATGGCCGGCGCAACATCACCGACGGCCAGACGCTCGTCTCGGCCGGTGGCTCCTTCACCCTGGGGTTCTTCTCACCGGGCGAGCCGAGCCGGAGGTACGTCGGGATATGGTTCTCCGCGTCCACGGACGCCGTGGTCTGGGTGGCCAACCGCGACAGCCCGCTCAACGACACCTCCGGCGTGCTGGAGATCGACGGGGCAGGCAGGCTTCTCCTGCTCGACGGCTCCGGCGAGACCGCGTGGTCCTCCTTAAACACGACGACCGGTGGCGGTGGCGCCACTTCTTCTTCGTCGTCGGCGGAGGCGCGGCTGCTCGAGTCCGGCAACCTAGTGGTGGTGCGCGACGACGACGAAGAAGAAGGCAGCGGCGCCGTGCTGTGGCAGTCGTTCGACCACCCGTCCAACACCCTGATCGCCGGCATGCGGCTGGGCAGGAACCCGCAGACGGGCGCCGAGTGGTCCCTCAGGTCGTGGCGCTCCCCAGACGACCCGGCGACAGGGGACTGCCGGCGCGCCATGGACACTCGGGGGCTGCCGGACTGCGTGTCGTGGCGCGGCGACGTCAAGAAGTACCGCACGGGGCCGTGGAACGGGCTGTGGTTCAGCGGCGTCCCGGAGATGGCGTCCTACTCGGACATGTTCACGAACCAGGTGGTGGTCCGGCCCGACGAGGTGGCCTACGTGTTCAACGCCACGGCGGCGGCGCCCTTCTCGCGGCTGGTGCTGAGCGAGGCCGGCGTGATCCAGCGGCTGGCGTGGGACGGCGGCAGCCGGGTGTGGAACGTGTTCGCGCAGGCGCCGAGGGACGTGTGCGACGACTACGCCAAGTGCGGCGCCTTCGGGCTGTGCAACGTCAACACGGCGGCCACGCTCTTCTGCGGGTGCGTGCAGGGGTACGTGCCCGTGTCCCCCGCGCACTGGTCCATGAGGGAGGCCGCCGCCGGCTGCCGGAGGAACGTGCCCCTGCAGTGCCGCGACGGTGGCGCCACCACGGACGGGTTCGTGGTGGTGTCTGGCGTGAAGCTCCCTGACACTGACAACGCGACGGTGGACGTCGGGGCGACGCTGGAGGGGTGCAGGGCGAGGTGCCTGGCCAACTGCTCCTGCGTGGCCTTCGCCGCCGCCGACATCAGAGGAGGCGGCGGTGGCAGTGGCTGCGTCATCTGGGTCGGGGACATCGTCGACGTCCGGTACGTCGACAAAGGCCAGGATCTCTATGTGAGGCTGGCAAAATCCGAACTAGCAGGTACGTGCAGTTTGGACTTTGGATGGATCATGTTGCCCAATGGATTAATCTGTGATATCTCTTGTTGAAATTTAGTTGGTCATGTATAACTGTTTATTTTCTTTCTGAAATTTATTTCTTCAGCTGCTAATAAGAAGAGATGGGGTATGTTGAAGATATTGCTACCAGTCACCGCATGTCTGCTTGTACTGACGTGCATCTGCCTTGTTTGGATATGCAAGTTCAGAGGTAGAATTTCAGGATGCAACATTGTTGTGGCACTTATGAGAGCTACTGACAAACAATATTTTCAACTCTTCTTGTTAGGCAACCGTCGAAACAAGGATGTCCAGGCAAAGTCGATCCTAGGAGGAGCTTCAAACCAACTAATTGGTGATGAAAATATCGAGCTTCCATTGGTTAGCTTTAGAGATATTGTTACCGCCACAAATGATTTCTCGAACGAGAACATGCTCGGACAAGGAGGCTTTGGGAAGGTTTACAAGGTAACAAAAGAATCTCACCCAGCAGTATGTATATTAGATGAACATAAAAACAATCTTGTTGAGCTTAATAATGATAAAAATGTCTGTAGGGAATCTTGGAAGATGAAAAAGAAGTCGCTATCAAAAGGCTCAGTAAGAGTTCTGGACAAGGAGCGGAGGAATTCAGAAATGAAGTTGTTCTAATTGCCAAGTTGCAGCATAGGAACCTTGTCAGGCTTCTTGGTTATTGCATTCATGAAGATGAGAGGCTGCTGATTTATGAGTACTTACCAAACAAAAGCTTGGATGTCTTCATTTTTGGTACGTTCAGATTTACATGTTGAGAAAAGCTAACATGTGATTTAACAAAGCTTGGCTGCATACTTATAAGTTATAACAACGTTGTGTATATTTTGCTAGACGCTGCAAGTATTACATGTTGAGAAAAGCTAACATGTGATTTAACAGAGCTTGGCTGCATACTTATAAGTTATAACAACGTTGTGTACTATTTTGCTAGACGCTGCAAGTAAGTATGTCCTTGATTGGCCAACAAGGTTTCAAATAATCAAAGGGGTAGCCAGAGGACTTCTTTATCTCCACCAAGATTCAAGGCTGACCATAATTCATAGAGACCTTAAATCAAGCAACATCTTGTTAGATGAGGATATGAGCCCAAAGATATCCGATTTCGGTATGGCAAGAATATTTGGTCGTGACCAGCAAGAAGCAAACACTAACCGAGTTGTTGGGACATAGTGAGTAATTTGTGCAAGATATTTATTTCGTTAAAATTTTCCATTACTTCAGTTATTGTTGAATTGTGACGCAGTGGTTACATGTCTCCTGAATATGCGATGGATGGCGCCTTCTCTGTCAAGTCCGATACCTACAGCTTTGGTGTTCTACTCTTGGAGATCATAAGTGGTCTGAAGATTAGCTTACCTCACCTCTCAGAATTTCCAAACCTCTTAGCTTATGTAAGTACAATTTAATGCAAATTTTGTGCACACTTCTGATGAAATTAGTAATTTATAGGAATTTGATTCAATTGGTTCAGGCATGGAACTTATGGAATGATGGGAAGCCAATGGATATGGTGGACTCTTCCACTGCTGATAACTGTTCACCAACTGAAGTTCTACGGTGTATTCATATAGGGCTCTTATGTGTGCAAGATAATCCTTACAATAGGCCACTCATGTCATCAGTTGTGTTCATGTTAGAGAATGAAACCACGGAACTTTCAACCCCAAGACAACCCGTGTATTTTGCATACAGGAACTCTGAAGCAAAAGAAACAGGGGAAAATACCAGCAGCTCAATGAATAACATGAGTGTCACGATGTTCGAAGGGCGGTAGATACTCCGTAATTTAATGTGTAAACCATTTCCCTTTTTTCAGTCATGTACTTCACTGTAAGATTTCAGTCATGTACTTAACTGTAAGCTTTTACAATATAAGAGAAAGGAGATTGTTCGGTTGAAGCAATGTTACTGAGGTTACGTTTGCTGCAATACCGGCAGAAAAATGCTTTTAGTTGAAAATTCTGCACATGGTTAATCTTTGACATCCAACACTTGATGCTTTCTTTATCTCCATCAAGGTTCAGGAGTCACAATAATTCACAGGGATCTCAAGGCAAGAGGTATGATAGACACAAAAGTAACTCCTAGAATTTCAGATTTGGTACGACACTAATTTTGAAATAGAGTTTGGATATGGAAATATTTGACCCAGAAGATGTTTTCCTGCTATATCCAAATTTAGTTGGAGTTTGTTTCTTTTCCTCCGACGTGTACTTGGCTCCGACCCTTTAACTGCAGTAGGTTGACGCAACTACCGACTATGCACTCCGTTTCTCCATGACTACTACCTCACGCTCTCCATCTATAACCCTCGCCTCCAGAAAACAGATTTCCTCACGTTCGACGGTGAGAGCAACCATCAACCCTTGCTGACCAGATACAGTATGTTCTTCCTCGGCCAATGCACACAGGAGTCCGACAAAGACCTTGTTGGCATCGTACCACATCATTAGCATCGCCGCCTTATGGTACGACCACCTTGAGGAAAAGATGGGATGACCGTCATGGGAGATCTTTGGGCAGCTCAAGTTTTTGTGTGTGTTATGGTGCTTATTTTTTGTTTGCTAAATTAGAAATATTGTTCACCTTGATCAATAAAATGTTCATACGTGTCTACACATGGAACAATTTATACTATCATTTGTTTTGTTCGTGCTACTCTCTCCATCCCAAGCAATAAGATGCGCACATATCGCAATATTAATGTTTGACCACAATTTAGACAACTCAAATGTGGGCTTCATGTGACAAAAATTATACCATTGAATTCGTATTCAAAAGAAGTTTTCAATGGTATATTTTTTAAGTCAAAAAATATATATTAATGGTCTAATTTAGGTTCGAAGTTAGACTTTGAAATGTGTGCACACCTTATTCATTGGAATGGAGGGAATACCATTAGTTTGTTCGCTTACTATAGAAATTGTTCAGCTCAAAATTGGTACCGAATTGTGAGAATTTAGCAAAATACTGTCAAAGAACTCATGCGTGTTGATTTTTGTTTACTCCCGTTTTGACAGTGTACTCTTGATTTGAAAGAAAGAAATGAACAAGAGGGAAAAAGGAAAGTGGGATCCCTAGTCCGTTGCATATTGGGCTAACATTTTGCTCAACATCGCTTGAGGGGTGGAGGGAAAAGGGAAAGGGGGGTAGGCAAGGGCAAATAAAGTGTCAAAGGGGGGGGGGGGGGGGGGGGGGGGCCTGTTTCAGTTTTTTTTCCTTTATGCTGTTCTTCCAGTTTTTCTGTGATTTATTCAGGCTTGGTGGCTTCCAGTTTTCATTCGGTTTATTTTGATTTCTTCCGTTTTTCAAGTTTTATCCTTCTTTTTCATTTCCCTTACATTTTATATTCAAATTTTTTATCCAAATTATTGTTCCACAATTTTTTTACTTGGCTCCTTAATTTTATCCAAACTTATGTAAACCTTCTTTTATACATGTACTCTCTCCATTCCTAAATATAAGTCTTTTTAGACATTTCAAATGAACTACAACATACGGGTGTATGTAGACATATTTTAAAGTGTAGATTCACTCATTTTGCTTTGTATGTAGTCACTTGTTGGAATCTCTAAAAAGACTTATATTTGGGAACGGAGGAAGTATATTTTATTAAAATGATGAAATTTTATAATATACTCCATTAATATAGTTTTTGTACGGATGAATGCTGTTTAGATGTGCGATGAACAACTTTTGTATACACAAAAATTTTCAAATATGTGATTATCATTTATTTTTCATATGCATGAACACTTACATGTAGGTGCCTGAATATTTTTTAAAATACATGAATATTTTTGTACATAAAAACTTTTTAAACAAGAGATGAACATTTACATTCAGATTTAAAAAATGCCCAACTCATGTTATTTTTTTATATACATATGAAGATTTACATTCAGTTTTTAATTTATTCCTAATATATAAAACTTTAAATATTAAAAAGATTTTAAAACAATATTCAATAATATATTTTTAACAAAACTTCTGGAAAAATTAAGCTTAGTGGGCTACACTCTTGAGCCGGCTCATATAGAACTCCATGTTTGTTTCCCTGCCTAAGGGGTCTCTCTTGGGTGCTTACGTAGCAAAAGCCCAAAATTGGCCGAATGGAGGCCCGTTGAGGGCTCTCAAATACATCGAATGGAAAAGGTGCGCCGTCGCCCAGTTCAATCGACCATGCCGGCCAGCTCCGGCGCTGAAGGCGGCGGCGGCCGGCAGGATGTCATCGTGGTCACCACGGTAAAGGGGCTTCAAGTCTAAGAGCAGCACAGGACATGTCTACATGTAGCCTAGAGAGTGAAAAGACACCTAATTACTCCCTCCGTTCCATAATGTAAGATGTTTTTTGACACTACACTAGTATCAAAAAACGTCTTACGTTATGGGACGGAGGGAGTAGATAGCAACAGAGACACAAAGTACAAACATTGGTTAGACATTTAATTTCTTATTTGGTCTGCATCCGGCGTTCGGTCGTGCATCTAGGCTCTGCTCTGCCTAAGCGCACTGTTTCCTTACATAACCACCATTTCATGGCCAGGTTCACATCAAATTTGTGTACTTTCCATAACTATCATAAGCATGTGGACTGTCTTTGATAAATTTGACAGGGAGCTTACAAGAAAATTATGTAAACAAGGGCCAAGAGTGAGACCTTACAGTTACACATTAGAATTAGATGGCCGCTCCATCAAGTAGACTGCAAGTAAAATCATTGTTCGCCAGCTCTATTTTGTCTGCCTTGACAACAGCACTTAGTTGAAGGGGTGCAAAGCTCCGATCAGGGCCATAGAAATGAGGAAAGTAGTTACAGCCATCAGCTGCCTCATAAATTAAGCCATCTGCAATCTAAGATACACATGAATAATAAATTGTACATGTAAATGCCGTTGCATCAATAGGTGGCAATTTATGCATGTGTCCTAACACCCGTATAGATAAGTACACTAACCATAGTAAATATAGATCTAAAGATACAAAAAATTGGTAATTTCCTCAATAGCTACAATAAACTGATAGGACAAGAAATAAAATGGATGTTTAAAGATTAATACCTTGACAGTGTCAATTTGTAGCAGGTATAGATCATTTTGCCCACGGAAATAATTCTTTAGCGTCATCTTCACCTACACCAAGTCAAGGATTAAAAAAACTTGACTTTTGAGAAGGACAACGCGCGCGCGCACACACACACACAGAGATGAATGCATATGATTCATATTTTCTGCAAAAAAAAAGGTATGATTCATATTTTCTGCAAAGAAAAAGGGAAAAGACTCCAGATCAAGTCACACCATTGAAATAACAGGGATGATATGTGAATTTTTTTTTGATATAGTCTCTTGGCATAACAGATAACACTGATTAGATTGAAGCTGGTACAGTAGAAGTCAGTGCTCAACAGATATTACAACACCAGAACATGTGACAGTTCTAGAAAGTGAATGGAAGACGGCCCTTTTATCCAGTTGGTCCAGGATGCTAGGTCATGCTCATTGGGAAACTGTCTGCACATGTCCTTTTGGACTGACCAGTGAACTTCAGCTGGGTGGTTTGCTTTCTTGTTTCCATACCATTTTTCTTTTGCCATCAATCACTTTGTTCAGTCGCCTCGCAATTTATTGGGGATCAGGACATTAAGCTGCACCCTAACCTGTCCACAACTGCTGCTGCTGAACTAGATAGCCTGCACCAAATTATTTGTGACATTCAAGTAGTGGACCACAATTCCGAGAGTGATCTGAGATTGGGATGGTTAAATTGCAAACCGCCCTGTACTGCTTTCTTCTACGGTTCTACCGGTTACTCACAACGCGTGCCATCTTTTGGTCTCCTGCTAAATACATTTGGTGCTCTGTGATCCCAAAGAAATATTGTGTGTTTCTTTGGCTTGCTTTCAGAGCAAGATTGAATACACATGAAAATATGACAAGTGTTGGAGGAATATTCAGAACTGTTTCTGTGACTGTTGTCCCGCTGTTGAGTCAATTAACCATATCATTCTGTGATGCAAGGAGACGCATGACCTTTTCACAGATTTGGGTCTCCTACCTCCGGCTGAATCCTTGGTCTCCATTCTTTCTTTTATGCAAACTGCCAGGCCTGATGATCCTCATTAGCACATAACCTTCGCAGACTGCACGATGCAACTCTGGGAGGTCCACAACAAACAGATTTTTGATCATATTTTCATCCCTCAGGCTGTCTCCCGGGAACAGATTGCAAGCATGACTAAGCTATGGAGCAACAGAATTGAGAACCATTCTGTGAAGGATTTCTCGGTTTCTTCTGCAGAGTGTTCGGCCCTACCATTTTCCCCTTTCTGTTTCCTCGTTTTATTTATGTTGCTTTGTAACTTGTTTTGAACCCGAGACTTCGGCCTGTTTGGAATATATAAGGTAGAATGAGGCCTACCTTCTTATCCCCGATTTTTTAAAGAAAAAAGCCTAAAAACACATCGTTTTCAGTTTAATTTCTCAACAGGAGAAATTTGCCAAATTTTATGTTATTTTGGTACAATATGCTAATGTTTTTTTAACAGCATTGATCTACATCTCGTTCCATGAATCATTCTTCAACTGCTTGTTAGTGTATTACGGATCATTACAAATTACTTGGTAGTACCAACCTAAACGAACTGAAAGATTTACTCAGAAAAGACATCCACTACAGTTACAGTATGGACTACTGTATTTGGCATAACCAGAGGAATAAGCCCCAGATCTGGACGAGGCTAAGAACCCGAAGCTCAGAAGAAGGGTTCGCAATTCCAGTCTTCTAGATCAACAAAAGCAACGAAATCATACAGGAATTGGCACCTCCCAGCAGCATATACACCCGTGAGTCCATGGTCAAATCCCAAAGTCCAAATCAAGCAATACAGGGGAGATCTACTGACGGAACAATAAATCTACACTAGAATCTGAAGCAGAGTGCACATCTAACAGAGCCGAGAGATCTGGACTCCTGGAGGGGAAAGGAGGGGGCTAAAAGACGGAAGGAATCGAAGAGATTGTGGGGGTACCTGGGCGAGGTCGCTGAGGTGGAAGCAGCCGGTGGAGCGGTCGAGGTCGCCGCCGAGCGTGCCGCCGGTGCGCTGGAGCTCCGCCCACTCATTCCCCGTGCTGATCCGGTACACGAACGCTGGCGGCGGCGGCGGCGGCGTTGCCATTGCGGTGGCCCGCCAACAACTGCGTTGTCCAAAGCGAAGTAAGTGGGCCGTAGTACGTGTCTGGCAGTAAAATAAGCTGAAGCAGAGGAACAGCACCACCAAACGTCAGCCCACCGGCGATGCCCACCACGCCGGCGTTCTCCTCCGCCGTCTCCAAGCTCCATGCGAGACGCCACTCCCCTCCACCATGAAGTAGCTACACGCTCATCTCCTCCCCTCCGCCTACCGCCATTGCAGCTCCTTCCCGTACCTTAAGGAAAAATATCTGTGCAGACCGACTGCTTTGAGCGGTTTTGAGCCGAATATCCACTTCGGTGCCCCGGCTCGGATGAACCCGGTGAACAGTATAGTGATTAAAGAAAAAACAAAGGCAGCCGGTGCATGTACCTCCCGCAGGGTCATCAAAGGTTCGACCATTTTGGATCTATTATACACAGCTTTTTTTTCTACATTTCTGTAAGGACTGTTTTCAGGACTTAAACTCGTGATCTCATGGTTACAAGGAAGCAGCTTTACCGCTACATATACATGGCCATGGGTTGGGCCGGGCCGGGCCTGGGCCAGGCCTAAAAAAGCCCACGGCAGAAAACTGAGGCCCAGACCCTCCTAGGCCCTATCATCGGGCCTACTTTTCAAGCCCAAGCTTGGCCCATCTGGTAAAAAACCATGAAAAGTCCTTAGGGCTTAGGGCCGTGGGTCGGGCTTCTTTCTTAAAATGCCAATATGCCAAGTCCAAGCCCGTCCAGGCCTTGCTGGTGAGCTCAAAACTCAGGCCCAAGCCCGGCCCACGGGCAAGCCCATCGGGCCTAGGCCCTGGATTTTAGAGTCAGGCCTGGGTGGGCCGACAGGGCCGGGCCGGAGAGGGTCAGGACTACCGCTACGCCAAGACTCCCCTTCAGTACAGGGATTAAAGATAGAAAAAAATCAAAAAATCTGAATTATTTTTTGCAAGCAAGATGCACATGTGTGATGTTCGTGCAAAATTTGATGAAGTTTGGACATTTGAGGAGCGCATGGCAAAAAAGACAAATTCAGGAGTGAATAGTATTGTTTTCAAATGTCTCCCACATACCTGAAATATATTTTGCCACGAGCTACTCGTATGTTCAAACTTCACGAAAATTTGCACGAGTATCACACATCTGAGCATCTTGCATAAAAAAATAGAATTTTTTCAAATCATTTAGAATTTTTTACGATTTACTGTTGATGCCCGGGCTCATCTGAGCCCGGGCACCAAAACGCCGGTTCCAAAACCTTCTACTTGGAAAATGTATGTTAAGAAACTGTCACCTCACAAACAACTAAAAATGTCACCAAAACGTTTGCAAACGTCACCTCTCCTAGCGAACGTTCATCAACTAAGGGGGTCAATAGATAAAGCAATGACCAAAATACGACCAGATACAAACACACCTCGCCAAAACACACGCATAAACCCAAGACAAGATAAAGGGTGCTGAGATACAACAACACTACCCCATATAACTTCAAGCAAATAAAGATGTGCAATAAGCAACGCTAGGGAGTAAAAAGGAGCCTCAACCGTGAACGATCCACCATAAAGAGACGATGCCTAACGCCGCCGAGACATGAACTCCAAGACGAGACCTTCAAGAAGGGCACGACATCGAAAACGCCACCACCGTCCTATCAAAGGATCTAGAATTCACCTAGAGATACCCCAAAGGGAAAAGAGTAATTGTGACAAAGCCTTCAAGAAGGGTACAACGCCCATGGATGTCGCCGCCGTCGGTTTGGCCAAAGCTAGACATGGATTTCCCACTGGTAAGCACATTTTGCCTCGAACAGGGTGCGGCCAATCGCCGATCTACCGTACCACCGCCATGAAGTGACTGACCCCAACCTCCATGCTGCCCACACGACCATGGAAGTTGGTTAGCACCCGAGCCAAGCATTCCAAGGGTGTGTTTGGTTTCTATCATCAACCGGAATGTCATGGGTTGGACCTGCTCCTAGGCCTTGTTCCAGCGTTTAGTTCGTAACCGGCATGGAACCCACTCGTTCCCTACGACCGAATATTCGGCTCAGATCCGGAACCGACCGATACCTTCAAATCGAAGGAATTACAAGGAACCGGTCGTTCGCTCCCTTTCCTCTCCCGTAACGCTATCCCCTCCCTCTCTGTGCGTCGCCGCTCTCTCGCCTCGCCCCTTTCTCTCTCCCAGGTGCGCCGCCGCTCCCTCGTCGCACCTGCCTCTCCGGCATGCCGTCGCTCCCTCGTCGCCCCTGCCTCTCCGGTGTGCCGCCGCTCCCTCGTCGCCCCTTCCTCTCCGGCGCGCTGCCTGTCCCTCGTCTCTCTTCTTCCTTGATCTGCATCACCACTCGATCTGCGCCGCGGTCGACTCAATCATCTCTCTCTCTGATCTGCAGCACAAAAGGAAAGAAAATGGGGTGCTAGGAAGAAGAGGAGCAGGTGCGGTCGACGAGTAGCTGTGTGGCTTCTGTTGCAGCTGGGCTACAGCACCGGTAGAGGCTACAGCACTCAAATTGCTGTTGTCTGCTACTCCTACATCTTTGTAATAATTAGGGGAGCTATTGTTTTTGAAAAGGATGTTGTTTTCCTTGCAAATATAAACAAAATGTTGCTGAAATTTTGTATTTTTGTTATTCCATTCTTCATTCCGTGCTTCTGAACCGAACACATGAATGGAACCAATCCATTCTACTGTTTGCTTGTACCAAACATAGGAACGGAATCGACCCATTCCTCTGGAATGGAACCATTTCATTCCATGACAGTTGGTTCCTGAACCAAACACACCCTAAGAGTCGTGTGTCCAGGGTGTGCTTACAACTAGGACAACAAAAGAGAGATGGGTTTCGCAGTTGCATGTCATGATGCAGTTGTAATTGGGACAAAAAAGGATCAGACCCTTCAGTTATGTCTAAAGAGGGTGTACTGGTAATTGAGATAAAAATGGATTGGCCTCAGTTGAGTATTGAGATATGGACTTGCGCAGAGACAACAATTAAAGGTTAATGAATTTCAAACAAATAAATAAATAAGAAAAAGGAGAAAAGAAAATACAGAAAAAGGAAATGGAAAAGGAGAAAATAAAAAATCGTGTCGCTTGCTACGAACGAAAAGTGAACGAGAAAGAGAATTGAGATTGGCAAATTGCAACGACTAGTGCCGTACCCGTTTTTGGAGCTCCTATACAGCGCTTAAGGCGCCTGTTCTAGAACCTGGCGCTCACATAGCCACTGCCATGGCCGGCCCAACAAGCGCTGCTAGTCGCTCACTCGGTCACGCAGTCATTCGCTAGGTCACACAGTAGCTTCGTTTGCACTGTTGTCTACAGAAAAACTTCATGTGCACGGGTCAACTATTGACCCATCAATCGATTCATCACCAGTTGACTTCTAAAAATAGTTGATCTAAAAAAGTTCAGAAATTCCAAAAAGGTTCATTATTTTGAAGAAAGATTAGCAGTTTGAAAAAGTTCACGGATTCAAAAAGTTCATGGAATTCAAAAGTAGTTCCTGGATTTTTGAAAAAAGATCGCAACATTGAAAAAAGTTCATCAAAATTTGAAAAACATCCACGAATTAAAAAAAGTATAAATTTTGGAGAAAATATTCATGAATTTGGAAAAAAATCATCGATTTTGAATAAAGAATTCATCAATTTTGAAAAACAAATCACAATTTTTAAAAAGTTCATTAACTTTTTCAAAAAGTTCATCAAATATGGAAAAAAACCAATCTTGAAAACAATCCGCAAATTTTAGAAAATTATATTGATTTGAAAAACAAATCATGACTTTGAAAATAAGTCCATGCATTTAGTAAAAAGAAAACATAAAAAAAAGGGAAAGGAAAAAAAACAAAACAAAACCGTTAGAAGAAAAAAAAGGAAAAAGGAGAATGAAAAAAGAAAAATAAAAAACTGAACGAAACCATTCCATGAAAAAAGAAAGAAGAAAGAAGAAAAGAAGGAAAATCTGTAGGTAAACACAATAGGTGAGTTGTGAGGGTGGACTTGCAACTGAAGAGAAAAAAAGATTAGGCCTTGTTGCATGTCAATAATGGACTTGCAGCTGAGGTTCATTATGAATTTTCAAAATTTCATGAATTTAAAAAATCAAAGGAAAAAAATAGTTTCAGAAAATAGAAAATTATTGGTCAGTACGAGTTTATGCAATTTCTTCACCGTATGTTGACTTTAAAATATAAATTACAGCAAAAAGGAATATCACAATGCCCCCCACCCCCACATGCACATGCACACACAGAGCAACAGAAAAATATGAGTTTCCCTAAACAAGAAGCAAAACATATGAGTGGCTGTGTAGAAGGGGTGAGTCCCTTCGTATTTCACAATTGACCCTCTTTCCACTTCTGATCAGCAAAGAAAAATATCACACGCTACAAACATAGAAAAGACAACCCACCTAAGCCCACGACAGGGGAACTAAAAATCCAACACAACCCAGCAGGTTCCCACGAGCGTGGTCGTGCGGGGGATCAACAACGAAGCACACGACAAAGAGAGTGACACGAATCTCGGTGTTTTATATCGTGCATTGAGTAATTAGATGTGGCATAAGTAATTCTCATCTAGATGTGATTTAGCAAAACTGTTTTTCAACGAACATGGACACATTTTTTGGGAAGCATGTGCCACTGAAAAAGAATGGTAGAAGGGTTAGAATACAAAAGCACAACACAAGTTTAATACTAGCAACTAAAATGCAAATTGATGGTAGAGGTCTTTGATAGGTGGTGTTTACATTTCTACTACTCCATTCAATCCCATCTTCTAGAGAACTAGATTGGCAGGGAAGGTGACAAAGTTTGATGGTCAAAATATTGGTTGCTTTATATTTGGCATTTTGCGGGAAAGGTGGCATTGGTGGTTTATGCAAAAAAAAGTACCATGGAACCAATATTTTGGTTGACCTTATCTCTACTCCTAGTGCAGAGTTGCTAGTCTCGCTTCCAGGTTTTTTTTCGTCCCACTATCGTCTGGTTTTTTTGTCTGGTTTTTCTTTCGTATTTCACCCCGCACGTAAAACAAACAGCCAACGCTCGATCTGTTTCATCTCAGCCCCGAGCCCCGAGAGGAGCCGCCGCCGCCGCCTAGAGGAGACGCCCCAGCCCCGAGAGGAGCCACCGCCGCCGCCGCCGAGAGGAGATGCCCCAGCCCCGAGAGGAGCCGCCACCGCTGCCGCCGGGGAACGACGGGAGCCGCCGCCTCCAGGTCGCCGCCGTCACACACCGCCTTCTCCAGGTCATCGTTGTCGCACACTACCTCAGGTCCATTTATCTCTCTCTCCTCCTCGCGCACTCCTCACTGCCAGCCCCACACAGCTCTACCTCTATGGCGGGGATTCGCTCTATGGCGTTCAAGAGAGGTGGCTGCAGCCGCCATGCTGCTGATCCGGTCCTTGCTGCTGGATCCAGACCTCTCCACCCCTCCTCCCGGTCCGATCCAATGGCATTCGCACGACGTCGATGTGACAGCCTAGATTTTGCCTTCTCTCTTTTTCGGACTTGCCTTCTCTCTTTTTCCGGACTTGGTTTTCACCGTGGTTTTTGCCCTGATTTGATTTGGTTTTTGAATCACTTCATATGGACTTGTCACTTGGGCATATCCTTGGCTTTAACCCAAGCGACCTATCTACATTATTCTTCCAACAAATATTCATTTCACTCTCTGAAACATACTTCAGAACTTGTGCTCCAAAGCAACCTCAATTGTTCTTGCTCAGAAAAATCTGAGATAATTCATGAATATTCTTAGGACCCTGGCACACCTTCCCATGCAAAAATATTGCATCACTTTTTGTAATATTTTTGCTGTAGAAAATCTTTTCACTTCTGGACATGAAATGCACTTTGTACAGCAAGTGCATTTTTCCTTTAGCTTTTGGCCTTGAGTTTTCTTGAGCTTAAACACCTTCCTAAGAAACCCTAAACCCCATGAGATTAGCCCTAATGGCCTTCTAGAAGATGGCTAAACTTGGCGACCAAGTTTCTGACCAGAAACTTGCCAGCTTGGTAGAGTCACGTCTGGTCGGCCTGGGTATGATCCATCACCCCTCCTAGACGTAACACTGCACGTTCGAGTGCGTAGACAAGGTTTGGCCGCTCCTGGCCGTCGTTTTGACCATGCCAGCTTGGTGACCACGCGAGGACACCGCGCCCGGCAGCGTCTCGACACGCTCTGGCTCGCGCCTTGCTCTTTGTTTCGCGCGTGCTCGTTCCAGCGCTCGCCTCCGACTGCCGCACCGCGCCACAACCCTCGACTCATCAAGCTTGACCCCTCCCTAGCGCTCGCCGACGCCGGAGCCGCCGCAGCAAGCACGGGCGTGTCGCGGCCAAAACGCCACAGTGCGCGCGTGTGCTTGTCTGCTTCCCCAACCGCCTCCTGTGCGCGTCCGCAAACGTGGGCAAGCCCCTGAGTCGATGCAGCACTTTGCCCCCTCGCGTTGGAGCTTCTCGTCGACGTTCGCAGCGTGTCCAGAACGCTCCTGCGGCGACACGTCCCCCCCCTCTTGCTCCGGCTATATAAAGCCACCCCGACTCGAATCCTGGCCACGCACCACTCCACACAACCACCACGAACACGTAGAACGACCACAGTTCAGTCGGGCAGGCCTCTGGCCGTCGCCCCGACCCGAGGACTCCGGCGATCCCCGTAGGCTAGCTGCCGCTCTCCAGGGCCTCTCGAGCTCAGGCAACTACTTGGGCAGGGCCTTGGTGGTATGTTGGTGCTGCTTGGATGCCGCCAAGCCCTCGGAGCTGCCTCTAGCCGCCGTCTTCAACCTCTCCGGCGAACCCCGTCCACCACCGAGGCTTGCGAGCTCAACCCCGAGCTGCTCCGTCCACCTCTTGCCAAGCCACGGGTGCGGGCAGGTGCGCCGCGAGTCGCACTTCCAATCTATCCCTCTAGCCTAGCCCCAAACCCCCTCGTTGCCGGCGTGAGCTCCGGCGAAGCACCGCCTCCCCTCTAATCTCGATCCCCCCTCTCTCTCCTGACGGGCGGGGCCCAGTGTCAGCCTCACCACTCGCACCCGAAGCGATACGAGTGGAGGCGCACTCCCGTTTTACGTCTTCGACGTCACCCCCCAGGATTTTCTGTTAATTCAAATTTAATTCAGAAATTTGACTAAACTTTGACCAGCCACCATTTCTAAACCATAAGTCCAAATAAGTTGATTCTTTTTTGCATTGTCTTTGCTACAGAAAGCTCTAGCAGCACACCAAAAGGTGGATTTTTGCTTGATGTCTAGAATTTCTGGTGATTTTCAGAATGTGGTTTTACATTTATTTTTGTGGTTTTAAATTATTTTTCAGAAGGAGAAGCTTGTCTTGAAGCAAACCAAGAGGGGTGTGATCCTCCTCTACACTAAGGCAAGCCACACCAACATTTGGATGGTGTTATTTCAATATCTATGATTTTCTACTTGAATATGAGTTCTTATTTGCATTTAAAATTTGGTAAATAAATTTGGTAAATTATTAGTTACTTTATTCTGTTAGAAATTCTTGTTACTGGTTGCATGCAATGAACTTGTTCGGTTAAGTAGAGTAAGATTTTGCACTATGCATATTGCTATGGAAATTAATGGTAGTAATGTTACTAAGTGATATTTTCATTTAAATAAAGAGCTAATAAAAATGTTGCTTGCTGATAAAAATGAGTTATAACCAGAGAGTTTTGACCTTTAGTGTTGCAAGGTAATTATGTGGTTAAGTTTGATCCATGAACATGAGTTGTTTGCTTTGCATGACAAGTAGTTGCATGAAAATTATTTTTCATATCATGTTTTTGATAAAAAGTTTTTATCAAAGTTAAACCTGATTAAGTTCAACTTGAATATGATGTTGATCACATCATGGTGCCATGGAATCGGGTTTTTAATTCAGTGCGACCACATTTACCTAATGGGAAGGTCTTGATTCGGTCCTTTGTTGTGGCTCTCACCGGTGCCTCCCGCGAGGGAAGGTTATGGGCATGCATACCCTGGCCCGGTAGGCAGACATAACCTTGTGTGCTCGTTTTTGTTTTTATGGTATCTTGTCCCCGTTTGGGACCGTTTTGCCACGACGGTGGCCGTTGGTGTATTTGGTAGACACGGGGCCACCCAAGACCTAGCCCTGAGAGGGAGATGGTCGGAGTGGCCGGGGAGAGTGCATGACAAAGGGAGGGTTTCGTCGGAATATTTTGGTCCACCCGAATGGGAAAGCAAGGCCAGGTACTCCGTAGTGTGGGTAAAGTGCGCTACCTCTGCAGAGTGTATTTAATCTATCGATAGCCACGCCCTCGGTTATGGGCAAGACTCGGGAGTAAGTCACATCATGGATCAACTTTTATAATTAATCTTGCAAACTAAGCGACTGTTGTGATGCATTGTTTCGTGGTGAACCTTGAACGCACGAGGTGTTCATGGGTTTTTGGTTTCAGGTGTGACCCCGGTGTGGTCACTATTGGGTTACGAGGTAACCGTCTGGTAAGCGAGTCCGCGTGACTCGGTGCACTGTTTGGCTGCATTGCATCTGTAGTATTTCTTGCATTAATTTAACTTGATTAATTATCATGATATTGTCTGTCATCGTGCTTATGTTTGTTGTGAGCTTGCAAGTACATTCAATGTACTGACCTGGCGTGTTATGCCAGCTTTTAGGCAAGTTGATTCGCATCGGAGCGCATCTCGTGTCTAGGCCGTGTCCACGTCGGTGTCCCTGTGCTACGGAGTTCTGCTACGTCGTTCTTCCGCTGCCACGTAGTTTCGTGTGATCGAGGCCCCAGCCATGTCCATTAAATAATGTACATACTGTCCAGCAGCACTGTGTGTGCCGCTTGGCCTCGCATCTCGATGTAATATCAGACCTTTGTATCCCGCTAGTATCAATAAAGCGGTTATTTTTGTACCATGTTGTTGTGTATTGCCAGAAGACTCGATCTCTGGGCTGGCAATGCAGGGTAAACCGGTTGCTCTGAGCCGGGGTGCCACAGTCGATCTCCCGGATGGCATGAGGTCCTAGCGGCAACGTCAGGAATCTTGCGATTGGGGTCAATTTGAGGTGGCCCCGGTGGAAACGTGGAACACATCCCATTGTTACAGGGGCTCCCGAGGCGACATCCAGTTGCTCTGCGCGTGGGGGTTATTTTCACCTCTGTTTGCTTTTGCGTTCGTTGTCCGCGCTCAATCTCTGCCACTGGTGGTGCAAGCTCCGCATGCACTCGTCCGAGCTTGCCGAGCAGTCTGCACTGAAGCAAACTCACTGGTCGTACTTTTCCTTTTCAGTTTGAGATAGACAGAAGTACTTCCAAACTTATTTGAATTTTAGTTTGTGTATGTATTGTTCGTTCGTTGTAGTTGTTGCTGTTCAAATCTCAGCACCATTATATAGTACCAGTCATTCTCGCTGACACTAACAGTACTTGGAGATTTACCAACAATGGCAGTAGACATCTTCCTAAACTCTGTTCACACTGCCGGCCCCCAATTTGTTTCCATTCCCTGACATGCATAAGATATCTGCGATATTTGCCGAATTATTATTTGCAGGTTTGAAGTACCAAGGCACAATGGCTGATAGCGCACTGGAGGAACTGCAGACCATGGTTCAGACACCAACTTCCCTGATGCGACCAACTCATCAGTTCAGTGAACATTGTATCCTCTTACTGTTGCCATAATTACATGCATTTCACTTTTGCATTGTATGTGTACTATTGCATGGTAGTTGAACACGAATTTGGGTTACTTGACATCGTAAAATATGGTGGCTACTCTTGGATCCGGTGAATCTGGTGGTTCTGTTTATATTATGTATTGTGGGACTATTGAGTTCACAACGCTTTCCAAATACTCATATGTGATTTCTTTTTGATTTATACTCGTGCAGAAAAATAAAGAGCATCTTGACTCTTGAATTGTTGAAGGCAGCTGTAGCTAAGGCTGGTTACACTAGAAGAATTTTTTTGTCTATACATAGTTCATGATTCAGCCCTTGTCTACTAATTCATGTGTGACGGTTGGTCATTGGATTGGATGTTGCTGCTTCTGAATATTACGGTGAAAAGGATCAGACTCATCAGCCTCGATTTTCTTGTGTCTTGAAATGCAGGTTTGGTTCATCTAACACTATATTACGTCCATTTGTCCAGTTCAATTTTTTTTACCATCTTGCAATGCGAGGTGCAAGAGAGCATGTGTTGTTCTATGTCTTATACCCTGTTAAATCCTGTAGGGGAATGTCATTGTAAGCTTGGTTAGTTTGATGTCCTACGGAGAAGCAAAATTGGTTGTGCCCACCGCCAGAAGATTCATCTTTGTACTCTCTTCTCCATTTATCAGTGCAACGAGAGGCAGAGTTAGTCATGGTGATGATCATATTGTATTCTTGTGATGCTTGCAGACTGGGAGTGTATTTATACTTCATGCGTATGAGTTATGATGAATCATTTCTATGGCATTACAAACGGTCAGTGGGAAAAGGTCATTAGGGACTAGCATGTTTCACTATTGTGATTACAAACTAAAACTTGTGCAAGTATGATAAATGGGTGCATTGATCTCTTTTTTTTTGTAGTGCAACACCTTGGAGATGCACACAATTTGATATTACAGTTCTATAACATCTTGGAGATGCACACAAGTTGGTGCCTCTTTTTCTACTATCAATGATGTTTGCTGCAGAGATTTTACTTGAATTCTGGTTCTTGGTTGAAAGCCCCTTGTCATCATAGTTTACTTGAAGGCAGCTTCACAATGATTCTCATAATGAGGGAGTCATCTTTGGAAGCAATATTTCTAAGTTTTTTTATTTATAAAGAGCCATGTTATATTTGTTTGTTTTTTGTATAAGCAGCAAATCTTTTAAACAGATATTGTGATTAAAATTATGACAGCATCGATGTTCATCACTATTCTTTTTGGACTTGAATAGATCTATGTCTAAATTACACATGATGTCTACGAGTAAATTATTATAGTTTGACTTTCATGTCGACGTCTTTCTTGGATCTGTGACGAAGCATAGTCATCTTAGTACTATGTTGCCTTCTACATGTCTTCTCATGACCTTATTACAGATTCTGTTTATATGGTTTTAAACAAGGGTTAATTATCCTTTTGCCCTCAGTGGTGTCCATGTACTCAGTTTTGCCCTCAGATACGAATTGTGCTCAGTTTTGCCCCTAGTCCGTGCGCACCGACTCGTTCCATGAACTCTGCCGTCTCCGTTAGGTCAACCTTTTGACTCGGCCCTTACAGGTGGGACCAGGCGGCAGAGACGGCCAATTTTATTCAGACCGTTGCACGCGTGGCTTGTGGGACCCAGTAGAGAGCCGTTGAGCAGAGAGCCGTTGGCGGGTGTGCTATATAAGCGGGCGACAGCGGCGGTGACCACGGCGACAGAGAGCACGGCGGTGACCACGGCGAGAGAGAGAGCACGGCGGCGGGAAGCTAGCTGTGGAGGGCGCGGCGGTGGGAAGCTAGCAGTGGAGGGCGCGGCGGCGTTGAGATCCCCTTCGGCTGCGAGCTCCATGTCTTCCTCAAGCTCCCGCGCCACCTCGCGGATGCAGAGCCGGGCGCGTGTGGACATGCCTGTCTTCGTCTGTCCGCGGTGCCGAGCGGGCGTTGATCAGAGGGTTTCCCAGATACCGAGGAACCAGAATCGTCTGTTCTACGTGTGCAGCGAGAATGGGTTTAGAATCGGGGCAATTGCACCATTTTCGTGGTCGGGATCTTTGAGCAATGGGTTGATCTGTCTGGTGTTCATGGAGGTGACATGCTTCTTTCTTTGGGTCGATGCTCTGGCCAAGACTCTGATGAATGAACTGCAAGAAGAGCATGAAGAATGGTTGCGCATGCTGCCACGAACGGCGGTGGCCGCACCACGAGCTCCGGAAGAAGAGATGGAGGGCGAAGCACGCACTGACAGAGAGCTAGCTGTTGAGCTTAGGATGTTGAAGAAGAAGGTTAGGAAGCTTGAAGATCAAGCACTACCAATACCCATTTGCGAATACTTTTGGGCATTTGTAGGTATGGTAATCGCACTGGTTGTAATGTTGAAAATGTATGGAAAGGCATGAATTATGGAGGAATTTGTAATCTTGAAATTGTTTGAGAAATTCACCTAGTTTAAATGTTGGTTAAAGTTGTTTAAATGTTGAAACAAAAAGAGAAGAAGTGACCAACATTTAAATATGTTGGAAAAAAGAGAAGAAATTAGGAATTCAGAAACTTTTGATCAATGAAATGCATCTCTCTGCTCTGCCTTTCTATCCAAAAAAAAGGTTGCTCTTGGGCCAAATTCAGAGCATAGAGCCAAGTGCAGGCTAGACTAATGGGCCAACTGCATCCAATTAGGCCCATTCGGGGGTTCTCTTGCGTATTTTTCTGTTTTCTATTATGATTTAATTTAGGCAGTAAATCATAATGCTAAAACTTTTTGTGGAAGCTAATTGAATTATTCCGGAGCCAAACAATTAGGGTTAGAAATTTTTTGAAGTTGTTAATTAATCCAATTCAAATACACCGTGATTTAAATCAAAGACCAAAATGTCATGGAAAATGTGCCTCAGCTCTGGTAGAGGTTTACGCCAGGTGCCAAAATAAATGAACATTTTTTAAGGGCATTACATTAATAAAAACATAATTTGTCTAAAAAATGAAGGGTGGAAAATGCACAAAAAATTGGTGTGGCTGGGGACTCGAACACAGGACCGTGTGTGTTTGTGGTGTTTAGGGCTGCGCTGGTAACCGCTAGGACAAATGGTAAGACTTTGACATGGGTAGGGAAGGAAGGTATACATAGTGAGACTGTGATTTTTTTTTTAAAAAATAGTGAGACCGTGAATGTTTGCACACGCATGAGAGTGGTTTTCCTTTGTTTTGCACTTAAATTTTGGAGGGTTGGAAGATTGAAAATGTATGTTGCACTACCACATGATTTTGGTCAGAGTGGCACTTGGTTTAGGGTTAGAGTGGCACTTGGTTTAGGATTTAAAGGGAATAAATTTGCATGTTAGTTCATGACTTTTTGTTTGAATGAAACAGAGGGCTTCTCACCCCCTCCGATTTTCATTAATGAAAACCACAAGTTCTCGAACTTCATGACTTGTTTAGGGAAGAAATGATTGTTGGGGAACATAGTAATTTCAAAATTTTCCTACGCACACGCAAGATCGTGGTGATGCATAGCAAGGAGAGGGGAGAGTATGATCTACGTACCTTGTAGATCGCAACGGAAGCATTGACACAACGTAGAGGAAGTGGTCGTACGTCTTCCCGATCCGACCGATCCAAGCACCGTTACTCCGGCACCTCTGAGTTCTTAGCACACGTACAGCTCGATGACACTCCCCGGGCTCCGATCCAGCAAAGCTTCGGGGATGAGTTCCGTCAGCACAACGGCGTGGTGACGATGATGATGTTCTACCGACGCAGGGCTTCGCCTAAGCACTACAACGATATGACCGAGGTGGAATATGGTGGCAGGGGGCACCGCACACGGCTAAGGAACGATCACGAGGATCAACTTGTGTGTTCTAGGGTGCCCCCTGCCTCCGTATATAAAGGAGCCAAGGGGAGGGGGCAGCCGGCCAAGGTGGGGCGCGCCAAGGGGAGTCCTACTCCCACCGGGAGTAGGACTCCTAGTTGGACAAGGAGAGAGAGGGGGGAAAGAGGAGGAAGAGAGGAAGGAAAGGGGGGGGGGCGCCGCCCCCCTTCCCTTGTCCTATTCGGACTAGGAAGGGGAGGGGCGCGCGGCCACCTCTTGCCTCCTTCTCTCTTCTCCCTCAAGGCCCATGTAGGCCCAATAAACCCCCGGGGGGTTCCGGTAACCCCCCGATACTCCGGAAAAATGCCGATTTCACCCGGAACGATTCCGATGTCCAAATATAGGCTTCCAACATATCGATCTTTATGTCTCGACCATTTCGAGACTCCTCGTCATGTCCATGATCACATCCGGGACTCCGAACAAACTTCGGTACATCAAAATGCATAAAACTCATAACAACTATCATCGTAACTTTAAGCGTGCGGACCCTACGGTTCGAGAACAATGTAGACATGACCGAGACACGTCTCCGGGCAATAACCAATAGCGGGACCTGGATGCCCATATTGGCTCCTACATATTCTACGAAGATCTTTATCGGTCAGACCGCATAACAACATACGTTGTTCCCTTTGTCATCGGTATGTTACTTGCCCGAGATTCGATCGTTGGTATCCAATACCTAGTTCAATCTCGTTACCGGCAAGTCTCTTTACTCGTTCCGTAATACATCATCTCACAACTAACATATTAGTTGTAATGCTTGCAAGGCTTATGTGATGTGCATTACCGAGAGGGCCCAGAGATACCTCTCCGACAATCGGAGTGACAAATCCTAATCTCGAAATACGCCAACCCAACATGTACCTTTGGAGACACCTGTAATGCTCCTTTATAATCACCCAGTTATGTTGTGACGTTTGGTAGCACCCAAAGTGTTCCTCCGGCAAACGGGAGTTGCATAATCTCATAGTCATAGGAACATGTATAAGTCATGAAGAAAGCAATAGCAACATACTAAACGATCGGGTGCTAAGCTAATGGAATGGGTCATGTCAATCAGATCATTCAACTAATGATGTGATCCCATTAATCAAATAACAACTCCTTTGTCTATGGTTAGGAAACATAACCATCTTTGATTAATGAGCTAGTCAAGTAGAGGCACACTAGTGACACTCTGTTTTGTCTATGTATTCACACATTTATTATGTTTCCGGTTAATACAATTCTAGCATGAATAATAAACATTTATCATGATATAAGGAAATAAATAATAACTTTATTATTGCCTCTAGGGCATATTTCCTTCAGTCTCCCACTTGCACTAGAGTCAATAATCTAGATTACACAGTAATGATTCTAACACCCATGGAGTCTTGGTGCTGATCATGTTTTGCTCGTGGAAGAGGCTTAGTCAACGGGTCTGCCACATTCAGATCCGTATGTATCTTGCAAATCTCTATGTCTCCCACCTGGACTAGATCCCGGATGGAATTGAAGCGTCTCTTGATGTGCTTGGTTCTCTTGTGAAATCTGGATTCCTTTGCCAAGGCAATTGCACCAGTATTGTCACAAAAGATTTTCATTGGACCCGATGCACTAGGTATGACACCTAGATCGGATATGAACTCCTTCATCCAGACTCCTTCATTTGCTGCTTCCGAAGCAGCTATGTATTCCGCTTCACATGTAGATCCCGCTACGACGCTTTGTTTAGAACTGCACCAACTGATAGCTCCACCGTTTAATGTAAACACGTATCCGGTTTGCGATTTAGAATCATCCGGATCAGTGTCAAAGCTTGCATCAACGTAACCGTTTACGATGAGCTCTTTGTCACCTCCATATACGAGAAACATATCCTTAGTCCTTTTCAGGTACCTCAGGATGTTCTTGACCGCTGTCCAGTGGTCCACTCCTGGATTACTTTGGTACCTCCCTGCTAAACTTATAGCAAGGCACACATCAGGTCTGGTACACAACATTGCATACATGATAGAGCCTATGGCTGAAGCATAGGGAACATCTTTCATTTTCTCTCTATCTTCTGTAGTGGTCGGGCTTTGAGTCTTACTCAATTTCACACCTTGTAACACAGGCAAGAACCCTTTCTTTGCTTGATCCATTTTGAACTTTTTCAAAACTTTGTCAAGGTATGTGCTTTGTGAAAGTCCAATTAGGCATCTTGACCTATCTCTATAGATCTTAATGCCTAATATGTAAGCAGCTTCACCGAGGTCTTTCATTGAAAAACTCTTATTCAAGTATCCCTTTATGCTATCCAGAAATTCTATATCATTTCCAATCAGTAATATGTCATCTACATATAATATCAGAAATGCTACAGAGCTCCCACTCACTTTCTTGTAAATACAGGCTTCTCCAAAAGTCTGTATAAAACCAAATGCTTTGATCACACTATCAAAGCGTTTATTCCAACTCCGAGAGGCTTGCACCAGTCCATAAATGGATCGCTGGAGCTTGCACACTTTGTTAGCTCCCTTTGGATCGACAAAACCTTCTGGTTGCATCATATACAACTCTTCTTCCAGAAATCCATTCAGGAATGCAGTTTTGACATCCATCTGCCAAATTTCATAATCATAAAATGCGGCAATTGCTAACATGATTCGAATAGACTTAAGCATCGCTACGGGTGAGAAGGTCTCATCGTAGTCAATCCCTTGAACTTGTCTAAAACCTTTTACGACAAGTCGAGCTTTGTAGACAGTAATATTACCGTCAGTGTCAGTCTTCTTCTTGAAGATCCATTTATTATCAATTGCTTGCCGATCATCGGGCAAGTCAACCAAAGTCCATACTTTGTTCTCATACATGGATCCCATCTCAGATTTCATGGCTTCAAGCCATTTTGCGGAATCTGGGCTCACCATCGCTTCTTCATAGTTTGTAGGTTCATCATGATCTAGTAGCATGACTTCCAGAACTGGATTACCGTACCACTCTGGCGCGGATCTCACTCTGGTTGATCTATGAGGTTCAGTAGTATCTTGATCTAAAGTTTCATGATCATCATCATTAGCTTCCTCACTAACTGGTGTAGGTGTCACTGAAACAGTTTTCTGTGATGTACTACTTTCCAATAAGGGAGTAGGTACAGTTACCTCGTCAAGTTCTACTTTCCTCCCACTCACTTCTTTCAAGAGAAACTCCTTCTCCAGAAAGTTTCCGAATTTAGCAACAAAAGTCTTGCCTTCGGATCTGTGATAGAAGGTGTATCCAATAGTTTCCTTTGGATATCCTATGAAGACACATTTCTCCGATTTGGGTTTGAGCTTATCAGGTTGAAGCTTTTTCACATAAGCATCGCAGCCCCAAACTTTCAGAAACGACAACTTTGGTTTCTTGCCAAACCACAGTTCATAAGGCGTCGTCTCAACGGATTTTGATGGTGCCCTATTTAACGTGAATGCGGCCGTCTCTAGAGCGTATCCCCAAAATGATAGCGGTAAATCAGTAAGAGACATCATAGATCGCACCATATCTAGTAAAGTACGATTACGACATTCGGACACACCATTACGCTGTGGTGTTCCAGGTGGCGTGAGTTGCGAAACTATTCCGCATTGCTTCAAATGTACACCAAACTCGTAACTCAAATATTCTCCTCCATGATCAGATCGTAGAAACTTTATTTTCTTATTATGATGATTTTCAACTTCACTCTAAAATTCTTTGAACTTTTCAAATGTCTCAGACTTATGTTTCATTAAGTAGATATACCCATATCTGCTTAAATCATCTGTGAAGGTGAGAAAATAACGATATCCGCCACGAGCCTCAATATTCATCGGACCACATACATCTGTATGTATGATTTCCAACAAATCTGTTGCTCTCTCCATAGTACCAGAGAACGGTGTTTTAGTCATCTTGCCCATGAGGTACGGTTCGCAAGTACCAAGTGATTCATAATCAAGTGGTTCCAAAAGTCCATCAGTATGGAGTTTCTTCATGCGCTTTACACCGATATGACCTAAACGGCAGTGCCACAAAAAGTTGCACCATCATTATCAACTCTGCATCTTTTGGCTTCAACATTATGAATATGTGTATCACTACTCTCGAGATTCAATAAGAATAGACCACTCTTCAAGGGTGCATGACCATAAAAGATATTACTCATATAAATAGAACAACCATTATTCTCTGATTTAAATGAATAACCGTCTCGCATTAAACAAGATCCAGATATAATGTTCATGCTCAACGCTGGCACCAAATAACAATTATTTAGGTCTAATACTAATCCCGAAGGTAGATGTAGAGGTAGCGTGCCGACCGCGATCACATCGACTTTGGAACCGTTTCCCATGCGCATCGTCACCTCGTCCTTAGCCAATCTTCGCTTAATCCATAGTCCCTGTTTCGAGTTGCAAATATTAGCAACAGAACCAGTATCAAATACCCAGGTGCTACTACGAGCATTAGTAAGGTACACATCAATAACATGTATATCACATATACCTTTGTTCACCTTGCCATCCTTCTTATCCGCCAAATACTTGGGGCAGTTCCGCTTCCAGTGACCAGTCTGCTTGCAGTAGAAGCACTCAGTTTCAGGCTTAGGTCCAGACTTGGGTTTCTTCTCTTGAGCAGCAACTTGCTTGCCGTTCTTCTTGAAGTTCCCCTTCTTCTTCCCTTTGCCCTTTTTCTTGAAACTAGTGGTCTTGTTGACCATCAACACTTGATGCTCCTTCTTGATTTCTACCTCCGTAGCTTTCAGCATTGCGAAGAGCTCGGGAATAGTCTTGTTCATCCCTTGCATATTATAGTTCATCACGAAGCTCTTGTAGCTTGGTGGCAGTGATTGGAGAATTCTATCAATGACACAATCATCTGGAAGATTAACTCCCAATTGAATCAAGTGATTATTATACCCAGACATTTTGAGTATATGCTCACTGACAGAACTGTTCTCCTCCATCTTGCAGCTGTAGAACTTATTGGAGACTTCATATCTCTCAATTCGGGCATTTGCTTGAAATATTAACTTCAACTCCTGGAACATCTCATATGCTCCATGACGTTCAAAACGTCGTTGAAGTCCCGATTCTAAGCCGTAAAGCATGGCACACTGAACTATCGAGTAGTCATCAGCTTTGCTTTGCCAGACGTTCATAACATCTGGTGTTGCTCCAGCAGCAGGCCTGGCACCCAGCGGTGCTTCCAGGACGTAATTCTTCTGTGCAGCAATGAGGATAATCCTCAAGTTACGGACCCAGTCCGTGTGATTGCTACCATCATCTTTCAACTTTGCTTTCTCAAGGAATGCATTAAAATTCAACGGAACAATAGCACGAGCCATCTATCTACAATCAACATAAACAAGCAAGATACTATCAGGGACTAAGTTCATGATAAAGTTAAGTTCAATTAATCAAATTATTTAAGAACTCCCACTTAGATAGACATCCCTCTAATCCTCTAAGTGATCACGTGGTCCAAATCAACTAAACCATGTCCGATCATCACGTGAGATGGAGTAGTTTCATTGGTGAACATCACTATGTTGATCATATCTACTATATGATTCACGCTCGACCTTTCGGTCTCCGTGTTCCGAGGCCATTATCTGTATATGCTTGGCTCGTCACGTATAACCTGAGTATTCCGCGTGTGCAACTGTTTTGCACCCGTTGTATTTGAATGTAGAGCCTATCACACCCGATCATCACGTGGTGTCTCAGCACAAAGAACTTTCGCAACGGTGCATACTCAGGGAGAACACTTCTTGATAATTAGTGAGAGATCATCTTATAATGCTACCGTCAATCAAAGCAAGATAAGATGCATAAAAGATAAACATCACATGCAATCAATATAAGTGATATGATATGGCCATCATCATCTTGTGCTTGTGATCTCCATCTCCGAAGCACCGTCGTGATCACCATCGTCACCGGCGCGACACCTTGATCTCCATCGTAGCATCGTTGTCATCTCGCCAATCTTATGCTTCCACGACTATATCTACCACTTAGTGATAAAGTAAAGCATTACATCGCGATTGCATTGCATGCAATAAAGCGACAACCATATGGCTCCTGCCAGTTGCCGATAACTTGGTTACAAAACATGATCATCTCATACAATAAAATTTAGCATCATGTCTTGACCATATCACATCACAACATGCCCTGCAAAAACAAGTTAGACGTCCTCTACTTTGTTGTTGCAAGTTTTACGTGGCTGCTACGGGCTTAAGTAAGAACCAATCTCACCTACGCATCAAAACCACAATGATAGTTTGTCAAGTTGATACCGTTTTAACCTTCGCAAGGACCGGGCGTAGCCACACTCGGTTCAACTAAAGTTGGAGAGACTGTCGCCCGCAAGCCACCTATGTGCAAAGCACGTCGGGAGAACCGGTCTCGCGTAAGCGTACGCGTAATGTTGGTCCGGGTCGTCTCGTCCAACAATGCCGCCGAACCAAAGTATGACATGCTGGTAGGCAGTATGACTTATATCGCCCACAACTCACTTGTGTTCTACTTGTGCATATAACATCAAACCATAAAATCTAGGCTCGGATGCCATTGTTGGGGAACGTAGTAATTTCAAAATTTTCCTACGCACACGCAAGATCATGGTGATGCATAGCAACGAGAGGGGAGAGTATGATCTACGTACCCTAGTAGATCGCAACGGAAGCGTTGACACAACGTAGAGGAAGTAGTCGTACGTATTCCCGATCCGACCGATCCAAGCACCGTTACTCCAGCACCTCCGAGTTCTTAGCACACGTACAGCTCGATGACACTCCCCGGGCTCCGATCCAGCAAACTTCGGGGATGAGTTCCGTCAGCACAACATCGTGGTGACGATGGTGATGTTCTACCGATGCAGGGCTTCGTCTAAGCACTACAACGATATGACCGAGGTGGAATATGGTGGCAGGGGGCACCGCACACGGCTAAGGAACGATCACGAGGATCAACTTGTGTGTTCTAGGGTGCCCCCTGCCTCCGTATATAAAGGAGCCAAGGGGAGGGGGCAGCCGGCCAAGGTGGGGCGCGCCAAGGGGAGTCCTACTCCCACCGGGAGTAGGACTCCTAGTTGGACAAGGAGAGAGAGGGGGGAAAGAGGAGGAAGATAGGAAGGAAAGGGGGGGGGGCGCCCCCCTTCCCTTGTTCTATTCAGACTAGGAAGGGGAGGGGCGCGCGGCCACCTCTTGCCTCCTTCTCTCTTCTCCCTCAAGGCCCATGTAGGCCCAATAAACCCCCGGGGGGTTCCGGTAACCCCCCGGTACTCCGGAAAAATGCCGATTTCACCCAGAACGATTTCGATGTCCAAATATAGGCTTCCAATATATCGATCTTTATGTCTCGACCATTTCGAGACTCCTCGTCATGTCCGTGATCACATCCGGGACTCCGAACAAACTTCGGTACATCAAAATGCATAAAACTCATAACAACTATCATCGTAACTTTAAGCGTGCGGACCCTACGGTTCGAGAACAATGTAGACATGACCGAGACACGTCTCCAGGCAATAACTAATAGCGGGACCTGGATGCCCATATTGGCTCCTACATATTCTACAAAGATCTTTATCGGTCAGACCGCATAACAACATACGTTGTTCCCTTTGTCATCGGTATGTTACTTGCCCGAGATTCTTTACTCGTCGGTATCCAATACCTAGTTCAATCTTATTACCGGCAAGTCTCTTTACTCGTTCCGTAATACATCATCTCACAACTAACATATTAGTTGTAATGCTTGCAAGGCTTATGTGATGTGCATTACCGAGAGGGCCCAGAGATACCTCTCCGACAATCGGAGTGACAAATCCTAATCTCGAAATACGCCAACCCAACATGTACCTTTGGAGACACCTGTAATGCTCCTTTATAATCACCCAGTTACGTTGTGACGTTTGGTAGCACCCAAAGTGTTCCTCCGGCAAACGGGAGTTGCATAATCTCATAGTCATAGGAACATGTATAAGTCATGAAGAAAGCAATAGCAACATACTAAACGATCGGGTGCTAAGCTAATGGAATGGGTCATGTCAATCAGATCATTCAACTAATGATGTGATCCCATTAATCAAATAACAACTCCTTTGTCTATGGTTAGGAAACATAACCATGTTTGATTAACGAGCTAGTCAAGTAGAGGCACACTAGTAACACTCTGTTTTGTCTATGTATTCACACATGTATTATGTTTCCGGTTAATACAATTCTAGCATGAATAATAAACATTTATCATGATATAAGGAAATAAATAATAACTTTATTATTGCCTCTAGGGCATATTTCCTTCAATGATATGTTTGGGCACGGACATTTTTTAACACACATAATAAACCCTAATAACTTAGATAAGATGGAACACACCGTACCATTACAATAACTTAGATAAGTTCACGGACAGTTCATAGACACATGACGAAACATGACACGACACGACACGGCATAGAAAAGCAACAAAATAAAAAACGAAACATGACGAGCTTGACTCCGGGCTTGAACATCTTCATCTTGACCTCCTTCTTCCACCTTGTCCGCGCGCGCCCCTTCAACACCGTCTTCATCTTCACACCTCCTCCTCCTCCTCGCAGGGAAGGGAGTGCATCTGGCCTGGAGCGGGGAAGATGCGCTCATAGTTGGTGTAGATGTTGTAGACGGTGAAGAAGATGGCCTCGCAGCCGCACCAAAAGACTTGGCCGAGGAGCTCGCGCGCGTCAAACGGGTTGGTGAAGGTGACCGTGAGCAGTAGGAGGATGCCGCCGCGGTCACGAACCTCGTTGAGGGTGAACATCCTCGGTGAGCCCCGTGGGAGGTGGGCATAGCCGGCTCTGAGGAAGGCGCGGGTGAGTTCGACGGAACCCCTCCACCTTGAAATAGCCCACACACGGAGCTCCCTCTCCACGAGCACGCCCGGTGGGTAGCGCAGCTCCGGCACGACCGGCGGACGGTTGAAGGTCGGCCCATTGAACTGCATCTTCACTTGGTCTCGCTTGGGGAGGGCTCGGTCGCTTGGGTGTTTGAAGTTGGAGAGGATCGGATCTGGCTTGTGGGTGGGAGAGGAAGAGAGGCACCCCATTTATAGGCCTGCGGGTGGGAGAGGAAGAGAGAAAGGATGAGAACGGTGCGTGTGTGAATCCGGACGCGTGTGTGTATCCGTTACGTTTTGCACACTTAAATTTTTGCACGAAAACGATGCATGGGGTGCGTGCGTGCATCTGAATCACTGCATAGCTCTTTGACCGGGCGGTGCATGTGAATCGCTGCCCTAAACCACTGCCCTGAACCACCTAGCTCGCCTCGCTAGCCTAGCTCGCCTAGCGCGCCTCGCTCGCCTCGCTCGCATGCATGCACGTCGCCGCCCCCCGCGCATGCAAACCCACGTCGCCGCCTCCATGCATGCAAGGCCTGGAAAGGCTGCGACGGGCTATTTACTGCGGTCTCAGGCCCAGACAACGAGACGGCCCAACGATCCATCCAGCGCGCCCGATATTTGTTAAAAAAACAATCTTCGAGCCAATCAGATTGCATCTCGCGGATCGGCCCCCTCCTCCCCGCAGATTCCTTCTAGAAGGGTTAGATCGACGGCCCTTGATCGCCGCTAGGGTTAGATGAACGGTCGTTGTTCAGCGCTAGGGTTAGCCGGGTTTGGGAGGGGTTTGGAGTAGTCAAAGCTATGTTTGACCAGATTTCAAATGAGCATAATAAATTAAATAAAAATTAGAAAAATAAAAAACCTGCGCACATAGTCTTCTTATGTCATATACTAACAATTTAAGTTGATAAACAAGCTTTACATACATTTAAATGATAAGTTCATGTGTATTGTATGATATCTCGAGTATCTCAAACTCTCTTCTATGAAGTGAAGAGAAGTGTTTTGGGGAAATGAACATGAAAATTTCAAAAAACTCACCACAACTTCATTTTGGAGTGACTAAGAAGGATCCATGCTTAGTTTTTCATTTTGATGTTTTACACTTGTTTAAATCTTGGTCAAAGTTAAGTTTGACCAGAATTCAAATGAGCAAAACAAATTAAAAAAAATCAAAAAATGGAAAAACCAGCGCACATAGTCTGTACATATAGAATATATGTGTAGGAAAGTTATTTGGCTGATTTAGACAAGGTCGAAAAAAACCTTGCTTAGAAATGAGGCCGTTTACCCTACCTTTGGACCCCTTTTTTAGCACATTTTTCATAAAAATTTCAA
This sequence comes from Triticum urartu, assembly GCF_056163025.1. Taxonomy (NCBI): domain Eukaryota; kingdom Viridiplantae; phylum Streptophyta; class Magnoliopsida; order Poales; family Poaceae; genus Triticum; species Triticum urartu. The sequence goes on from NC_141874.1 coordinate 733,494,675, forward strand.
AAGCCTCACCACAACTTCATTTTGGATTGACTAAGAAGTATCCAGGCTTAGTTTTTCATTTTGATATTTTAGACTTGTTTAAATCTTGGTCAAAGTTAGGTTTGACCAGAATTTAAATGAGCAAAACAAAATTCAAAAAAAAAGGAAAAACCATGTGCTTATTCAAACATCATCCAACAGATATTTAAACATCATGTCAAACATACTTCTAACATAGGTCCAACATCATCCAACAGAAATACAATATGTCAAGTGATAAATGTTTCATAATACAACATCATCCCTTATTCATAATGTTTCATAATTATTCATAGATAGCGTTGGGGCTTCTGTCTATTCCTTGATCTTCTTGCCATCACTTTGCTCCTTGTGCACCTTGTGCTCATTGTTTCTTCTCTTCTTCTCTTGGTTGTCGGTACCTTGCGCGTCTTCTTCAAACCTACCATAGAGCTGTGCAAAACATAAACGGTAATGAGATCATGTCAAGTGATAGATGTACAGTAGTATTTGACCCTTGCAAGATTTACATACCTAGCAGAACTCACAACAACAGAAGGTTGGCCACCATTTGGAGCCTCACTTGGATCATCATTTGGAGCCTCACTTGGATCACCATGATCACCATTTAGAGCCTCACTTGGATCACCATTTGGAGCCTCACTTGAATCATTATTTGGAGGATATTTTGGATCATCGTCAAAATCATGCGGCTGTTGACCATCATAATTTGGAACCTCGTCAAAATCCTCATCTGATGCAACCGGCTGTTGACCATCATTTTTATCATCTGTTGAGGCAACCGGCTGCTGACCAACATTTTCATCGAAGCCTTCATCGAAACTCTCTCCAAACGCTGGATCTACTGTGTTATCACAATACTTACCAAAATGACCAGACCCCACACCTTGTGCACTTACACTTCCTTGCTCCAAGTCCAGCTCCTTCGCTGCGAGGTCTGATTCGACTCTTCCTTGGTCTACCTGCTGCTCTCTTCAGAATTGGAGCGCAAAGCTTGAATCCAGGGTCCACCATGTCCCATTGTTGTTTTCCCTCCATAGCAGGCAAGTCATAAGCATATGTGGATTTGAACCTTGCAAAGAGTAGTAATCATGCACATACTGTTGTATGTTCCCTGCTGAACCTTGCAACAGAGTAGTAATCATGCACATACTAGTAGAAAACAGGGCTATGGTCCAGGCCGGCTCAGCCCATTAGTCCCGGTTCAGTGTAGAACCGGGACTAATGTGGGCATTGGTCCCGGTTCGTGAGCCCAGGGGCCGGCCGTACCACGTGGGCCATTGGTCCCGGTTCGTCTGGACCTTTTGGTCCCGGTTGGTGGGACGAACCGGGACCAATGGGCCTCGCTCCTGGCCCACCACCATTGGTCCCGGTTGGTGGCCTGAACCGGGACCAAAGGCTCCCCTTTAGTCCCGGTTCTTGCCACAAACCGGGACCAATGAGGTGCCTATATATACCCTCGCCCGCGAGCAGAGCACTCCAGTGCTCTGTTTTTCTCTGGCCGGCGAGGGGAGGGGTTTGTGGTGCTCTAGCTCACCTCCTATGCACATGAGGTGTTCGATGGAATGCCCGAGCCACACTACTTAAACTTTCTCCTCTCGAAGCTCGACCTCCAAGCTCCATTTTCCTCGAGATTTGTCTAGATTTAGCGGTCCGTCACGCCCCGTCCCCGTCTTCACCGCCGTCGATCACCCGCGCTGATCTCATCACCGACACCACCGTGGTGAGCCTCTTGTTCTTATCTTCTTTCTGAAAGGAAAAATATTCTTACTTGTCTGTTTAGATAGATACTTGTATCATTTTCTTACATTTATTATTGCATCTTATATAGTGCGATGGTTTTGGTATCCGCCCCCGTCGGCCCTCGTCCTGTCTATGATTCGGATTTGGTATGTATATTATCTTCATAACTATTGGTTCATTTATTGTTTATGAAAATTATGCCGACCAACGTGACATAGATTTTATTTATCTAGGATGTATGTGAATCGGAAATGCCAACCGACCCTATTGTCGAGAGGTTAAATTTAGTTGAAGAAGAAAACAATTTGTTGAAGGAAAAAATAAAAAAAATTGAGGAGGAGAAGATGATATTGGAGTTGCATGTTGCGGATGTCGTCGATGATCACAAGATCAAGATGGATGCAATGCGCTTGAAGATTAGAAAGATTAGAAAATATGCCATTCATACCGAGGCTTGGTATCATTATGCCGTTGGATCTATTGTTACCTTGGTTGCGATTATGATCGCATTTGTTTTCGCATTGAAATGTTTTACATAGTTTCAATGTATGGTTTAATTAATTAGATGCACTGGAGAGCTATATGTTGTTAGATGAGAACTATGTATGCACTTTGGTTTTAATGTGATGATGAACTTCTATTAATTTGGATACTTAATTATATATAATGCACGCAGATGAACCGGCAATGGATGTACGGTGACAGACACACCCGCGAGTACATTAAGGGCGTGCATGAGTTTCTCGATGCGGCTGAGGCAAACAAGCAGAATGGTTTTATGTGTTGTCCATGCACTGAATGTGGGAATACGAGGTCTTACTCTAACCGGAAAATCCTTCACTCCCACCTGCTTTACAAGGGTTTCATACCACACTATAATGTTTGGACGAGGCACGGATAAATAGGGGTTATGATGGAAGACGGCGAAGAAGAAGAGTACGATGACAACTATGTGCCCCCTGAATACGGTGATGCTGCAACGGGGGGAGCTGGTGAAGATCAAGAGGAACCAGACGATGTGCCCAATGATGCTGCCACGGGTGAAGCTGCTGAAGATAAAGAGGAACCAGACGATGTGCCCGATGATGATGATCTCTGCCGGGTCATTGTCGATGCAAGGACGCAATGCATTAGTCAAAAGGAGAAGCTGAAGTTCGATCGCATGTTAGAGGATCACAAAAAAGGGTTATACCCCAATTGCGAAGATGGCAACACAAAGCTCGGTACCGTACTGGAATTGCTGCAGTGGAAGGCAGAGAATGCTGTGGCTGACAAAGGATTTGAGAAGCTACTGAAAATATTGAAGAAGAAGCTTCCAAACGATAACGAATTGCCCGACAGTACATACGCAGCAAAGAAGGTCGTATGCCCTCTAGGATTGGAGGTGGAGAAGATACATGCATGCCCTAATGACTGCATCCTCTACCGCGGTGCCTACAAGGATCTGAACGAATGCCCGGTATGCGGTGCGTTGCGGTATAAGATCAGACGAGATGACCCTGGTGATGTTGACGGCGAGCCCCTCAGGAAGAGGGTTCCTGCGAAGGTGATGTGGTATGCTCCTATAATACCACGGTTGAAACGTCTGTTCAGAAACGAAGAGCATGCCAAGTTGATGCGATGGCACAGTGAGAACCGAAAGAAAGATGGGAAGTTGAGAGCACCCGCTGACGGGTCGCAGTGGAGAAAAATCGAGAGAAAGTACTGGGATGAGTTTGCAAAGGACCCAAGGAATGTATGGTTTGCTTTAAGCGCGGATGGCATTAATCCTTTCGGGGAGCAGAGCAGCAATCACAGCACCTGGCCCGTGACTCTATGTATGTATAACCTTCCTCCTTGGATGTGCATGAAGCGGAAGTCCATTATGATGCCAGTTCTCATCCAAGGCCCTAAGCAACCCGGCAACGAAATTGATGTGTACCTAAGGCCATTAGTTGAAGAACTTTTACAGCTGTGGAATGGAAACGGTGTACGTACGTGGGATGAGCACAGACAGGAGGAATTTAACCTTAAGGCGTTGCTGTTCGTGACCATCAACGATTGGCCCGCTCTCAGTAACCTTTCAGGACAGACAAACAAAGGATACCACGCATGCACGCACTGTTTAGATGACACTGAAAGTATATACTTGGACAAATGCAGGAAAAATGTGTACCTGGGCCATCGTCGATTTCTTCCGACCAACCATCAATGTCGAAAGAAAGGCAAGCATTTCAAAGGCGAGGCAGATCACCGGAAGAAGCCCGCCATGCGCACCGGTGATCACGTGCTTGCTATGGTCAATGATTTACACTATGTAATCTTTGGAAAGGGTCCCGGTGGACTAGCTGTTCCGAATGACGCTGAGGGACACGCACCCATGTGGAAGAAGAAATCTATATTTTGGGACCTACCCTACTGGAAAGACCTAGAGGTCCGCTCCTCAATCGACGTGATGCACGTGACGAAGAACCTTTGCGTGAACCTGCTAGGCTTCTTGGGCGTGTATGGGAAGACAAAAGATACACCTGAGGCACGAGAGGACCTGCAACGTTTGCACGAAAGAGACGGCATGCCTCCGAAGCAGTATAAAGGTCCTGCCAGCTATGCTCTTACAAAAGAAGAGAAAGAAATCTTCTTTGAATGCCTGCTCAGTATGAAGGTCACGACTGGCTTCTCGTCGAATATAAAGGGAATAATAAATATGCCAGAGAAAAAGTTTCAGAACCTGAAGTCTCATGACTGCCACGTGATTATGATGCAACTGCTTCCGGTTGCATTGAGGGGGCTTCTACCGGAAAACGTCCGATTAGCCATTGTGAAGCTATGTGCATTCCTCAATGCAATCTCTCAGAAGGTGATCAATCCAGAAATCGTACCAAGGCTAAGGAGTGATGTGGCGCAATGTCTTGTCAGTTTCGAGCTGGTGTTCCCACCATCCTTCTTCAATATCATGACGCACGTCCTAGTTCATCTAGTCGACGAGATTGTCATCCTGGGGCTCGTATTTCTACACAATATGTTCCCCTTTGAGAGGTTCATGGGAGTCCTAAAGAAATATGTCCGTAACCGCGCTAGGCCAGAAGGAAGCATCTCCATGGGCCATCAAACAGAGGATGTTATCGGGTTTTGTGTTGACTTCATTCCTGGCCTTAACAAGATAGGTCTCCCTAAATCGCGGTATGAGGGGACACTGAATGGAAAAGGCACTCTTGGAAGAGACTCAATAATATGCAGGGACGGATATTCTTGGTCTCAAGCACACTACACAGTTCTACAGAACTCTACCTTGGTGACCCCGTATGTCGATGAACACAAGAACAGTCTGCGCTCCAAACACCCGGAGCAGTGCGTCGACTGGATTACATGTGAACACATCACGACTTTCAGCAGTTGGTTGGAAACACATCTCAGAGGTGACAACACTGTTTGTGATGAGTTGTACTTGTTGTCCAGGGGACCATCTTTGACTGTATTGACTTACAAAGGATACGAGATAAATGGGAATACATTTTACACGATCGCCCAAGATCAAAAGAGCACCAACCAAAACAGCGGTGTCCTCTTTGATGCAGCAACCGAGAGCGGAAAGGACACATATTATGGTTACATAGTGGACATATGGGAACTTGACTACGGACCTGATTTTAAGGTCCCTTTGTTTAAGTGCAAATGGGTCAATCTGTTAGGCGGCGGGGTACAGGTAGACCCACAGTACGGAATGACAATAGTGGATCTGAAAAATCTTGGGTACACTGACGAACCGTTCGTCCTAGCCAATGATGTGGCACAGGTTATCTATGTGAAGGACATGTGTACCAAACCGAGCAAAAAGAAAAGATAAGGAAGCGAATACATCATACGATGAGCCAAAGCGCCACATAGTTCTTTCAGGAAAAAGGGACATCCTGGGAGTGGACGGCAAGACAGACATGTCTGAAGATTATGAAAAGTTTCATGAAATTCCTCCCTTCAATGTCAAGGCTGACCCAAGCATCCTGATAAACAATGAAGATTATCCATGGTTACAGCGCAATAAGCAAATGACACAAGCAAAGAAAAAGTGAAGACTTTCTCCCGCAATAAGCAAATGCTATGTGGGTGAAATTATGATACCATCCCAACTTTCAACTTTTTCAGAGTTCATTTGAAATGCTTTCATGTCTTATGGTTCGAAACTTTGATACTTCGAAAGTGATTGTCCATTTTGTACACGAAGTGCATCAAGTTTTTGTCGTAACCCTCTCTACTTTTTGGAACATGCTATGTGGGTGAAATGATGATACCATGCCAACTTTCAACCTTTTCAGAGTTCATTTTGAAATGCTTTCCAATTTCAGAGTCATTTAGCTCAAAGAATGAATTAATAGCAAACAGAATGAACTACAAAACTTTTATGAAAATAAAAACAATCAATTAAAATATTATGTTATGATCAACTAAATAAAACTATAATATTCTTCAATAGCAAAAAGAATATAATTTGTGTGACCTAAAATCAAACTATAAGTATTTAATTGTAAGTATAAATAAAAAATAAATAGCAAAGAAGAAAAAAATTCTAATTTTATAGTAAATTTATTCATAAACTAGTGATTCACACAAATTTTTAAAAATTCAAATTTAAACTATTTAAAATTTAAAACTAATGGCACTAACAGAAAGTTTATAATTTTTGTGACCTAAAAGCAAAAAGAAATCACTAAAAAAACTGTAATTATTTAGTTTTAAGTAGAAACAAAAAAATAAAAAACCAAAAAAATGTAGAAATAGAAAAGAAAAAACCAAAAAAAAATGTCACCTACTGGGCCTCCACGGCCTGAATATGACTAGAAACCCAACATGGGCTAGGATTCAGGCCCGCAGAGGCCCAACAGGCCCACAGGCAGTAGCAGTTTAGGCCCGAAAGCCTGCATTTCAGAGGAGCTCGAAAGGGGAGGCAGAGCAGCTCTTATAAACCAGTATCGGCGCCCTTCAGCTAGCGATGTGGGACTAAACTTCTGGGCGCGGGGCGCACAAGGGCATTGGTCCCGGTTGGTGGCACCAACCGGGACTAAAGGGTGCATTGGTCACGGTTGGTGGCACCAACCGTGACCAATGCCCCCCTTTAGTCCCGGTTGGTGCCACCAACCGGGACCAAAGGTCGCCGCTTCCCGCCCTTTGGCCTGCCGAAAATTGACCTTTGGTCTCGGTTCGTGGCACCAACCGGGACTAATGCCCACCTTTGGTCCCGGTTGCTGCCACGAACCGGGACTAAAGCCTGTTCTATATAAGGAAGCACTTAGCATTTTTTCATTCTCATCCTGCAGTTGCCCCGACGCCGCCCGCCCCCATCGTCACCGTCGCCCGCGCCCATCGTCGCCGTCGCCCGCGCCGCGCGCCGCCCCGGCCCGCCCCCGTCGCCGTCGCCCTCGTCCCTGCGCCGCCCCGCACCGCCCTCGTCCCTGCCCCGACGCCGCCCGCCCCCATCGTCGCCGTCGCCCGCTTCCCGTGCCGCCCCGGCCCGCCCCCGTCGCCGTCGCCCACGTCGCCCGCGCCGCGTGCCGCCCCGACGCCGCCCGCCCCCATCGTCGCCGTCGCCCGCGCCCATCGTCGCCGTCGCCCGCGCCGCGCGCCGCCCCGCCGTCGCCGTCGCCATCGCCCGCCCGCCCCCATCGTCGCCGTCGCCGTCGCCCGCCCGCCCCCATCGTTGCCGTGGCCGTCGCCCGCGTCGCCGTCGCCGTCGTCCTCTAGTCCGGCCGCGGTGCCCTAGCTAGCATATTTTTTTGTTATATGCTTTTTTTCTGTTATATGCTTTTTTTTCTGTTATATGCTTTTTTTTCATGTATATATGCAAAAAATAGTAAATATGAAAGAATATAGGATTTTTTTCATATGATTTTTTTCATAGATTTTTTTCTGTTCATATGCAAAAAATAGTAAATATGAAGGAGAAGAAAGAATATATGATTTTTTTTCTGTTCATAGATTTTTTGGTGATATTAATTATTGTAAATATGAAAATGTTTGTGTATTCATATGAACAAATGAATTAGAAGAGGGATAAGAAGAGGGGGTCGAGAGGGGGTCTAGGGTCGCCGAGGGGGGAGAGGAAGACGGGGAGAAATAAATAAGAAGAAGAAAAAAGAAGAAAAAGAAGAGGAGAAGAAGAAAGGAATAGAGGAGAAGAAGAGAAAAATAGAATATATATTCTATTTTCTCTTTTCTCCTCTATTCCTTTCTTCTTCTCCTATTTTTCTTCCTCTTTTTTTTCTTCGACACGTGGGGGGGGGGGTCGAGAACGCCGGACATTCATGAGAGAGGCGAGGAAGAAGGGGAAAAAGAGGAAGTCTTCTCCTCTATTCTTTCTTCTCTTCTTTTTTCTTCTTCTTCTTCCTCTTTATTTTATCGGGAACGAGGGTCGTCGAGAGGGTCGCCGAGCGGTAGAGGAGAAACCCTAAATAGAAAGTATCGTCGGTGTGAGATACATGTACCGTCGGTGTCGGACACTACATCCACATCCCACAAGTGGCGCGGGCTTCGACCCCCACGTCACTTGTGGGACGTGGATGTAGTGTCCGACACCGAAGGCCACATGTATCTCACACCCACGATACTTGCTAGCTATTTTGGGTTTCCTCTACCGAAAAGAAGAGGAGAAATAAATAAGAAGAAGAAAAAAGAAGAAAAAGAAGAGGAGAAGAAGAAAGGAATAGTGGAGAAGAAGAGAAAATAGAATATATTCTATTTTCTCTTTTCTCCACTATTCCTTTCTTCTTCTCCTCTTTTTTTTCTTCTTTTCTTCTTCTTCTTCTTCTTCTTCTTCTTATTATTATTATTATTATTAGCCGGAAGTAGAGAGAGGTTTCCTAGTGTCAAAGTATTGAAGAAATCCATGCCTTCATCATTAGCCGGAAGTAACCAGGGCATGTTGGTACGAAGTTCTGCAAAGTTATTCTGGAATGGAGTCCCGGATAGAATAATCCGCTTTTTGGTACGAATTCAGCAAAGGCCTTCCAAATAGCGATATTCGGAAGGCTCTTGCTGAACTTTGTACCAAAAAGCGAATTATCCTATCTGGGACTCCGTTCCAGAACAACTTTGAAGAGCTTCGTACCATCATGCACATGTTACTTTCGCCTAATGATGAAGACATGGTTTTGTTGAATCCTTTGACACTAGGCAACCTCCCGACCCCTCGGCGATCCTCTCGAACATGAGAGGAAGAAGAGGGTCGTCTAGGAGTCGAGGGTTCCAGGGTCATCGAGGGTTCGAGGGGTCGAGGATCGCCGAGGGGTCGAGAGAGGTTTCCTAGTGTCAAAGTATTGAAGAAATCCATGCCTTCATCATTAGCCGGAAGTAACCAGGGCATGTTGGTACGAAGTTCTGCAAAGTTGTTTTGGAATGGAGTCCCGGATAGAATAATCCGCCTTTTGGTACCAATTCAGCAAAGGCCTTCCAAATAGCGATATTCGGAAGGCTCTTGCTGAACTTTGTACCAAAAGGCGGATTATCCTATCTGGGAGTCCGTTCCAGAACAACTTTGAAGAGCTTCGTACCATCATGCACATGTTACTTTCGCCTAATGATGAAGACATGGTTTTGTTGAATCCTTTGACACTAGGCAACCTCCCGACCCCTCGGCGATCCTCTCGAACATGAGAGGAAGAAGAGGGTCATCTAGGGGTCGAGGGTTCCAGGGTCGTCGAGGGTTCGAGGGGTCGAGGATCGCCGAGGGGTCGAGAGAGGTTTCCTAGTGTCAAAGTATTGAAGAAATCCATGCCTTCATCATTAGCCGGAAGTAACCAGGGCATGTTGGTACGAAGTTCTGCAAAGTTGTTTTGGAATGGAGTCCCGGATAGAATAATCCGCCTTTTGGTACCAATTCAGCAAAGGCCTTCCAAATAGCGATATTCGGAAGGCTCTTGCTGAACTTTGTACCAAAAGGCGGATTATCCTATCTGGGAGTCCGTTCCAGAACAACTTTGAAGAGCTTCGTACCATCATGCACATGTTACTTTCGCCTAATGATGAAGACATGGTTTTGTTGAATCCTGAGACACTACGCAACCTCCCGACCCCTCGGCGATCCTATCGAACATGAGAGGAAGAAGAGGATAAAAAAGAAGAGGAAGAAGAAAAATAAGAGGAGAAGAAAGAATAGAGGAGAAGATCTCCTCTATTCTTTCTTCTCCTCTTATTTTTCTTCTTCTTCCTCTTTTTTTTTATCGGGAATGAGGGTCGTCGATGGACATAGATGTAGTGTCGTCGTTGTCGATATATACCCCCTCCCGATAGCTTACTATGATTAGGTAGCTAGTTCTACGTTTGGCACTAATATATCCATCTATCATGTTTGGATAATAATTGCCATGTTGTAAATATTTGTAGAAACTATGGACACCGCCCTAGACGAAGCAACAAAAGAAGCGTTGTTGAGGGACATAATCGCAGAAGGAAGTGATGCCATCTCGTTGTTTCTCAACGAAACCGATGGTCTGGAAGGACAGGGTGAACAAGCTGGCTACGGTGACCTAATGCCGGTGCAAGAAGAAGAACATGAGGACGGCTCCGGTGACCCAATGCCGGTGCAAGAAGGAGACCGTGATGACGGCTCCGGTGACCGAACCGAGTCCGGCCAGGTATATATATTAGTTAAGCCTATGCTGACTAGCTGATTGATGCATTCATTGTTTTGGTATGTACACATATTAATTAAGTCTTTGTTCTTTTTTCTAGCCCTCCGAATCGAGCACAACTTCGGTAAAGAGACGAGGCCCGAAGAAAAAGTTGAGCTCGGATGAAAAGTTTGAGATCATAGCAATCGCGCCCGACGGCCAACCTATTGAACCCCTCCGGACAAAGAGCGCATTTGTTGCTCAGTGCGGGGTTCTGGTTAGGGACAAGATCCCGATAAGCATCCAGCAAATTTTAGAAAATTATATTGATTTGAAAAACAAATCATGACTTTGAAAATAAGTCCATGCATTTAGTAAAAAGAAAACATAAAAAAAGGGAAAGGAAAAAAAACAAAACAAAACCGTTAGAAGAAAAAAAAGGAAAAAGGAGAATGAAAAAAGAAAAATAAAAAACTGAACGAAACCATTCCATGAAAAAAGAAAGAAGAAAGAAGAAAAGAAGGAAAATCTGTAGGTAAACACAATAGGTGAGTTGTGAGGGTGGACTTGCAACTGAAGAGAAAAAAAGATTAGGCCTTGTTGCATGTCAATAATGGACTTGCAGCTGAGGTTCATTATGAATTTTCAAAATTTCATGAATTTAAAAAATCAAAGGAAAAAAATAGTTTCAGAAAATAGAAAATTATTGGTCAGTACGAGTTTATGCAATTTCTTCACCGTATGTTGACTTTAAAATATAAATTACAGCAAAAAGGAATATCACAATGCCCCCCACCCCCACATGCACATGCACACACAGAGCAACAGAAAAATATGAGTTTCCCTAAACAAGAAGCAAAACATATGAGTGGCTGTGTAGAAGGGGTGAGTCCCTTCGTATTTCACAATTGACCCTCTTTCCACTTCTGATCAGCAAAGAAAAATATCACACGCTACAAACATAGAAAAGACAACCCACCTAAGCCCACGACAGGGGAACTAAAAATCCAACACAACCCAGCAGGTTCCCACGAGCGTGGTCGTGCGGGGGATCAACAACGAAGCACACGACAAAGAGAGTGACACGAATCTCGGTGTTTTATATCGTGCATTGAGTAATTAGATGTGGCATAAGTAATTCTCATCTAGATGTGATTTAGCAAAACTGTTTTTCAACGAACATGGACACATTTTTTGGGAAGCATGTGCCACTGAAAAAGAATGGTAGAAGGGTTAGAATACAAAAGCACATCACAAGTTTAATACTAGCAACTAAAATGCAAATTGATGGTAGAGGTCTTTGATAGGTGGTGTTTACATTTCTACTACTCCATTCAATCCCATCTTCTAGAGAACTAGATTGGCAGGGAAGGTGACAAAGTTTGATGGTCAAAATATTGGTTGCTTTATATTTGGCATTTTGCGGGAAAGGTGGCATTGGTGGTTTATGCAAAAAAAAGTACCATGGAACCTATATTTTGGTTGACCTTATCTCTACTCCTAGTGCAGAGTTGCTAGTCTCGCTTCCAGGTTTTTTTCCGTCCCACTATCGTCTGGTTTTTTTGTCTGGTTTTTCTTTCGTATTTCACCCCGCACGTAAAACAAACAGCCAACGCTCGATCTGTTTCATCTCAGCCCCGAGCCCCGAGAGGAGCCGCCGCCGCCGCCTAGAGGAGACGCCCCAGCCCCGAGAGGAGCCACCGCCGCCGCCGCCGAGAGGAGATGCCCCAGCCCCGAGAGGAGCCGCCACCGCTGCCGCCGGGGAACGACGGGAGCCGCCGCCTCCAGGTCGCCGCCGTCACACACCGCCTCCTCCAGGTCATCGTTGTCGCACACTACCTCAGGTCCATTTATCTCTCTCTCCTCCTCGCGCACTCCTCACTGCCAGCCCCACACAGCTCTACCTCTATGGCGGGGATTCGCTCTATGGCGTTCAAGAGAGGTGGCTGCAGCCACCATGCTGCTGATCCGGTCCTTGCTGCTGGATCTGGACCTCTCCACCCCTCCTCCCGGTCCGATCCAATGGCATTCGCACGACGTCGATGTGACAGCCTAGATTTTGCCTTCTCTCTTTTTCGGACTTGCCTTCTCTCTTTTTCCGGACTTGGTTTTCACCGTGGTTTTTGCCCTGATTTGATTTGGTTTTTGAATCACTTCATATGGACTTGTCACTTGGGCATATCCTTGGCTTTAACCCAAGCGACCTATCTACATTATTCTTCCAACAAATATTCATTTCACTCTCTGAAACATACTTCAGAACTTGTGCTCCAAAGCAACCTCAATTGTTCTTGCTCAGAAAAATCTGAGATAATTCATGAATATTCTTAGGACCCTGGCACACCTTCCCATGCAAAAATATTGCATCACTTTTTGTAATATTTTTGCTGTAGAAAATCTTTTCACTTCTGGACATGAAATGCACTTTGTACAGCAAGTGCATTTTTCCTTTAGCTTTTGGCCTTGAGTTTTCTTGAGCTTAAACACCTTCCTAAGAAACCCTAAACCCCATGAGATTAGCCCTAATGGCCTTCTAGAAGATGGCTAAACTTGGCGACCAAGTTTCTGACCAGAAACTTGCCAGCTTGGTAGAGTCACGTCTGGTCGGCCTGGGTATGATCCATCACCCCTCCTAGACGTAACACTGCACGTTCGAGTGCGTAGACAAGGTTTGGCCGCTCCTGGCCGTCGTTTTGACCATGCCAGCTTGGTGACCACGCGAGGACACCGCGCCCGGCAGCGTCTCGACACGCTCTGGCTCGCGCCTTGCTCTTTGTTTCGCGCGTGCTCGTTCCAGCGCTCGCCTCCGACTGCCGCACCGCGCCACAACCCTCGACTCATCAAGCTTGACCCCTCCCTGGCGCTCGCCGACGCCGAAGCCGCCGCAGCAAGCACGGGCGTGTCGCGACCAAAACGCCACAGTGCGCGCGTGTGCTTGTCTGCTTCCCCAACCGCCTCCTGTGCGCGTCCGCAAACGTGGGCAAGCCCCTGAGTCGATGCAGCACTTTGCCCCCTCGCGTTGGAGCTTCTCGTCGACGTTCGCAACGTGTCCAGAACGCTCCTGCGGCGACACGTCCCCCCCTCTTGCTCCGGCTATATAAAGCCACCCCGACTCGAATCCTGGCCACGCACCACTCCACACAACCACCACGAACACGTAGAACGACCACAGTTCAGTCGGGCAGGCCTCTGGCCGTCGCCCCGACCCGAGGACTCCGGCGATCCCCGTAGGCTAGCTGCCGCTCTCCAGGGCCTCTCGAGCTCAGGCAACTACTTGGGCAGGGCCTTGGTGGTATGTTGGTGCTGCTTGGATGCCGCCAAGCCCTCGGAGCTGCCTCTAGCCGCCGTCTTCAACCTCTCCGGCGAACCCCGTCCACCACCGAGGCTTGCGAGCTCAACCCCGAGCTGCTCCGTCCACCTCTTGCCAAGCCACGGGTGCGGGCAGGTGCGCCGCGAGTCGCACTTCCAATCTATCCCTCTAGCCTAGCCCCAAACCCCCTCGTTGCCGGCGTGAGCTCCGGCGAAGCACCGCCTCCCCTCTAATCTCGATCCCCCCTCTCTCTCCTGACGGGCGGGGCCCAGTGTCAGCCTCACCACTCGCACCCGAAGCGATACGAGTGGAGGCGCACTCCCGTTTTACGTCTTCGACGTCACCCCCCAGGATTTTCTGTTAATTCAAATTTAATTCAGAAATTTGACTAAACTTTGACCAGCCACCATTTCTAAACCATAAGTCCAAATAAGTTGATTCTTTTTTGCATTGTCTTTGCTACAGAAAGCTCTAGCAGCACACCAAAAGGTGGATTTTTGCTTGATGTCTAGAATTTCTGGTGATTTTCAGAATGTGGTTTTACATTTATTTTTGTGGTTTTAAATTATTTTTCAGAAGGAGAAGCTTGTCTTGAAGCAAACCAAGAGGGGTGTGATCCTCCTCTACACTAAGGCAAGCCACACCAACATTTGGATGGTGTTATTTCAATATCTATGATTTTCTACTTGAATATGAGTTCTTATTTGCATTTAAAATTTGGTAAATAAATTTGGTAAATTATTAGTTACTTTATTCTGTTAGAAATTCTTGTTACTGGTTGCATGCAATGAACTTGTTCGGTTAAGTAGAGTAAGATTTTGCACTATGCATATTGCTATGGAAATTAATGGTAGTAATGTTACTAAGTGATATTTTCATTTAAATAAAGAGCTAATAAAAATGTTGCTTGCTGATAAAAATGAGTTATAACCAGAGAGTTTTGACCTTTAGTGTTGCAAGGTAATTATGTGGTTAAGTTTGATCCATGAACATGAGTTGTTTGCTTTGCATGACAAGTAGTTGCATGAAAATTATTTTTCATATCATGTTTTTGATAAAAAGTTTTTATCAAAGTTAAACCTGATTAAGTTCAACTTGAATATGATGTTGATCACATCATGGTGCCATGGAATCGGGTTTTTAATTCAGTGCGACCACATTTACCTAATGGGAAGGTCTTGATTCGGTCCTTTGTTGTGGCTCTCACCGGTGCCTCCCGCGAGGGAAGGTTATGGGCATGCATACCCTGGCCCGGTAGGCAGACATAACCTTGTGTGCTCGTTTTTGTTTTTATGGTATCTTGTCCCCGTTTGGGACCGTTTTGCCACGACGGTGGCCGTTGGTGTATTTGGTAGACACGGGGCCACCCAAGACCTAGCCCTGAGAGGGAGATGGTCGGAGTGGCCGGGGAGAGTGCATGACAAAGGGAGGGTTTCGTCGGAATATTTTGGTCCACCCGAATGGGAAAGCAAGGCCAGGTACTCCGTAGTGTGGGTAAAGTGCGCTACCTCTGCAGAGTGTATTTAATCTATCGATAGCCACGCCCTCGGTTATGGGCAAGACTCGGGAGTAAGTCACATCATGGATCAACTTTTATAATTAATCTTGCAAACTAAGCGACTGTTGTGATGCATTGTTTCGTGGTGAACCTTGAACGCACGAGGTGTTCATGGGTTTTTGGTTTCAGGTGTGACCCCGGTGTGGTCACTATTGGGTTACGAGGTAACCGTCTGGTAAGCGAGTCCGCGTGACTCGGTGCACTGTTTGGCTGCATTGCATCTGTAGTATTTCTTGCATTAATTTAACTTGATTAATTATCATGATATTGTCTGTCATCGTGCTTATGTTTGTTGTGAGCTTGCAAGTACATTCAATGTACTGACCTGGCGTGTTATGCCAGCTTTTAGGCAAGTTGATTCGCATCGGAGCGCATCTCGTGTCTAGGCCGTCTCCACGTCGGTGTCCCTGTGCTACGGAGTTCTGCTACGTCGTTCTTCCGCTGCCACGTAGTTTCGTGTGATCGAGGCCCCAGCCATGTCCATTAAATAATGTACATACTGTCCAGCAGCACTGTGTGTGCCGCTTGGCCTCGCATCTCGATGTAATATCAGACCTTTGTATCCCGCTAGTATCAATAAAGCGGTTATTTTTGTACCATGTTGTTGTGTATTGCCAGAAGACTCGATCTCTGGGCTGGCAATGCAGGGTAAACCGGTTGCTCTGAGCCGGGGTGCCACAGTCGATCTCCCGGATGGCGTGAGGTCCTAGCGGCAACGTCAGGAATCTTGCGATTGGGGTCAATTTGAGGTGGCCCCGGTGGAAACGTGGAACACATCCCATTGTTACAGGGGCTCCCGAGGCGACATCCAGTTGCTCTGCGCGTGGGGGTTATTTTCACCTCTGTTTGCTTTTGCGTTCGTTGTCCGCGCTCAATCTCTGCCACTGGTGGTGCAAGCTCCGCATGCACTCGTCCGAGCTTGCCGAGCAGTCTGCACTGAAGCAAACTCACTGGTCGTACTTTTCCTTTTCAGTTTGAGATAGACAGAAGTACTTCCAAACTTATTTGAATTTTAGTTTGTGTATGTATTGTTCGTTCGTTGTAGTTGTTGCTGTTCAAATCTCAGCACCATTATATAGTACCAGTCATTCTCGCTGACACTAACAGTACTTGGAGATTTACCAACAATGGCAGTAGACATCTTCCTAAACTCTGTTCACACTGCCGGCCCCCAATTTGTTTCCATTCCCTGACATGCATAAGATATCTGCGATATTTGCCGAATTATTATTTGCAGGTTTGAAATACCAAGGCACAATGGCTGATAGCGCACTGGAGGAACTGCAGACCATGGTTCAGACACCAACTTCCCTGATGCGACCAACTCATCAGTTCAGTGAACATTGTATCCTCTTACTGTTGCCATAATTACATGCATTTCACTTTTGCATTGTATGTGTACTATTGCATGGTAGTTGAACACGAATTTGGGTTACTTGACATCGTAAAATATGGTGGCTACTCTTGGATCCGGTGAATCTGGTGGTTCTGTTTATATTATGTATTGTGGGACTATTGAGTTCACAACGCTTTCCAAATACTCATATGTGATTTCTTTTTGATTTATACTCGTGCAGAAAAATAAAGAGCATCTTGACTCTTGAATTGTTGAAGGCAGCTGTAGCTAAGGCTGGTTACACTAGAAGAATTTTTTTGTCTATACATAGTTCATGATTCAGCCCTTGTCTACTAATTCATGTGTGACGGTTGGTCATTGGATTGGATGTTGCTGCTTCTGAATATTACGGTGAAAAGGATCAGACTCATCAGCCTCGATTTTCTTGTGTCTTGAAATGCAGGTTTGGTTCATCTAACACTATATTACGTCCATTTGTCCAGTTCAATTTTTTTTACCATCTTGCAATGCGAGGTGCAAGAGAGCATGTGTTGTTCTATGTCTTATACCCTGTTAAATCCTGTAGGGGAATGTCATTGTAAGCTTGGTTAGTTTGATGTCCTACGGAGAAGCAAAATTGGTTGTGCCCACCGCCAGAAGATTCATCTTTGTACTCTCTTCTCCATTTATCAGTGCAACGAGAGGCAGAGTTAGTCATGGTGATGATCATATTGTATTCTTGTGATGCTTGCAGACTGGGAGTGTATTTATACTTCATGCGTATGAGTTATGATGAATCATTTCTATGGCATTACAAACGGTCAGTGGGAAAAGGTCATTAGGGACTAGCATGTTTCACTATTGTGATTACAAACTAAAACTTGTGCAAGTATGATAAATGGGTGCATTGATCTCTTTTTTTTTGTAGTGCAACACCTTGGAGATGCACACAATTTGATATTACAGTTCTATAACATCTTGGAGATGCACACAAGTTGGTGCCTCTTTTTCTACTATCAATGATGTTTGCTGCAGAGATTTTACTTGAATTCTGGTTCTTGGTTGAAAGCCCCTTGTCATCATAGTTTACTTGAAGGCAGCTTCACAATGATTCTCATAATGAGGGAGTCATCTTTGGAAGCAATATTTCTAAGTTTTTTTATTTATAAAGAGCCATGTTATATTTGTTTGTTTTTTGTATAAGCAGCAAATCTTTTAAACAGATATTGTGATTAAAATTATGACAGCATCGATGTTCATCACTATTCTTTTTGGACTTGAATAGATCTATGTCTAAATTACACATGATGTCTACGAGTAAATTATTATAGTTTGACTTTCATGTCGACGTCTTTCTTGGATCTGTGACGAAGCATAGTCATCTTAGTACTATGTTGCCTTCTACATGTCTTCTCATGACCTTATTACAGATTCTGTTTATATGGTTTTAAACAAGGGTTAATTATCCTTTTGCCCTCAGTGGTGTCCATGTACTCAGTTTTGCCCTCAGATACGAATTGTGCTCAGTTTTGCCCCTAGTCCGTGCGCACCGACTCGTTCCATGAACTCTGCCGTCTCCGTCAGGTCAACCTTTTGACTCGGCCCTTACAGGTGGGACCAGGCGGCAGAGACGGCCAATTTTATTCAGACCGTTGCACGCGTGGCTTGTGGGACCCAGTAGAGAGCCGTTGAGCAGAGAGCCGTTGGCGGGTGTGCTATATAAGCGGGCGACAGCGGCGGTGACCACGGCGACAGAGAGCACGGCGGTGACCACGGCGAGAGAGAGAGCACGGCGGCGGGAAGCTAGCTGTGGAGGGCGCGGCGGTGGGAAGCTAGCAGTGGAGGGCGCGGCGGCGTTGAGATCCCCTTCGGCTGCGAGCTCCATGTCTTCCTCAAGCTCCCGCGCCACCTCGCGGATGCAGAGCCGGGCGCGTGTGGACATGCCTGTCTTCGTCTGTCCGGGGTGCCGAGCAGGCGTTGATCAGAGGGTTTCCCAGATACCGAGGAACCAGAATCGTCTGTTCTACGTGTGCAGCGAGAATGGGTTTAGAATCGGGGCAATTGCACCATTTTCGTGGTCGGGATCTTTGAGCAATGGGTTGATCTGTCTGGTGTTCATGGAGGTGACATGCTTCTTTCTTTGGGTCAATGCTCTGGCCAAGACTCTGATGAATGAACTGCAAGAAGAGCATGAAGAATGGTTGCGCATGCTGCCACGAACGGCGGTGGCCGCACCACGAGCTCCAGAAGAAGAGATGGAGGGCGAAGCACGCACTGACAGAGAGCTAGCTGTTGAGCTTAGGATGTTGAAGAAGAAGGTTAGGAAGCTTGAAGATCAAGCACTACCAATACCCATTTGCGAATACTTTTGGGCATTTGTAGGTATGGTAATCGCACTGGTTGTAATGTTGAAAATGTATGGAAAGGCATGAATTATGGAGGAATTTGTAATCTTGAAATTGTTTGAGAAATTCACCTAGTTTAAATGTTGGTTAAAGTTGTTTAAATGTTGAAACAAAAAGAGAAGAAGTGACCAACATTTAAATATGTTGGAAAAAAGAGAAGAAATTAGGAATTCAGAAACTTTTGATCAATGAAATGCATCTCTCTGCTCTGCCTTTCTATCCAAAAAAAAGGTTGCTCTTGGGCCAAATTCAGAGCATAGAGCCAAGTGCAGGCTAGACTAATGGGCCAACTGCATCCAATTAGGCCCATTCGGGGGTTCTCTTGTGTATTTTTCTGTTTTCTATTATGATTTAATTTAGGCAGTAAATCATAATGCTGAAACTTTTTGTGGAAGCTAATTGAATTATTCCGGAGCCAAACAATTAGGGTTAGAAATTTTTTGAAGTTGTTAATTAATCCAATTCAAATACACCGTGATTTAAATCAAAGACCAAAATGTCATGGAAAATGTGCCTCAGCTCTGGTAGAGGTTTACGCCAGGTGCCAAAATAAATGAACATTTTTTAAGGGCATTACATTAATAAAAACATAATTTGTCTAAAAAATGAAGGGTGGAAAATGCACAAAAAATTGGTGTGGCTGGGGACTCGAACACAGGACCGTGTGTGTTTGTGGTGTTTAGGGCTGCGCTGGTAACCGCTAGGACAAATGGTAAGACTTTGACATGGGTAGGGAAGGAAGGTATACATAGTGAGACTGTGATTTTTTTTTTAAAAAAATAGTGAGACCGTGAATGTTTGCACACGCATGAGAGTGGTTTTCCTTTGTTTTGCACTTAAATTTTGGAGGGTTGGAAGATTGAAAATGTATGTTGCACTACCACATGATTTTGGTCAGAGTGGCACTTGGTTTAGGGTTAGAGTGGCACTTGGTTTAGGATTTAAAGGGAATAAATTTGCATGTTAGTTCATGACTTTTTGTTTGAATGAAACAGAGGGCTTCTCACCCCCTCCGATTTTCATTAATGAAAACCACAAGTTCTCGAACTACAAGACTTGTTTAGGGAAGAAATGATTGTTGGGGAACATAGTAATTTCAAAATTTTCCTACGCACACGCAAGATCGTGGTGATGCATAGCAACGAGAGGGGAGAGTATGATCTACGTACCTTGTAGATCGCAACGGAAGCATTGACACAACGTAGAGGAAGTGGTCGTACGTCTTCCCGATCCGACCGATCCAAGCACCGTTACTCCGGCACCTCTGAGTTCTTAGCACACGTACAGCTCGATGACACTCCCCGGGCTCCGATCCAGCAAAGCTTCGGGGATGAGTTCCGTCAGCACAACGGCGTGGTGACGATGATGATGTTCTACCAACGCAGGGCTTCGCCTAAGCACTACAACGATATGACCGAGGTGGAATATGGTGGCAGGGGGCACCGCACACGGCTAAGGAACGATCACGAGGATCAACTTGTGTGTTCTAGGGTGCCCCCTGCCTCCGTATATAAAGGAACCAAGGGGAGGGGGCAGCCGGCCAAGGTGGGGCGGGCCAAGGGGAGTCCTACTCCCACCGGGAGTAGGACTCCTAGTTGGACAAGGAGAGAGAGGGGGGAAAGAGGAGGAAGAGAGGAAGGAAAGGGGGGGGGGGGCGCCGCCCCCCTTCCCTTGTCCTATTCGGACTAGGAAGGGGAGGGGCACGCGGCCACCTCTTGCCTCCTTCTCTCTTCTCCCTCAAGGCCCATGTAGGCCCAATAAACCCCCGGGGGGTTCCGGTAACCCCCCGATACTCCGGAAAAATGCCGATTTCACCCGGAACGATTCCGATGTCCAAATATAGGCTTCCAACATATCGATCTTTATGTCTCGACCATTTCGAGACTCCTCGTCATGTCCGTGATCACATCCGGGACTCCGAACAAACTTCGGTACATCAAAATGCATAAAACTCATAACAACTATCATCGTAACTTTAAGCGTGCGGACCCTACGGTTCGAGAACAATGTAGACATGACCGAGACACGTCTCCGGGCAATAACCAATAGCGGGACCTGGATGCCCATATTGGCTCCTACATATTCTACGAAGATCTTTATCGGTTAGACCGCATAACAACATACGTTGTTCCCTTTGTCATCGGTATGTTACTTGCCCGAGATTCGATCGTTGGTATCCAATACCTAGTTCAATCTCGTTACCGGCAAGTCTCTTTACTCGTTCCGTAATACATCATCTCACAACTAACATATTAGTTGTAATGCTTGCAAGGCTTATGTGATGTGCATTACCGAGAGGGCCCAGAGATACCTCTCCGACAATCGGAGTGACAAATCCTAATCTCGAAATACGCCAACCCAACATGTACCTTTGGAGACACCTGTAATGCTCCTTTATAATCACCCAGTTATGTTGTGACGTTTGGTAGCACCCAAAGTGTTCCTCCGGCAAACGGGAGTTGCATAATCTCATAGTCATAGGAACATGTATAAGTCATGAAGAAAGCAATAGCAACATACTAAACGATCGGGTGCTAAGCTAATGGAATGGGTCATGTCAATCAGATCATTCAACTAATGATGTGATCCCATTAATCAAATAACAACTCCTTTGTCTATGGTTAGGAAACATAACCATCTTTGATTAATGAGCTAGTCAAGTAGAGGCACACTAGTGACACTCTGTTTTGTCTATGTATTCACACATTTATTATGTTTCCGGTTAATACAATTCTAGCATGAATAATAAACATTTATCATGATATAAGGAAATAAATAATAACTTTATTATTGCCTCTAGGGCATATTTCCTTCAGTCTCCCACTTGCACTAGAGTCAATAATCTAGATTACACAGTAATGATTCTAACACCCATGGAGTCTTGGTGCTGATCATGTTTTGCTCGTGGAAGAGGCTTAGTCAACGGGTCTGCCACATTCAGATCCGTATGTATCTTGCAAATCTCTATGTCTCCCACCTGGACTAGATCCCGGATGGAATTGAAGCGTCTCTTGATGTGCTTGGTTCTCTTGTGAAATCTGGATTCCTTTGCCAAGGCAATTGCACCAGTATTGTCACAAAAGATTTTCATTGGACCCGGTGCACTAGGTATGACACCTAGATCGGATATGAACTCCTTCATCCAGACTCCTTCATTTGCTGCTTCCGAAGCAGCTATGTGTTCCGCTTCACATGTAGATCCCGCTACGACGCTTTGTTTAGAACTGCACCAACTGATAGCTCCACCGTTTAATGTAAACACGTATCCGGTTTGCGATTTAGAATCGTCCGGATCAGTGTCAAAGCTTGCATCAACGTAACCGTTTACGATGAGCTCTTTGTCACCTCCATATACGAGAAACATATCCTTAGTCCTTTTCAGGTACCTCAGGATGTTCTTGACCGCTGTCCAGTGGTCCACTCCTGGATTACTTTGGTACCTCCCTGCTAAACTTATAGCAAGGCACACATCAGGTCTGGTACACAACATTGCATACATGATAGAGCCTATGGCTGAAGCATAGGGAACATCTTTCATTTTCTCTCTATCTTCTGTAGTGGTCGGGCTTTGAGTCTTACTCAATTTCACACCTTGTAACACAGGCAAGAACCCTTTCTTTGCTTGATCCATTTTGAACTTTTTCAAAACTTTGTCAAGGTATGTGCTTTGTGAAAGTCCAATTAGGCATCTTGACCTATCTCTATAGATCTTAATGCCTAATATGTAAGCAGCTTCACCGAGGTCTTTCATTGAAAAACTCTTATTCAAGTATCCCTTTATGCTATCCAGAAATTCTATATCATTTCCAATCAGTAATATGTCATCTACATATAATATCAGAAATGCTACAGAGCTCCCACTCACTTTCTTGTAAATACAGGCTTCTCCAAAAGTCTGTATAAAACCAAATGCTTTGATCACACTATCAAAGCGTTTATTCCAACTCCGAGAGGCTTGCACCAGTCCATAAATGGATCGCTGGAGCTTGCACACTTTGTTAGCTCCCTTTGGATCGACAAAACCTTCTGGTTGCATCATATACAACTCTTCTTCCAGAAATCCATTCAGGAATGCAGTTTTGACATCCATCTGCCAAATTTCATAATCATAAAATGCGGCAATTGCTAACATGATTCGAATAGACTTAAGCATCGCTACGGGTGAGAAGGTCTCATCGTAGTCAATCCCTTGAACTTGTCTAAAACCTTTTACGACAAGTCGAGCTTTGTAGACAGTAATATTACCGTCAGTGTCAGTCTTCTTCTTGAAGATCCATTTATTCTCAATTGCTTGCCGATCATCGGGCAAGTCAACCAAAGTCCATACTTTGTTCTCATACATGGATCCCATCTCAGATTTCATGGCTTCAAGCCATTTTGCGGAATCTGGGCTCACCATCGCTTCTTCATAGTTTGTAGGTTCATCATGATCTAGTAGCATGACTTCTAGAACTGGATTACCGTACCACTCTGGCGCGGATCTCACTCTGGTTGATCTACGAGGTTCAGTAGTATCTTGATCTAAAGTTTCATGATCATCATCATTAGCTTCCTCACTAACTGGTGTAGGTGTCACTGAAACAGTTTTCTGTGATGTACTACTTTCCAATAAGGGAGTAGGTACAGTTACCTCGTCAAGTTCTACTTTCCTCCCACTCACTTCTTTCAAGAGAAACTCCTTCTCCAGAAAGTTTCCGAATTTAGCAACAAAAGTCTTGCCTTCGGATCTGTGATAGAAGGTGTATCCAATAGTTTCCTTTGGATATCCTATGAAGACACATTTCTCCGATTTGGGTTTGAGCTTATCAGGTTGAAGCTTTTTCACATAAGCATCGCAGCCCCAAACTTTCAGAAACGACAACTTTGGTTTCTTGCCAAACCACAGTTCATAAGGCGTCGTCTCAACGGATTTTGATGGTGCCCTATTTAACGTGAATGCGGCCGTCTCTAGAGCGTATCCCCAAAATGATAGCGGTAAATCAGTAAGAGACATCATAGATCGCACCATATCTAGTAAAGTACGATTACGACGTTCGGACACACCATTACGCTGTGGTGTTCCAGGTGGCGTGAGTTGCGAAACTATTCCGCATTGCTTCAAATGTACACCAAACTCGTAACTCAAATATTCTCCTCCATGATCAGATCGTAGAAACTTTATTTTCTTGTTACGATGATTTTCAACTTCACTCTAAAATTCTTTGAACTTTTCAAATGTCTCAGACTTATGTTTCATTAAGTAGATATACCCATATCTGCTTAAATCATCTGTGAAGGTGAGAAAATAACGATATCCGCCACGAGCCTCAATATTCATCGGACCACATACATCTGTATGTATGATTTCCAACAAATCTGTTGCTCTCTCCATAGTACCAGAGAACGGTGTTTTAGTCATCTTGCCCATGAGGTACGGTTCGCAAGTACCAAGTGATTCATAATCAAGTGGTTCCAAAAGTCCATCAGTATGGAGTTTCTTCATGCGCTTTACACCGATATGACCTAAACGGCAGTGCCACAAAAAGTTGCACCATCATTATCAACTCTGCATCTTTTGGCTTCAACATTATGAATATGTGTATTACTACTCTCGAGATTCAATAAGAATAGACCACTCTTCAAGGGTGCATGACCATAAAAGATATTACTCATATAAATAGAACAACCATTATTCTCTGATTTAAATGAATAACCGTCTCGCATTAAACAAGATCCAGATATAAGGTTCATGCTCAACGCTGGCACCAAATAACAATTATTTAGGTCTAATACTAATCCCGAAGGTAGATGTAGAGGTAGCGTGCCGACCGCGATCACATCGACTTTGGAACCGTTTCCCATGCGCATCGTCACCTCGTCCTTAGCCAATCTTCGCTTAATCCATAGTCCCTGTTTCGAGTTGCAAATATTAGCAACATAACCAGTATCAAATACCCAGGTGCTACTACGAGCATTAGTAAGGTACACATCAATAACATGTATATCACA
Source organism: Triticum urartu (assembly GCF_056163025.1). Taxonomy (NCBI): domain Eukaryota; kingdom Viridiplantae; phylum Streptophyta; class Magnoliopsida; order Poales; family Poaceae; genus Triticum; species Triticum urartu. The sequence goes on from NC_141874.1 coordinate 733,519,609, forward strand.
TATACCTTTGTTCACCTTGCCATCCTTCTTATCCGCCAAATACTTGGGGCAGTTCCGCTTCCAGTGACCAGTCTGCTTGCAGTAGAAGCACTCAGTTTCAGGCTTAGGTCCAGACTTGGGTTTCTTCTCTTGAGCAGCAACTTGCTTGCCGTTCTTCTTGAAGTTCCCCTTCTTCTTCCCTTTGCCCTTTTTCTTGAAACTAGTGGTCTTGTTGACCATCAACACTTGATGCTCCTTCTTGATTTCTACCTCCGCAGCTTTCAGCATTGCGAAGAGCTCGGGAATAGTCTTGTTCATCCCTTGCATATTATAGTTCATCACGAAGCTCTTGTAGCTTGGTGGCAGTGATTGGAGAATTCTATCAATGACGCAATCATCTGGAAGATTAACTCCCAATTGAATCAAGTGATTATTATACCCAGACATTTTGAGTATATGCTCACTGACAGAACTGTTCTCCTCCATCTTGCAGCTCTAGAACTTATTGGAGACTTCATATCTCTCAATTCGGGCATTTGCTTGAAATATTAACTTCAACTCCTGGAACATCTCATATGCTCCATGACGTTCAAAACGTCGTTGAAGTCCCGATTCTAAGCCGTAAAGCATGGCACACTAAACTATCGAGTAGTCATCAGCTTTGCTTTGCCAGACGTTCATAACATCTGGTGTTGCTCCAGCAGCAGGCCTGGCACCCAGCGGTGCTTCCAGGACGTAATTCTTCTGTGCAGCAATGAGGATAATCCTCAAGTTACGGACCCAGTCCGTGTGATTGCTACCATCATCTTTCAACTTTGCTTTCTCAAGGAATGCATTAAAATTCAACGACACAACAGCACGAGCCATCTATCTACAATCAACATAAACAAGCAAGATACTATCAGGGACTAAGTTCATGATAAAGTTAAGTTCAATTAATCAAATTATTTAAGAACTCCCACTTAGATAGACATCCCTCTAATCCTCTAAGTGATCACGTGGTCCAAATCAACTAAACCATGTCCGATCATCACGTGAGATGGAGTAGTTTCATTGGTGAACATCACTATGTTGATCATATCTACTATATGATTCACGCTCGACCTTTCGGTCTCCGTGTTCCGAGGCCATTATCTGTATATGCTTGGCTCGTCAAGTATAACCTGAGTATTCCACGTGTGCAACTGTTTTGCACCCGTTGTATTTGAATGTAGAGCCTATCACACCCGATCATCACGTGGTGTCTCAGCACAAAGAACTTTCGCAACGGTGCATACTCAGGGAGAACACTTCTTGATAATTAGTGAGAGATCATCTTATAATGCTACCGTCAATCAAAGCAAGATAAGATGCATAAAAGATAAACATCACATGCAATCAATATAAGTGATATGATATGGCCATCATCATCTTGTGCTTGTGATCTCCATCTCCGAAGCACCGTCGTGATCACCATCGTCACCGGCGCGACACCTTGATCTCCATCGTAGCATCGTTGTCGTCTCGCCAATCTTATGCTTCCACGACTATCGCTACCACTTAGTGATAAAGTAAAGCATTACATCGCGATTGCATTGCATGCAATAAAGCGACAACCATATGGCTCCTGCCAGTTGCCGATAACTTGGTTACAAAACATGATCATCTCATACAATAAAATTTAGCATCATGTCTTGACCATATCACATCACAACATGCCCTGCAAAAACAAGTTAGACGTCCTCTACTTTGTTGTTGCAAGTTTTACGTGGCTGCTACGGGCTTAAGTAAGAACCAATCTCACCTACGCATCAAAACCACAATGATAGTTTGTCAAGTTGATACCGTTTTAACCTTCGCAAGGACCGGGCGTAGCCACACTCGGTTCAACTAAAGTTGGAGAGACTGTCGCCCGCAAGCCACCTATGTGCAAAGCACGTCGGGAGAACCGGTCTCGCGTAAGCGTACGCGTAATGTTGGTCCGGGTCGTCTCGTCCAACAATGCCGCCGAACCAAAGTATGACATGCTGGTAGGCAGTATGACTTATATCGCCCACAACTCACTTGTGTTCTACTTGTGCATATAACATCAAACCATAAAATCTAGGCTCGGATGCCATTGTTGGGGAACGTAGTAATTTCAAAATTTTCCTACGCACACGCAAGATCATGGTGATGCATAGCAACGAGAGGGGAGAGTATGATCTACGTACCCTAGTAGATCGCAACGGAAGCGTTGACACAACGTAGAGGAAGTAGTCGTACGTATTCCCGATCCGACCGATCCAAGCACCGTTACTCCAGCACCTCCGAGTTCTTAGCACACGTACAGCTCGATGACACTCCCCGGGCTCCGATCCAGCAAAGCTTCGGGGATGAGTTCCGTCAGCACAACGGCGTGGTGACGATGGTGATGTTCTACCGATGCAGGGCTTCGTCTAAGCACTACAACGATATGACCGAGGTGGAATATGGTGGCAGGGGGCACCGCACACGGCTAAGGAACGATCACGAGGATCAACTTGTGTGTTCTAGGGTGCCCCCTGCCTCCGTATATAAAGGAGCCAAGGGGAGGGGGCAGCCGGCCAAGGTGGGGCGCGCCAAGGGGAGTCCTACTCCCACCGGGAGTAGGACTCCTAGTTGGACAAGGAGAGAGAGGGGGGAAAGAGGAGGAAGATAGGAAGGAAAGGGGGGGGGGCGCCCCCCTTCCCTTGTTCTATTCGGACTAGGAAGGGGAGGGGCGCGCGGCCACCTCTTGCCTCCTTCTCTCTTCTCCCTCAAGGCCCATCTAGGCCCAATAAACCCCCGGGGGGTTCCGGTAACCCCCCGGTACTCCGGAAAAATGCCGATTTCACCCGGAACGATTTCGATGTCCAAATATAGGCTTCCAATATATCGATCTTTATGTCTCGACCATTTCGAGACTCCTCGTCATGTCCGTGATCACATCCGGGACTCCGAACAAACTTCGGTACATCAAAATGCATAAAACTCATAACAACTATCATCGTAACTTTAAGCGTGCGGACCCTACGGTTCGAGAACAATGTAGACATGACCGAGACACGTCTCCAGGCAATAACTAATAGCGGGACCTGGATGCCCATATTGGCTCCTACATATTCTACAAAGATCTTTATCGGTCAGACCGCATAACAACATACGTTGTTCCCTTTGTCATCGGTATGTTACTTGCCCGAGATTCGATCGTCGGTATCCAATACCTAGTTCAATCTTATTACCGGCAAGTCTCTTTACTCGTTCCGTAATACATCATCTCACAACTAACATATTAGTTGTAATGCTTGCAAGGCTTATGTGATGTGCATTACCGAGAGGGCCCAGAGATACCTCTCCGACAATCGGAGTGAAAAATCCTAATCTCGAAATACGCCAACCCAACATGTACCTTTGGAGACACCTGTAATGCTCCTTTATAATCACCCAGTTACGTTGTGACGTTTGGTAGCACCCAAAGTGTTCCTCCGGCAAACGGGAGTTGCATAATCTCATAGTCATAGGAACATGTATAGGTCATGAAGAAAGCAATAGCAACATACTAAACGATCGGGTGCTAAGCTAATGGAATGGGTCATGTCAATCAGATCATTCAACTAATGATGTGATCCCATTAATCAAATAACAACTCCTTTGTCTATGGTTAGGAAACATAACCATGTTTGATTAACGAGCTAGTCAAGTAGAGGCACACTAGTAACACTCTGTTTTGTCTATGTATTCACACATGTATTATGTTTCCGGTTAATACAATTCTAGCATGAATAATAAACATTTATCATGATATAAGGAAATAAATAATAACTTTATTATTGCCTCTAGGGCATATTTCCTTCAATGATATGTTTGGGCACGGACATTTTTTAACACACATAATAAACCCTAATAACTTAGATAAGATGGAACACACCGTACCATTACAATAACTTAGATAAGTTCACGGACAGTTCATAGACACATGACGAAACATGACACGACACGACACGGCATAGAAAAGCAACAAAATAAAAAACGAAACATGACGAGCTTGACTCCGGGCTTGAACATCTTCATCTTGACCTCCTTCTTCCACCTTGTCCGCGCGCGCCCCTTCAACACCGTCTTCATCTTCACACCTCCTCCTCCTCCTCGCAGGGAAGGGAGTGCATCTGGCCTGGAGCGGGGAAGATGCGCTCATAGTTGGTGTAGATGTTGTAGACGGTGAAGAAGATGGCCTCGCAGCCGCACCAAAAGACTTGGCCGAGGAGCTCGCGCGCGTCAAACGGGTTGGTGAAGGTGACCGTGAGCAGTAGGAGGATGCCGCCGCGGTCACGAACCTCGTTGAGGGTGAACATCCTCGGTGAGCCCCGTGGGAGGTGGGCATAGCCGGCTCTGAGGAAGGCGCGGGTGAGTTCGACGGAACCCCTCCACCTTGAAATAGCCCACACACGGAGCTCCCTCTCCACGAGCACGCCCGGTGGGTAGCGCAGCTCCGGCACGACCGGCGGACGGTTGAAGGTCGGCCCATTGAACTGCATCTTCACTTGGTCTCGCTTGGGGAGGGCTCGGTCGCTTGGGTGTTTGAAGTTGGAGAGGATCGGATCTGGCTTGTGGGTGGGAGAGGAAGAGAGGCACCCCATTTATAGGCCTGCGGGTGGGAGAGGAAGAGAGAAAGGATGAGAACGGTGCGTGTGTGAATCCGGACGCGTGTGTGTATCCGTTACGTTTTGCACACTTAAATTTTTGCACGAAAACGATGCATGGGGTGCGTGCGTGCATCTGAATCACTGCATAGCTCTTTGACCGGGCGGTGCATGTGAATCGCTGCCCTAAACCACTGCCCTGAACCACCTAGCTCGCCTCGCTAGCCTAGCTCGCCTAGCGCGCCTCGCTCGCCTCGCTCGCATGCATGCACGTCGCCGCCCCCCGCGCATGCAAACCCACGTCGCCGCCTCCATGCATGCAAGGCCTGGAAAGGCTGCGACGGGCTATTTACTGCGGTCTCAGGCCCAGACAACGAGACGGCCCAATGATCCATCCAGCGCGCCCGATATTTGTTAAAAAAACAATCTTCGAGCCAATCAGATTGCATCTCGCGGATCGGCCCCCTCCTCCCCGCAGATTCCTTCTAGAAGGGTTAGATCGACGGCCCTTGATCGCCGCTAGGGTTAGATGAACGGTCGTTGTTCAGCGCTAGGGTTAGCCGGGTTTGGGAGGGGTTTGGAGTAGTCAAAGCTATGTTTGACCAGATTTCAAATGAGCATAATAAATTAAATAAAAATTAGAAAAATAAAAAACCTGCGCACATAGTCTTCTTATGTCATATACTAACAATTTAAGTTGATAAACAAGCTTTACATACATTTAAATGATAAGCTCATGTGTATTGTATGATATCTCGAGTATCTCAAACTCTCTTCTATGAAGTGAAGGGAAGTGTTTTGGGGAAATGAACATGAAAATTTCAAAAAACTCACCACAGCTTCATTTTGGAGTGACTAAGAAGGATCCATGCTTAGTTTTTCATTTTGATGTTTTACACTTGTTTAAATCTTGGTCAAAGTTAAGTTTGACCAGAATTCAAATGAGCAAAACAAATTAAAAAAAATCAAAAAATGGAAAAACCAGCGCACATAGTCTGTACATATAGAATATATGTGTAGGAAAGTTATTTGGCTGATTTAGACAAGGTCGAAAAAAACCTTGCTTAGAAATGAGGCCGTTTACCCTACCTTTGGACCCCTTTTTTAGCACATTTTTCATAAAAATTTCAAAAGCCTCACCACAACTTCATTTTGGATTGACTAAGAAGTATCCAGGCTTAGTTTTTCATTTTGATATTTTAGACTTGTTTAAATCTTGGTCAAAGTTAGGTTTGACCAGAATTTAAATGAGCAAAACAAAATTCAAAAAAAAAGGAAAAACCATGTGCTTATTCAAACATCATCCAACAGATATTTAAACATCATGTCAAACATACTTCTAACATAGGTCCAACATCATCCAACAGAAATACAATATGCCAAGTGATAAATGTTTCATAATACAACATCATCCCTTATTCATAATGTTTCATAATTATTCATAGATAGCGTTGGGGCTTCTGTCTATTCCTTGAGCTTCTTGCCATCACTTTGCTCCTTGTGCACCTTGTGCTCATTGTTTCTTCTCTTCTTCTCTTGGTTGTCGGTACCTTGCGCGTCTTCTTCAAACCTACCATAGAGCTGTGCAAAACATAAACGGTAATGAGATCATGTCAAGTGATAGATGTACAGTAGTATTTGACCCTTGCAAGATTTACATACCTAGCAGAACTCACAACAACAGAAGGTTGGCCACCATTTGGAGCCTCACTTGGATCATCATTTGGAGCCTCACTTGGATCACCATGATCACCATTTAGAGCCTCACTTGGATCACCATTTGGAGCCTCACATCATTATTTGGAGGATATTTTGGATCATCGTCAAAATCATGCGGCTGTTGACCATCATAATTTGGAACCTCGTCAAAATCCTCATCTGATGCAACCGGCTGTTGACCATCATTTTTATCATCTGTTGAGGCAACCGGCTGCTGACCAACATTTTCATCGAAGCCTTCATCGAAACTCTCTCCAAACGCTGGATCTACTGTGTTATCACAATACTTACCAAAATGACCAGACCCCACACCTTGTGCACTTACACTTCCTTGCTCCAAGTCCAGCTCCTTCGCTGCGAGGTCTGATTCGACTCTTCCTTGGTCTACCTGCTGCTCTCTTCAGAATTGGAGCGCAAAGCTTGAATCCAGGGTCCACCATGTCCCATTGTTGTTTTCCCTCCATAGCAGGCAAGTCATAAGCATATGTGGATTTGAACCTTGCAACAGAGTAGTAATCATGCACATACTGTTGTATGTTCCCTGCTGAACCTTGCAACAGAGTAGTAATCATGCACATACTAGTAGAAAACAGGGCTATGGTCCAGGCCGGCTCAGCCCATTAGTCCCGGTTCAGTGTAGAACCGGGACTAATGTGGGCATTGGTCCCGGTTCGTGAGCCCAGGGGGCCGGCCGTACCACGTGGGCCATTGGTCCCGGTTCGTCTGGACCTTTTGGTCCCGGTTGGTGGGACGAACCGGGACCAATGGGCCTCGCTCCTGGCCCACCACCATTGGTCCCGGTTGGTGGCCTGAACCGGGACCAAAGGCTCCCCTTTAGTCCCGGTTCTTGCCACAAACCGGGACCAATGAGGTGCCTATATATACCCTCGCCCGCGAGCAGAGCACTCCAGTGCTCTGTTTTTCTCTGGCCGGCGAGGGGAGGGGTTTGTGGTGCTCTAGCTCACCTCCTATGCACATGAGGTGTTCGATGGAATGCCCGAGCCACACTACTTAAACTTTCTCCTCTCGAAGCTCGACCTCCAAGCTCCATTTTCCTCGAGATTTGTCTAGATTTAGCGGTCCGTCACGCCCCGTCCCCGTCTTCACCGCCGTCGATCACCCGCGCTGATCTCATCACCGACACCACCGTGGTGAGCCTCTTGTTCTTATCTTCTTTCTGAAAGGAAAAATATTCTTACTTGTCTGTTTAGATAGATACTTGTATCATTTTCTTACATTTATTATTGCATCTTATATAGTGCGATGGTTTTGGTATCCGCCCCCGTCGGCCCTCGTCCTGTCTATGATTCGGATTTGGTATGTATATTATCTTCATAACTATTGGTTCATTTATTGTTTATGAAAATTATGCCGACCAACATGACATAGATTTTATTTATCTAGGATGTATGTGAATCGGAAATGCCAACCGACCCTATTGTCGAGAGGTTAAATTTAGTTGAAGAAGAAAACAATTTGTTGAAGGAAAAAATAAAAAAAATTGAGGAGGAGAAGATGATATTGGAGTTGCATGTTGCGGATGTCGTCGATGATCACAAGATCAAGATGGATGCAATGCGCTTGAAGATTAGAAAGATTAGAAAATATGCCATTCATACCGAGGCTTGGTATCATTATGCCATTGGATCAATTGTTACCTTGGTTGCGATTATGATCGCATTTGTTTTCGCATTGAAATGTTTTACATAGTTTCAATGTATGGTTTAATTAATTAGATGCTCTGGAGAGCTATATGTTGTTAGATGAGAACTATGTATGCACTTTGGTTTTAATGTGATGATGAACTTCTATTAATTTGGACACTTAATTATATATAATGCACGCAGATGAACCGGCAATGGATGTACGGTGACAGACACACCCGCGAGTACATTAAGGGCGTGCATGAGTTTCTCGATGCGGCTGAGGCAAACAAGCAGAATGGTTTTATGTGTTGTCCATGCACTGAATGTGGGAATACGAGGTCTTACTCTAACCGGAAAATCCTTCACTCCCACCTGCTTTACAAGGGTTTCATACCACACTATAATGTTTGGACGAGGCACGGAGAAATAGGGGTTATGATGGAAGACGGCGAAGAAGAAGAGTACGATGACAACTATGTGCCCCCTGAATACGGTGATGCTGCAACGGGGGGAGCTGGTGAAGATCAAGAGGAACCAGACGATGTGCCCAATGATGCTGCCACGGGTGAAGCTGCTGAAGATAAAGAGGAACCAGACGATGTGCCCGATGATGATGATCTCTGCCGGGTCATTGTCGATGCAAGGACGCAATGCATTAGTCAAAAGGAGAAGCTGAAGTTCGATCGCATGTTAGAGGATCACAAAAAAGGGTTATACCCCAATTGCGAAGATGGCAACACAAAGCTCGGTACCGTACTGGAATTACTGCAGTGGAAGGCAGAGAATGCTGTGGCTGACAAAGGATTTGAGAAGCTACTGAAAATATTGAAGAAGAAGCTTCCAAACGATAACGAATTGCCCGACAGTACATACGCAGCAAAGAAGGTCGTATGCCCTCTAGGATTGGAGGTGGAGAAGATACATGCATGCCCTAATGACTGCATCCTCTACCGCGGTGCCTACAAGGATCTGAACGAATGCCCGGTATGCGGTGCGTTGCGGTATAAGATCAGACGAGATGACCCTGGTGATGTTGACGGCGAGCCCCTCAGGAAGAGGGTTCCTGCGAAGGTGATGTGGTATGCTCCTATAATACCACGGTTGAAACGTCTGTTCAGAAACGAAGAGCATGCCAAGTTGATGCGATGGCACAGTGAGAACCGAAAGAAAGATGGGAAGTTGAGAGCACCCGCTGACGGGTCGCAGTGGAGAAAATCGAGAGAAAGTACTGGGATGAGTTTGCAAAGGACCCAAGGAATGTATGGTTTGCTTTAAGCACGGATGGCATTAATCCTTTCGGGGAGCAGAGCAGCAATCACAGCACCTGGCCCGTGACTCTATGTATGTATAACCTTCCTCCTTGGATGTGCATGAAGCGGAAGTCCATTATGATGCCAGTTCTCATCCAAGGCCCTAAGCAACCCGGCAACGAAATTGATGTGTACCTAAGGCCATTAGTTGAAGAACTTTTACAGCTGTGGAATGGAAACGGTGTACGTACGTGGGATGAGCACAGACAGGAGGAATTTAACCTTAAGGCGTTGCTGTTCGTGACCATCAACGATTGGCCCGCTCTCAGTAACCTTTCAGGACAGACAAACAAAGGATACCACGCATGCACGCACTGTTTAGATGACACTGAAAGTATATACCTGGACAAATGCAGGAAAAATGTGTACCTGGGCCATCGTCGATTTCTTCCGACCAACCATCAATGTCGAAAGAAAGGCAAGCATTTCAAAGGCGAGGCAGATCACCGGAAGAAGCCCGCCATGCGCACCGGTGATCACGTGCTTGCTATGGTCAATGATTTACACTATGTAATCTTTGGAAAGGGTCCCGGTGGACTAGCTGTTCCGAATGACGCTGAGGGACACGCACCCATGTGGAAGAAGAAATCTATATTTTGGGACCTACCCTACTGGAAAGACCTAGAGGTCCGCTCCTCAATCGACGTGATGCACGTGACGAAGAACCTTTGCGTGAACCTGCTAGGCTTCTTGGGCGTGTATGGGAAGACAAAAGATACACCTGAGGCACGAGAGGACCTGCAACGTTTGCACGAAAGAGACGGCATGCCTCCGAAGCAGTATAAAGGTCCTGCCAGCTACGCTCTTACGAAAGAAGAGAAAGAAATCTTGTTTGAATGCCTGCTCAGTATGAAGGTCACGACTGGCTTCTCGTCGAATATAAAGGGAATAATAAATATGCCAGAGAAAAAGTTTCAGAACCTGAAGTCTCATGACTGCCACGTGATTATGACGCAACTGCTTCCGGTTGCATTGAGGGGGCTTCTACCGGAAAACGTCCGATTAGCCATTGTGAAGCTATGTGCATTCCTCAATGCAATCTCTCAGAAGGTGATCAATCCAGAAATCGTACCAAGGCTAAGGAGTGATGTGGCGCAATGTCTTGTCAGTTTCGAGCTGGTGTTCCCACCATCCTTCTTCAATATCATGACGCACGTCCTAGTTCATCTAGTCGACGAGATTGTCATCCTAGGGCTCGTATTTCTACACAATATGTTCCCCTTTGAGAGGTTCATGGGAGTCCTAAAGAAATATGTCCGTAACCGCGCTAGGCCAGAAGGAAGCATCTCCATGGGCCATCAAACAGAGGATGTTATCGGGTTTTGTGTTGACTTCATTCCTGGCGTTAACAAGATAGGTCTCCCTAAATCGCGGTATGAGGGGACACTGACTGGAAAAGGCACTCTTGGAAGAGACTCAATAATATGCAGGGACGGATATTCTTGGTCTCAAGCACACTACACAGTTCTACAGAACTCTACCTTGGTGACCCCGTATGTCGATGAACACAAGAACAGTCTGCGCTCCAAACACCCGGAGCAGTGCGTCGACTGGATTACATGTGAACACATCACGACTTTCAGCAGTTGGTTGGAAACACGTCTCAAAGGTGACAACACTGTTTGTGATGAGTTGTACTTGTTGTCCAGGGGACCATCTTTGACTGTATTGACTTACAAAGGATACGAGATAAATGGGAATACATTTTACACGATCGCCCAAGATCAAAAGAGCACCAACCAAAATAGCGGTGTCCTCTTTGATGCAACAACCGAGAGCGGAAAGGACACATATTATGGTTACATAGTGGACATATGGGAACTTGACTACGGACCTGATTTTAAGGTCCCTTTGTTTAAGTGCAAATGGGTCAATCTGTTAGGCGGCGGGGTACAGGTAGACCCACAGTACGGAATGACAACAGTGGATCTGAAAAATCTTGGGTACACTGACGAACCGTTCGTCCTAGCCAATGATGTGGCACAGGTTATCTATGTGAAGGACATGTGTACCAAACCGAGAAAAAAAAAGATAAGGAAGCGAATACATCATACGATGAGCCAAAGCGCCACATAGTTCTTTCAGGAAAAAGGGACATCCTGGGAGTGGACGGCAAGACAGACATGTCTGAAGATTATGAAAAGTTTCATGAAATTCCTCCCTTCAATGTCAAGGCTGACCCAAGCATCCTGATAAACAATGAAGATTATCCATGGTTACAGCGCAATAAGCAAATGACACAAGCAAAGAAAAAGTGAAGACTTTCTCCCGCAATAAGCAAATGCTATGTGGGTGAAATTATGATACCATCCCAACTTTCAACTTTTTCAGAGTTCATTTGAAATGCTTTCATGTCTTATGGTTCGAAACTTTGATACTTCGAAAGTGATTGTCCATTTTGTACACGAAGTGCATCAAGTTTTTGTCGTAACCCTCTCTACTTTTTGGAACATGCTATGTGGGTGAAATGATGATACCATGCCAACTTTCAACCTTTTCAGAGTTCATTTTGAAATGCTTTCCAATTTCAGAGTCATTTAGCTCAAAGAATGAATTAATAGCAAACAGAATGAACTACAAAACTTTTATGAAAATAAAAACAATCAATTAAAATATTATGTTATGATCAACTAAATAAAACTATAATATTCTTCAATAGCAAAAAGAATATAATTTGTGTGACCTAAAATCAAACTATAAGTATTTAATTGTAAGTATAAATAAAAAATAAATAGCAAAGAAGAAAAAAATTCTAATTTTATAGTAAATTTATTCATAAACTAGTGATTCACACAAATTTTTAAAAATTCAAATTTAAACTATTTAAAATTTAAAACTAATGGCACTAACAGAAAGTTTATAATTTTTGTGACCTAAAAGCAAAAAGAAATCACTAAAAAAACTGTAATTATTTAGTTTTAAGTAGAAACAAAAAAATAAAAAACCAAAAAAATGTAGAAATAGAAAAGAAAAAACCAAAAAAAAATGTCACCTACTGGGCCTCCACGGCCTGAATATGACTAGAAACCCAACATGGGCTAGGATTCAGGCCCGCAGAGGCCCAACAGGCCCACAGGCAGTAGCAGTTTAGGCCCGAAAGCCTGCATTTCAGAGGAGCTCGAAAGGGGAGGCAGAGCAGCTCTTATAAACCAGTATCGGCGCCCTTCAGCTAGCGATGTGGGACTAAACTTCTGGGCGCGGGGCGCACAAGGGCATTGGTCCCGGTTGGTGGCACCAACCGGGACTAAAGGGTGCATTGGTCACGGTTGGTGGCACCAACCGTGACCAATGCCCCCCTTTAGTCCCGGTTGGTGCCACCAACCGGGACCAAAGGTCGCCGCTTCCCGCCCTTTGGCCTGCCGAAAATTGACCTTTGGTCTCGGTTCGTGGCACCAACCGGGACTAATGCCCTCCTTTGGTCCCGGTTGCTGCCACGAACCGGGACTAAAGCCTGTTCTATATAAGGAAGCACTTAGCATTTTTTCATTCTCATCCTGCAGTTGCCCCGACGCCGCCCGCCCCCATCGTCGCCGTCGCCCGCGCCCATCGTCGCCGTCGCCCGCGCCGCGCGCCGCCCCGGCCCGCCCCCGTCGCCGTCGCCCTCGTCCCTGCGCCGCCCAGCACCGCCCTCGTCCCTGCCCCGACGCCGCCCGCCCCCATCGTCGCCGTCGCCCGCGCCCCGTGCCGCCCCGGCCCGCCCCCGTCGCCGTCGCCCACGTCGCCCGCGCAGCGTGCCGCCCCGACGCCGCCCGCCCCCATCGTCGCCGTCGCCCGCGCCCATCGTCGCCGTCGCCCGCGCCGCGCGCCGCCCCGCCGTCGCCGTCGCCATCGCCCGCCCGCCCCCATCGTCGCCGTCGCCGTCGCCCGCCCGCCCCCATCGTTGCCGTGGCCGTCGCCCGCGTCGCCGTCGCCGTCGTCCTCTAGTCCGGCCGCGGTGCCCTAGCTAGCATATTTTTTTGTTATATGCTTTTTTTCTGTTATATGCTTTTTTTTTCTGTTATATGCTTTTTTTTCATGTATATATGCAAAAAATAGTAAATATGAAAGAATATAGGATTTTTTTCATATGATTTTTTTCATAGATTTTTTTCTGTTCATATCCAAAAAATAGTAAATATGAAGGAGAAGAAAGAATATATGATTTTTTTTCTGTTCATAGATTTTTTGGTGATATTAATTATTGTAAATATGAAAATGTTTGTGTATTCATATGAACAAATGAATTAGAAGAGGGATAAGAAGAGGGGGTCGAGAGGGGGTCTAGGGTCGCCGAGGGGGGAGAGGAAGACGGGGAGAAATAAATAAGAAGAAGAAAAAAGAAGAAAAAGAAGAGGAGAAGAAGAAAGGAATAGAGGAGAAGAAGAGAAAAATAGAATATATATATATTCTATTTTCTCTTTTCTCCTCTATTCCTTTCTTCTTCTCCTATTTTTCTTCCTCTTTTTTTTCTTCGACACGTGGGGGGGGGGGGTCGAGAACGCCGGACATTCATGAGAGAGGCGAGGAAGAAGGGGAAAAAGAGGAAGTCTTCTCCTCTATTCTTTCTTCTCTTCTTTTTTCTTCTTCTTCTTCCTCTTTATTTTATCGGGAACGAGGGTCGTCGAGAGGGTCGCCGAGCGGTAGAGGAGAAACCCTAAATAGAAAGTATCGTCGGTGTGAGATACATGTACCGTCGGTGTCGGACACTACATCCACATCCCACAAGTGGCGCGGGCTTCGACCCCCACGTCACTTGTGGGACGTGGATGTAGTGTCCGACACCGAAGGCCACATGTATCTCACACCCACGATACTTGCTAGCTATTTTGGGTTTCCTCTACCGAAAAGAAGAGGAGAAATAAATAAGAAGAAGAAAAAAGAAGAAAAAGAAGAGGAGAAGAAGAAAGGAATAGTGGAGAAGAAGAGAAAATAGAATATATTCTATTTTCTCTTTTCTCCACTATTCCTTTCTTCTTCTCCTCTTTTTTTTCTTTTCTTCTTCTTCTTCTTCTTCTTCTTCTTCTTCTTCTTATTATTATTATTATTAGCCGGAAGTAGAGAGAGGTTTCCTAGTGTCAAAGTATTGAAGAAATCCATGCCTTCATCATTAGCCGGAAGTAACCAGGGCATGTTGGTACGAAGTTCTGCAAAGTTATTCTGGAATGGAGTCCCGGATAGAATAATCCGCTTTTTGGTACGAATTCAGCAAAGGCCTTCCAAATAGCGATATTCGGAAGGCTCTTGCTGAACTTTGTACCAAAAAGCGAATTATCCTATCTGGGACTCCGTTCCAGAACAACTTTGAAGAGCTTCGTACCATCATGCACATGTTACTTTCGCCTAATGATGAAGACATGGTTTTGTTGAATCCTTTGACACTAGGCAACCTCCCGACCCCTCGGCGATCCTCTCGAACATGAGAGGAAGAAGAGGGTCGTCTAGGGGTCGAGGGTTCCAGGGTCATCGAGGGTTCGAGGGGTCGAGGATCGCCGAGGGGTCGAGAGAGGTTTCCTAGTGTCAAAGTATTGAAGAAATCCATGCCTTCATCATTAGCCGGAAGTAACCAGGGCATGTTGGTACGAAGTTCTGCAAAGTTGTTTTGGAATGGAGTCCCGGATAGAATAATCCGCCTTTTGGTACCAATTCAGCAAAGGCCTTCCAAATAGCGATATTCGGAAGGCTCTTGCTGAACTTTGTACCAAAAGGCGGATTATCCTATCTGGGAGTCCGTTCCAGAACAACTTTGAAGAGCTTCGTACCATCATGCACATGTTACTTTCGCCTAATGATGAAGACATGGTTTTTTTGAATCCTTTGACACTAGGCAACCTCCCGACCCCTCGGCGATCCTCTCGAACATGAGAGGAAGAAGAGGGTCATCTAGGGGTCGAGGGTTCCAGGGTCGTCGAGGGTTCGAGGGGTCGAGGATCGCCGAGGGGTCGAGAGAGGTTTCCTAGTGTCAAAGTATTGAAGAAATCCATGCCTTCATCATTAGCCGGAAGTAACCAGGGCATGTTGGTACGAAGTTCTGCAAAGTTGTTTTGGAATGGAGTCCCGGATAGAATAATCCGCCTTTTGGTACCAATTCAGCAAAGGCCTTCCAAATAGCGATATTCGGAAGGCTCTTGCTGAACTTTGTACCAAAAGGCGGATTATCCTATCTGGGAGTCCGTTCCAGAACAACTTTGAAGAGCTTCGTACCATCATGCACATGTTACTTTCGCCTAATGATGAAGACATGGTTTTGTTGAATCCTGAGACACTACGCAACCTCCCGACCCCTCGGCGATCCTATCGAACATGAGAGGAAGAAGAGGATAAAAAAAGAAGAGGAAGAAGAAAAAAAGAGGAGAAGAAAGAATAGAGGAGATCTTCTCCTCTATTCTTTCTTCTCCTCTTATTTTTCTTCTTCTTCCTCTTTTTTTTTTATCGGGAACGAGGGTCGTCGATGGACATAGATGTAGTGTCGTCGTTGTCGATATATACCCCCTCCCGATAGCTTACTATGATTAGGTAGCTAGTTCTACGTTTGGCACTAATATATCCATCTATCATGTTTGGATAATAATTGCCATGTTGTAAATATTTGTAGAAACTATGGACATCGCCCTAGACGAAGCAACAAAAGAAGCGTTGTTGAGGGACATAATCGCAGAAGGAAGTGATGCCATCTCGTTGTTTCTCAACGAAACCGATGGTCTGGAAGGACAGGGTGAACAAGCTGGCTACGGTGACCTAATGCCGGTGCAAGAAGAAGAACATGAGGACGGCTCCGGTGACCCAATGCCGGTGCAAGAAGGAGACCGTGATGACGGCTCCGGTGACCGAACCGAGTCCGGCCAGGTATATATATTAGTTAAGCCTATGCTGACTAGCTGATTGATGCATTCATTGTTTTGGTATGTACACATATTAATTAAGTCTTTGTTCTTTTTTCTAGCCCTTCGAATCGAGCACAACTTCGGTAAAGAGACGAGGCCCGAAGAAAAAGTTGAGCTCGGATGAAAAGTTTGAGATCATAGCAATCGCGCCCGACGGCCAACCTATTGAACCCCTCCGGACAAAGAGCGCATTTGTTGCTCAGTGCGGGGTTCTGGTTAGGGACAAGATCCCGATAAGCATCCAGCAAATTTTAGAAAATTATATTGATTTGAAAAACAAATCATGACTTTGAAAATAAGTCCATGCATTTAGTAAAAACAAAACATAAAAAAAGGGAAAGGAAAAAAAAACAAAACAAAACCGTTAGAAGAAAAAAAAGGAAAAAGGAGAATGAAAAAAGAAAAATAAAAAACTGAACGAAACCATTCCATGAAAAAAGAAAGAAGAAAGAAGAAAAGAAGGAAAATCTGTAGGTAAACACAATAGGTGAGTTGTGAGGGTGGACTTGCAACTGAAGAGAAAAAAAGATTAGGCCTTGTTGCATGTCAATAATGGACTTGCAGCTGAGGTTCATTATGAATTTTCAAAATTTCATGAATTTAAAAAATCAAAGGAAAAAAATAGTTTCAGAAAATAGAAAATTATTGGTCAGTACGAGTTTATGCAATTTCTTCACCGTATGTTGACTTTAAAATATAAATTACAGCAAAAAGGAATATCACAATGCCCCCACCCCCACATGCACATGCACACACAGAGCAACAGAAAAATATGAGTTTCCCTAAACAAGAAGCAAAACATATGAGTGGCTGTGTAGAAGGGGTGAGTCCCTTCGTATTTCACAATTGACCCTCTTTCCACTTCTGATCAGCAAAGAAAAATATCACACGCTACAAACATAGAAAAGACAACCCACCTAAGCCCACGACAGGGGAACTAAAAATCCAACACAACCCAGCAGGTTCCCACGAGCGTGGTCGTGCGGGGGATCAACAACGAAGCACACGACAAAGAGAGTGACACGAATCTCGGTGTTTTATATCGTGCATTGAGTAATTAGATGTGGCATAAGTAATTCTCATCTAGATGTGATTTAGCAAAACTGTTTTTCAACGAACATGGACACATTTTTTGGGAAGCATGTGCCCCGACGCCGCCCGCCCCCATCGTCGCCGTCGCCCGCGCCCATCGTCGCCGTCGCCCGCGCCGCGCGCCGCCCCGCCGTCGCCGTCGCCATCGCCCGCCCGCCCCCATCGTCGCCGTCGCCGTCGCCCGCCCGCCCCCATCGTTGCCGTGGCCGTCGCCCGCGTCGCCGTCGCCGTCGTCCTCTGGTCCGGCCGCGGTGCCCTAGCTAGCATATTTTTTTGTTATATGCTTTTTTTCTGTTATATGCTTTTTTTTTTCTGTTATATGCTTTTTTTTCATGTATATATGCAAAAAATAGTAAATATGAAAGAATATAGGATTTTTTTCATATGATTTTTTTCATAGATTTTTTCTGTTCATATGCAAAAAATAGTAAATATGAAGGAGAAGAAAGAATATATGATTTTTTTTCTGTTCATAGATTTTTTGGTGATATTAATTATTGTAAATATGAAAATGTTTGTGTATTCATATGAACAAATGAATTAGAAGAGGGATAAGAAGAGGGGGTCGAGAGGGGGTCTAGGGTCGCCGAGGGGGGAGAGGAAGACGGGGAGAAATAAATAAGAAGAAGAAAAAAGAAGAAAAAGAAGAGGAGAAGAAGAAAGGAATAGAGGAGAAGAAGAGAAAAATAGAATATATATTCTATTTTCTCTTTTCTCCTCTATTCCTTTCTTCTTCTCCTATTTTTCTTCCTCTTTTTTTTCTTCGACACGTGGGGGGGGGGTCGAGAACGCCGGACATTCATGAGAGAGGCGAGGAAGAAGGGGAAAAAGAGGAAGTCTTCTCCTCTATTCTTTCTTCTCTTGTTTTTTCTTCTTCTTCTTCCTCTTTATTTTATCGGGAACGAGGGTCGTCGAGAGGGTCGCCGAGCGGTAGAGGAGAAACCCTAAATAGAAAGTATCGTCGGTGTGAGATACATGTACCGTCGGTGTCGGACACTACATCCACATCCCACAAGTGGCGCGGGCTTCGACCCCCACGTCACTTGTGGGACGTGGATGTAGTGTCCGACACCGAAGGCCACATGTATCTCACACCCACGATACTTGCTAGCTATTTTGGGTTTCCTCTACCGAAAAGAAGAGGAGAAATAAATAAGAAGAAGAAAAAAGAAGAAAAAGAAGAGGAGAAGAAGAAAGGAATAGTGGAGAAGAAGAGAAAATAGAATATATTCTATTTTCTCTTTTCTCCACTATTCCTTTCTTCTTCTCCTCTTTTTTTTCTTCTTCTTCTTCTTCTTCTTCTTATTATTATTAGCCGGAAGTAGAGAGAGGTTTCCTAGTGTCAAAGTATTGAAGAAATCCATGCCTTCATCATTAGCCGGAAGTAACCAGGGCATGTTGGTACGAAGTTCTGCAAAGTTATTCTGGAATGGAGTCCCGGATAGAATAATCCGCTTTTTGGTACGAATTCAGCAAAGGCCTTCCAAATAGCGATATTCGGAAGGCTCTTGCTGAACTTTGTACCAAAAAGCGAATTATCCTATCTGGGACTCCGTTCCAGAACAACTTTGAAGAGCTTCGTACCATCATGCACGTGTTACTTTCGCCTAATGATGAAGACATGGTTTTGTTGAATCCTTTGACACTAGGCAACCTCCCGACCCCTCGGCGATCCTCTCGAACATGAGAGGAAGAAGAGGGTCGTCTAGGGGTCGAGGGTTCCAGGGTCATCGAGGGTTCGAGGGGTCGAGGATCGCCGAGGGGTCGAGAGAGGTTTCCTAGTGTCAAAGTATTGAAGAAATCCATGCCTTCATCATTAGCCGGAAGTAACCAGGGCATGTTGGTACGAAGTTCTGCAAAGTTGTTTTGGAATGGAGTCCCGGATAGAATAATCCGCCTTTTGGTACCAATTCAGCAAAGGCCTTCCAAATAGCGATATTCGGAAGGCTCTTGCTGAACTTTGTACCAAAAGGCGGATTATCCTATCTGGGAGTCCGTTCCAGAACAACTTTGAAGAGCTTCGTACCAGCATGCACATGTTACTTTCGCCTAATGATGAAGACATGGTTTTGTTGAATCCTTTGACACTAGGCAACCTCCCGACCCCTCGGCGATCCTCTCGAACATGAGAGGAAGAAGAGGGTCATCTAGGGGTCGAGGGTTCCAGGGTCGTCGAGGGTTCGAGGGGTCGAGGATCGCCGAGGGGTCGAGAGAGGTTTCCTAGTGTCAAAGTATTGAAGAAATCCATGCCTTCATCATTAGCCGGAAGTAACCAGGGCATGTTGGTACGAAGTTCTGCAAAGTTGTTTTGGAATGGAGTCCCGGATAGAATAATCCGCCTTTTGGTACCAATTCAGCAAAGGCCTTCCAAATAGCGATATTCGGAAGGCTCTTGCTGAACTTTGTACCAAAAGGCGGATTATCCTATCTGGGAGTCCGTTCCAGAACAACTTTGAAGAGCTTCGTACCATCATGCACATTTTACTTTCGCCTAATGATGAAGACATGGTTTTGTTGAATCCTGAGACACTACGCAACCTCCCGACCCCTCGGCGATCCTATCGAACATGAGAGGAAGAAGAGGATAAAAAAAGAAGAGGAAGAAGAAAAAAAGAGGAGAAGAAAGAATAGAGGAGATCTTCTCCTCTATTCTTTCTTCTCCTCTTATTTTTCTTCTTCTTCCTCTTTTTTTTTATCGGGAACGAGGGTCGTCGATGGACATAGATGTAGTGTCGTCGTTGTCGATATATACCCCCTCCCGATAGCTTACTATGATTAGGTAGCTAGTTCTACGTTTGGCACTAATATATCCATCTATCATGTTTGGATAATAATTGCCATGTTGTAAATATTTGTAGAAACTATGGACATCGCCCTAGACGAAGCAACAAAAGAAGCGTTGTTGAGGGACATAATCGCAGAAGGAAGTGATGCCATCTCGTTGTTTCTCAACGAAACCGATGGTCTGGAAGGACAGGGTGAACAAGCTGGCTACGGTGACCTAATGCCGGTGCAAGAAGAAGAACATGAGGACGGCTCCGGTGACCCAATGCCGGTGCAAGAAGGAGACCGTGATGACGGCTCCGGTGACCGAACCGAGTCCGGCCAGGTATATATATTAGTTAAGCCTATGCTGACTAGCTGATTGATGCATTCATTGTTTTGGTATGTACACATATTAATTAAGTCTTTGTTCTTTTTTCTAGCCCTTCGAATCGAGCACAACTTCGGTAAAGAGACGAGGCCCGAAGAAAAAGTTGAGCTCGGATGAAAAGTTTGAGATCATAGCAATCGCGCCCGACGGCCAACCTATTGAACCCCTCCGGACAAAGAGCGCATTTGTTGCTCAGTGCGGGGTTCTGGTTAGGGACAAGATCCCGATAAGCATCCAGCAAATTTTAGAAAATTATATTGATTTGAAAAACAAATCATGACTTTGAAAATAAGTCCATGCATTTAGTAAAAACAAAACATAAAAAAAGGGAAAGGAAAAAAAACAAAACAAAACCGTTAGAAGAAAAAAAAGGAAAAAGGAGAATGAAAAAAGAAAAATAAAAAACTGAACGAAACCATTCCATGAAAAAAGAAAGAAGAAAGAAGAAAAGAAGGAAAATCTGTAGGTAAACACAATAGGTGAGTTGTGAGGGTGGACTTGCAACTGAAGAGAAAAAAAGATTAGGCCTTGTTGCATGTCAATAATGGACTTGCAGCTGAGGTTCATTATGAATTTTCAAAATTTCATGAATTTAAAAAATCAAAGGAAAAAAATAGTTTCAGAAAATAGAAAATTATTGGTCAGTACGAGTTTATGCAATTTCTTCACCGTATGTTGACTTTAAAATATAAATTACAGCAAAAAGGAATATCACAATGCCCCCACCCCCACATGCACATGCACACACAGAGCAACAGAAAAATATGAGTTTCCCTAAACAAGAAGCAAAACATATGAGTGGCTGTGTAGAAGGGGTGAGTCCCTTCGTATTTCACAATTGACCCTCTTTCCACTTCTGATCAGCAAAGAAAAATATCACACGCTACAAACATAGAAAAGACAACCCACCTAAGCCCACGACAGGGGAACTAAAAATCCAACACAACCCAGCAGGTTCCCACGAGCGTGGTCGTGCGGGGGATCAACAACGAAGCACACGACAAAGAGAGTGACACGAATCTCGGTGTTTTATATCGTGCATTGAGTAATTAGATGTGGCATAAGTAATTCTCATCTAGATGTGATTTAGCAAAACTGTTTTTCAACGAACATGGACACATTTTTTGGGAAGCATGTGCCCCGACGCCGCCCGCCCCCATCGTCGCCGTCGCCCGCGCCCATCGTCGCCGTCGCCCGCGCCGCGCGCCGCCCCGCCGTCGCCGTCGCCATCGCCCGCCCGCCCCCATCGTCGCCGTCGCCGTCGCCCGCCCGCCCCCATCGTTGCCGTGGCCGTCGCCCGCGTCGCCGTCGCCGTCGTCCTCTGGTCCGGCCGCGGTGCCCTAGCTAGCATATTTTTTTGTTATATGCTTTTTTTCTGTTATATGCTTTTTTTTTCTGTTATATGCTTTTTTTTCATGTATATATGCAAAAAATAGTAAATATGAAAGAATATAGGATTTTTTTCATATGATTTTTTTCATAGATTTTTTCTGTTCATATGCAAAAAATAGTAAATATGAAGGAGAAGAAAGAATATATGATTTTTTTTCTGTTCATAGATTTTTTGGTGATATTAATTATTGTAAATATGAAAATGTTTGTGTATTCATATGAACAAATGAATTAGAAGAGGGATAAGAAGAGGGGGTCGAGAGGGGGTCTAGGGTCGCCGAGGGGGGAGAGGAAGACGGGGAGAAATAAATAAGAAGAAGAAAAAAGAAGAAAAAGAAGAGGAGAAGAAGAAAGGAATAGAGGAGAAGAAGAGAAAAATAGAATATATATTCTATTTTCTCTTTTCTCCTCTATTCCTTTCTTCTTCTCCTATTTTTCTTCCTCTTTTTTTTCTTCGACACGTGGGGGGGGGGTCGAGAACGCCGGACATTCATGAGAGAGGCGAGGAAGAAGGGGAAAAAGAGGAAGTCTTCTCCTCTATTCTTTCTTCTCTTGTTTTTTCTTCTTCTTCTTCCTCTTTATTTTATCGGGAACGAGGGTCGTCGAGAGGGTCGCCGAGCGGTAGAGGAGAAACCCTAAATAGAAAGTATCGTCGGTGTGAGATACATGTACCGTCGGTGTCGGACACTACATCCACATCCCACAAGTGGCGCGGGCTTCGACCCCCACGTCACTTGTGGGACGTGGATGTAGTGTCCGACACCGAAGGCCACATGTATCTCACACCCACGATACTTGCTAGCTATTTTGGGTTTCCTCTACCGAAAAGAAGAGGAGAAATAAATAAGAAGAAGAAAAAAGAAGAAAAAGAAGAGGAGAAGAAGAAAGGAATAGTGGAGAAGAAGAGAAAATAGAATATATTCTATTTTCTCTTTTCTCCACTATTCCTTTCTTCTTCTCCTCTTTTTTTTCTTCTTCTTCTTCTTCTTCTTATTATTATTAGCCGGAAGTAGAGAGAGGTTTCCTAGTGTCAAAGTATTGAAGAAATCCATGCCTTCATCATTAGCCGGAAGTAACCAGGGCATGTTGGTACGAAGTTCTGCAAAGTTATTCTGGAATGGAGTCCCGGATAGAATAATCCGCTTTTTGGTACGAATTCAGCAAAGGCCTTCCAAATAGCGATATTCGGAAGGCTCTTGCTGAACTTTGTACCAAAAAGCGAATTATCCTATCTGGGACTCCGTTCCAGAACAACTTTGAAGAGCTTCGTACCATCATGCACGTGTTACTTTCGCCTAATGATGAAGACATGGTTTTGTTGAATCCTTTGACACTAGGCAACCTCCCGACCCCTCGGCGATCCTCTCGAACATGAGAGGAAGAAGAGGGTCGTCTAGGGGTCGAGGGTTCCAGGGTCATCGAGGGTTCGAGGGGTCGAGGATCGCCGAGGGGTCGAGAGAGGTTTCCTAGTGTCAAAGTATTGAAGAAATCCATGCCTTCATCATTAGCCGGAAGTAACCAGGGCATGTTGGTACGAAGTTCTGCAAAGTTGTTTTGGAATGGAGTCCCGGATAGAATAATCCGCCTTTTGGTACCAATTCAGCAAAGGCCTTCCAAATAGCGATATTCGGAAGGCTCTTGCTGAACTTTGTACCAAAAGGCGGATTATCCTATCTGGGAGTCCGTTCCAGAACAACTTTGAAGAGCTTCGTACCATCATGCACATGTTACTTTCGCCTAATGTTGAAGACATGGTTTTGTTGAATCCTTTGACACTAGGTAACCTCCCGACCCCTCGGCGATCCTCTCGAACATGAGAGGAAGAAGAGGGTCATCTAGGGGTCGAGGGTTCCAGGGTCGTCGAGGGTTCGAGGGGTCGAGGATCGCCGAGGGGTCGAGAGAGGTTTTCTAGTGTCAAAGTATTGATGAAATCCATGCCTTCATCATTAGCCGGAAGTAACCAGGGCATGTTGGTACGAAGTTCTGCAAAGTTGTTTTGGAATGGAGTCCCGGATAGAATAATCCGCCTTTTGGTACCAATTCAGCAAAGGCCTTCCAAATAGCGATATTCGGAAGGCTCTTGCTGAACTTTGTACCAAAAGGCGGATTATCCTATCTGGGAGTCCGTTCCAGAACAACTTTGAAGAGCTTCGTACCATCATGCACATTTTACTTTCGCCTAATGATGAAGACATGGTTTTGTTGAATCCTGAGACACTACGCAACCTCCCGACCCCTCGGCGATCCTATCGAACATGAGAGGAAGAAGAGGATAAAAAAAGAAGAGGAAGAAGAAAAAAAGAGGAGAAGAAAGAATAGAGGAGATCTTCTCCTCTATTCTTTCTTCTCCTCTTATTTTTCTTCTTCTTCCTCTTTTTTTTATCGGGAACGAGGGTCGTCGATGGACATAGATGTAGTGTCGTCGTTGTCGATATATACCCCCTCCCGATAGCTTACTATGATTAGGTAGCTAGTTCTACGTTTGGCACTAATATATCCATCTATCATGTTTGGATAATAATTGCCATGTTGTAAATATTTGTAGAAACTATGGACACCGCCCTAGACGAAGCAACAAAAGAAGCGTTGTTGAGGGACATAATCGCAGAAGGAAGTGATGCCATCTCGTTGTTTCTCAACGAAACCGATGGTCTGGAAGGACAGGGTGAACAAGCTGGCTACGGTGACCTAATGCCGGTGCAAGAAGAAGAACATGAGGACGGCTCCGGTGACCCAATGCCGGTGCAAGAAGGAGACCGTGATGACGGCTCCGGTGACCGAACCGAGTCCGGCCAGGTATATATATTAGTTAAGCCTATGCTGACTAGCTGATTGATGCATTCATTGTTTTGGTATGTACACATATTAATTAAGTCTTTGTTCTTTTTTCTAGCCCTCCGAATCGAGCACAACTTCGGTAAAGAGACGAGGCCCGAAGAAAAAGTTGAGCTCAGATGAAAAGTTTGAGATCATAGCAATCGCGCCCGACGGCCAACCTATTGAACCCCTCCGGACAAAGAGCGCATTTGTTGCTCAGTGCGGGGTTCTGGTTAGGGACAAGATCCCGATAAGCATCCAGCAAATTTTAGAAAATTATATTGATTTGAAAAACAAATCATGACTTTGAAAATAAGTCCATGCATTTAGTAAAAAGAAAACATAAAAAAAGGGAAAGGAAAAAAAACAAAACAAAACCGTTAGAAGAAAAAAAAGGAAAAAGGAGAATGAAAAAAGAAAAATAAAAAACTGAACAAAACCATTCCATGAAAAAAGAAAGAAGAAAGAAGAAAAGAAGGAAAATCTGTAGGTAAACACAATAGGTGAGTTGTGAGGGTGGACTTGCAACTGAAGAGAAAAAAAGATTAGGCCTTGTTGCATGTCAATAATGGACTTGCAGCTGAGGTTCATTATGAATTTTCAAAATTTCATGAATTTAAAAAATCAAAAGAAAAAAATAGTTTCAGAAAATAGAAAATTATTGGTCAGTACAAGTTTATGCAATTTCTTCACCGTATGTTGACTTTAAAATATAAATTACAGCAAAAAGGAATATCACAATGCCCCCCACCCCCACATGCACATGCACACACAGAGCAACAGAAAAATATGAGTTTCCCTAAACAAGAAGCAAAACATATGAGTGGCTGTGTAGAAGGGGTGAGTCCCTTCGTATTTCACAATTGACCCTCTTTCCACTTCTGATCAGCAAAGAAAAATATCACACGCTACAAACATAGAAAAGACAACCCACCTAAGCCCACGACAGGGGAACTAAAAATCCAACACAACCCAGCAGGTTCCCACGAGCGTGGTCGTGCGGGGGATCAACAACGAAGCACACGACAAAGAGAGTGACACGAATCTCGGTGTTTTATATCGTGCATTGAGTAATTAGATGTGGCATAAGTAATTCTCATCTAGATGTGATTTAGCAAAACTGTTTTTCAACGAACATGGACACATTTTTTGGGAAGCATGTGCCACTGAAAAAGAATGGTAGAAGGGTTAGAATACAAAAGCACATCACAAGTTTAATACTAGCAACTAAAATGCAAATTGATGGTAGAGGTCTTTGATAGGTGGTGTTTACATTTCTACTACTCCATTCAATCCCATCTTCTAGAGAACTAGATTGGCAGGGAAGGTGACAAAGTTTGATGGTCAAAATATTGGTTGCTTTATATTTGGCATTTTGCGGGAAAGGTGGCATTGGTGGTTTATGCAAAAAAAAGTACCATGGAACCTATATTTTGGTTGACCTTATCTCTACTCCTAGTGCAGAGTTGCTAGTCTCGCTTCCAGGTTTTTTTCCGTCCCACTATCGTCTGGTTTTTTTGTCTGGTTTTTCTTTCGTATTTCACCCCGCACGTAAAACAAACAGCCAACGCTCGATCTGTTTCATCTCAGCCCCGAGCCCCGAGAGGAGCCGCCGCCGCCGCCTAGAGGAGACGCCCCAGCCCCGAGAGGAGCCACCGCCGCCGCCGCCGAGAGGAGATGCCCCAGCCCCGAGAGGAGCCACCACCGCTGCCGCCGGGGAACGACGGGAGCCGCCGCCTCCAGGTCGCCGCCGTCACACACCGCCTCCTCCAGGTCATCGTTGTCGCACACTACCTCAGGTCCATTTATCTCTCTCTCCTCCTCGCGCACTCCTCACTGCCAGCCCCACACAGCTCTACCTCTATGGCGGGGATTCGCTCTATGGCGTTCAAGAGAGGTGGCTGCAGCCACCATGCTGCTGATCCGGTCCTTGCTGCTGGATCCGGACCTCTCCACCCCTCCTCCCGGTCCGATCCAATGGCATTCGCACGACGTCGATGTGACAGCCTAGATTTTGCCTTCTCTCTTTTTCGGACTTGCCTTCTCTCTTTTTCCGGACTTGGTTTTCACCGTGGTTTTTGCCCTGATTTGATTTGGTTTTTGAATCACTTCATATGGACTTGTCACTTGGGCATATCCTTGGCTTTAACCCAAGCGACCTATCTACATTATTCTTCCAACAAATATTCATTTCACTCTCTGAAACATACTTCAGAACTTGTGCTCCAAAGCAACCTCAATTGTTCTTGCTCAGAAAAATCTGAGATAATTCATGAATATTCTTAGGACCCTGGCACACCTTCCCATGCAAAAATATTGCATCACTTTTTGTAATATTTTTGCTGTAGAAAATCTTTTCACTTCTGGACATGAAATGCACTTTGTACAGCAAGTGCATTTTTCCTTTAGCTTTTGGCCTTGAGTTTTCTTGAGCTTAAACACCTTCCTAAGAAACCCTAAACCCCATGAGATTAGCCCTAATGGCCTTCTAGAAGATGGCTAAACTTGGCGACCAAGTTTCTGACCAGAAACTTGCCAGCTTGGTAGAGTCACGTCTGGTCGGCCTGGGTATGATCCATCACCCCTCCTAGACGTAACACTGCACGTTCGAGTGCGTAGACAAGGTTTGGCCGCTCCTGGCCGTCGTTTTGACCATGCCAGCTTGGTGACCACGCGAGGACACCGCGCCCGGCAGCGTCTCGACATGCTCTGGCTCGCGCCTTGCTCTTTGTTTCGCGCGTGCTCGTTCCAGCGCTCGCCTCCGACTGCCGCACCGCGCCACAACCCTCGACTCATCAAGCTTGACCCCTCCCTGGCGCTCGCCGACGCCGAAGCCGCCGCAGCAAGCACGGGCGTGTCGCGACCAAAACGCCACAGTGCGCGCGTGTGCTTGTCTGCTTCCCCAACCGCCTCCTGTGCGCGTCCGCAAACGTGGGCAAGCCCCTGAGTCGATGCAGCACTTTGCCCCCTCGCGTTGGAGCTTCTCGTCGACGTTCGCAACGTGTCCAGAACGCTCCTGCGGCGACACGTCCCCCCCTCTTGCTCCGGCTATATAAAGCCACCCCGACTCGAATCCTGGCCACGCACCACTCCACACAACCACCACGAACACGTAGAACGACCACAGTTCAGTCGGGTAGGCCTCTGGCCGTCGCCCCGACCCGAGGACTCCGGCGATCCCCGTAGGCTAGCTGCCGCTCTCCAGGGCCTCTCGAGCTCAGGCAACTACTTGGGCAGGGCCTTGGTGGTATGTTGGTGCTGCTTGGATGCCGCCAAGCCCTCGGAGCTGCCTCTAGCCGCCGTCTTCAACCTCTCCGGCGAACCCCGTCCACCACCGAGGCTTGCGAGCTCAACCCCGAGCTGCTCCGTCCACCTCTTGCCAAGCCACGGGTGCGGGCAGGTGCGCCGCGAGTCGCACTTCCAACCTATCCCTCTAGCCTAGCCCCAAACCCCCTCGTTGCCGGCGTGAGCTCCGGCGAAGCACCGCCTCCCCTCTAATCTCGATCCCCCCTCTCTCTCCTGACGGGCGGGGCCCAGTGTCAGCCTCACCACTCGCACCCGAAGCGATACGAGTGGAGGCGCACTCCCGTTTTACGTCTTCGACGTCACCCCCCAGGATTTTCTGTTAATTCAAATTTAATTCAGAAATTTGACTAAACTTTGACCAGCCACCATTTCTAAACCATAAGTCCAAATAAGTTGATTCTTTTTTGCATTGTCTTTGCTACAGAAAGCTCTAGCAGCACACCAAAAGGTGGATTTTTGCTTGATGTCTAGAATTTCTGGTGATTTTCAGAATGTGGTTTTACATTTATTTTTGTGGTTTTAAATTATTTTTCAGAAGGAGAAGCTTGTCTTGAAGCAAACCAAGAGGGGTGTGATCCTCCTCTACACTAAGGCAAGCCACACCAACATTTGGATGGTGTTATTTCAATATCTATGATTTTCTACTTGAATATGAGTTCTTATTTGCATTTAAAATTTGGTAAATAAATTTGGTAAATTATTAGTTACTTTATTCTGTTAGAAATTCTTGTTACTGGTTGCATGCAATGAACTTGTTCGGTTAAGTAGAGTAAGATTTTGCACTATGCATATTGCTATGGAAATTAATGGTAGTAATGTTACTAAGTGATATTTTCATTTAAATAAAGAGCTAATAAAAATGTTGCTTGCTGATAAAAATGAGTTATAACCAGAGAGTTTTGACCTTTAGTGTTGCAAGGTAATTATGTGGTTAAGTTTGATCCATGAACATGAGTTGTTTGCTTTGCATGACAAGTAGTTGCATGAAAATTATTTTTCATATCATGTTTTTGATAAAAAGTTTTTATCAAAGTTAAACCTGATTAAGTTCAACTTGAATATGATGTTGATCACATCATGGTGCCATGGAATCGGGTTTTTAATTCAGTGCGACCACATTTACCTAATGGGAAGGTCTTGATTCGGTCCTTTGTTGTGGCTCTCACCGGTGCCTCCCGCGAGGGAAGGTTATGGGCATGCATAGCCTGGCCCGGTAGGCAGACATAACCTTGTGTGCTCGTTTTTGTTTTTATGGTATCTTGTCCCCGTTTGGGACCGTTTTGCCACGACGGTGGCCGTTGGTGTATTTGGTAGACACGGGGCCACCCAAGACCTAGCCCTGAGAGGGAGATGGTCGGAGTGGCCGGGGAGAGTGCATGACAAAGGGAGGGTTTCGTCGGAATATTTTGGTCCACCCGAATGGGAAAGCAAGGCCAGGTACTCCGTAGTGTGGGTAAAGTGCGCTACCTCTGCAGAGTGTATTTAATCTATCGATAGCCACGCCCTCGGTTATGGGCAAGACTCGGGAGTAAGTCACATCATGGATCAACTTTTATAATTAATCTTGCAAACTAAGCGACTGTTGTGATGCATTGTTTCGTGGTGAACCTTGAACGCACGAGGTGTTCATGGGTTTTTGGTTTCAGGTGTGACCCCGGTGTGGTCACTATTGGGTTACGAGGTAACCGTCTGGTAAGCGAGTCCGCGTGACTCGGTGCACTGTTTGGCTGCATTGCATCTGTAGTATTTCTTGCATTAATTCAACTTGATTAATTATCATGATATTGTCTGTCATCGTGCTTATGTTTGTTGTGAGCTTGCAAGTACATTCAATGTACTGACCTGGCGTGTTATGCCAGCTTTTAGGCAAGTTGATTCGCATCGGAGCGCATCTCGTGTCTAGGCCGTGTCCACGTCGGTGTCCCTGTGCTACGGAGTTCTGCTACGTCGTTCTTCCGCTGCCACGTAGTTTCGTGTGATCGAGGCCCCAGCCATGTCCATTAAATAATGTACATACTGTCCAGCAGCACTGTGTGTGCCGCTTGGCCTCGCATCTCGATGTAATATCAGACCTTTGTATCCCGCTAGTATCAATAAAGCGGTTATTTTTGTACCATGTTGTTGTGTATTGCCAGAAGACTCGATCTCTGGGCTGGCAATGCAGGGTAAACCGGTTGCTCTGAGCCGGGGTGCCACAGTCGATCTCCCGGATGGCGTGAGGTCCTAGCGGCAACGTCAGGAATCTTGCGATTGGGGTCAATTTGAGGTGGCCCCGGTGGAAACGTGGAACACATCCCATTGTTACAGGGGCTCCCGAGGCGACATCCAGTTGCTCTGCGTGTGGGGGTTATTTTCACCTCTGTTTGCTTTTGCGTTCGTTGTCCGCGCTCAATCTCTGCCACTGGTGGTGCAAGCTCCGCATGCACTCGTCCGAGCTTGCCGAGCAGTCTGCACTGAAGCAAACTCACTGGTCGTACTTTTCCTTTTCAGTTTGAGATAGACAGAAGTACTTCCAAACTTATTTGAATTTTAGTTTGTGTATGTATTGTTCGTTCGTTGTAGTTGTTGCTGTTCAAATCTCAGCACCATTATATAGTACCAGTCATTCTCGCTGACACTAACAGTACTTGGAGATTTACCAACAATGGCAGTAGACATCTTCCTAAACTCTGTTCACACTGCCGGCCCCCAATTTGTTTCCATTCCCTGACATGCATAAGATATCTGCGATATTTGCCGAATTATTATTTGCAGGTTTGAAGTACCAAGGCACAATGGCTGATAGCGCACTGGAGGAACTGCAGACCATGGTTCAGACACCAACTTCCCTGATGCGACCAACTCATCAGTTCAGTGAACATTGTATCCTCTTACTGTTGCCATAATTACATGCATTTCACTTTTGCATTGTATGTGTACTATTGCATGGTAGTTGAACACGAATTTGGGTTACTTGACATCGTAAAATATGGTGGCTACTCTTGGATCCGGTGAATCTGGTGGTTCTGTTTATATTATGTATTGTGGGACTATTGAGTTCACAACGCTTTCCAAATACTCATATGTGATTTCTTTTTGATTTATACTCGTGCAGAAAAATAAAGAGCATCTTGACTCTTGAATTGTTGAAGGCAGCTGTAGCTAAGGCTGGTTACACTAGAAGAATTTTTTTGTCTATACATAGTTCATGATTCAGCCCTTGTCTACTAATTCATGTGTGACGGTTGGTCATTGGATTGGATGTTGCTGCTTCTGAATATTACGGTGAAAAGGATCAGACTCATCAGCCTCGATTTTCTTGTGTCTTGAAATGCAGGTTTGGTTCATCTAACACTATATTACGTCCATTTGTCCAGTTCAATTTTTTTTACCATCTTGCAATGCGAGGTGCAAGAGAGCATGTGTTGTTCTATGTCTTATACCCTGTTAAATCCTGTAGGGGAATGTCATTGTAAGCTTGGTTAGTTTGATGTCCTACGGAGAAGCAAAATTGGTTGTGCCCACCGCCAGAAGATTCATCTTTGTACTCTCTTCTCCATTTATCAGTGCAACGAGAGGCAGAGTTAGTCATGGTGATGATCATATTGTATTCTTGTGATGCTTGCAGACTGGGAGTGTATTTATACTTCATGCGTATGAGTTATGATGAATCATTTCTATGGCATTACAAACGGTCAGTGGGAAAAGGTCATTAGGGACTAGCATGTTTCACTATTGTGATTACAAACTAAAACTTGTGCAAGTATGATAAATGGGTGCATTGATCTCTTTTTTTTTTGTAGTGCAACACCTTGGAGATGCACACAATTTGATATTACAGTTCTATAACATCTTGGAGATGCACACAAGTTGGTGCCTCTTTTTCTACTATCAATGATGTTTGCTGCAGAGATTTTACTTGAATTCTGGTTCTTGGTTGAAAGCCCCTTGTCATCATAGTTTACTTGAAGGCAGCTTCACAATGATTCTCATAATGAGGGAGTCATCTTTGGAAGCAATATTTCTAAGTTTTTTTATTTATAAAGAGCCATGTTATATTTGTTTGTTTTTTGTATAAGCAGCAAATCTTTTAAACAGATATTGTGATTAAAATTATGACAGCATCGATGTTCATCACTATTCTTTTTGGACTTGAATAGATCTATGTCTAAATTACACATGATGTCTACGAGTAAATTATTATAGTTTGACTTTCATGTCGACGTCTTTCTTGGATCTGTGACGAAGCATAGTCATCTTAGTACTATGTTGCCTTCTACATGTCTTCTCATGACCTTATTACAGATTCTGTTTATATGGTTTTAAACAAGGGTTAATTATCCTTTTGCCCTCAGTGGTGTCCATGTACTCAGTTTTGCCCTCAGATACGAATTGTGCTCAGTTTTGCCCCTAGTCCGTGCGCACCGACTCGTTCCATGAACTCTGCCGTCTCCGTCAGGTCAACCTTTTGACTTGGCCCTTACAGGTGGGACCAGGCGGCAGAGACGGCCAATTTTATTCAGACCGTTGCACGCGTGGCTTGTGGGACCCAGTAGAGAGCCGTTGAGCAGAGAGCCGTTGGCGGGTGTGCTATATAAGCGGGCGACAGCGGCGGTGACCACGGCGACAGAGAGCACGGCGGTGACCACGGTGAGAGAGAGAGCACGGCGGCGGGAAGCTAGCTGTGGAGGGCGCGGCGGTGGGAAGCTAGCAGTGGAGGGCGCGGCGGCGTTGAGATCCCCTTCGGCTGCGAGCTCCATGTCTTCCTCAAGCTCCCGCGCCACCTCGCGGATGCAGAGCCGGGTGCGTGTGGACATGCCTGTCTTCGTCTGTCCGGGGTGCCGAGCGGGCATTGATCAGAGGGTTTCCCAGATAACGAGGAACCAGAATCGTCTGTTCTACGTGTGCAGCGAGAATGGGTTTAGAATCGGGGCAATTGCACCATTTTCGTGGTCGGGATCTTTGAGCAATGGGTTGATCTGTCTGGTGTTCATGGAGGTGACATGCTTCTTTCTTTAGGTCAATGCTCTGGCCAAGACTCTGATGAATGAACTGCAAGAAGAGCATGAAGAATGGTTGCGCATGCTGCCACGAACGGCGGTGGCCGCACCACGAGCTCCGGAAGAAGAGATGGAGGGCGAAGCACGCACTGACAGAGAGCTAGCTATTGAGCTTAGGATGTTGAAGAAGAAGGTTAGGAAGCTTGAAGATCAAGCACTACCAATACCCATTTGCGAATACTTTTGGGCATTTGTAGGTATGGTAATCGCACTGGTTGTAATGTTGAAAATGTATGGAAAGGCATGAATTATGGAGGAATTTGTAATCTTGAAATTGTTTGAGAAATTCACCTAGTTTAAATGTTGGTTAAAGTTGTTTAAATGTTGAAACAAAAAGAGAAGAAGTGACCAACATTTAAATATGTTGGAAAAAAGAGAAGAAATTAGGAATTCAGAAACTTTTGATCAATGAAATGCATCTCTCTGCTCTGCCTTTCTATCCAAAAAAAAGGTTGCTCTTGGGCCAAATTCAGAGCATAGAGCCAAGTGCAGGCTAGACTAATGGGCCAACTGCATCCAATTAGGCCCATTCGGGGGTTCTCTTGCGTATTTTTCTATTTTCTATTATGATTTAATTTAGGCAGTAAATCATAATGCTGAAACTTTTTGTGGAAGCTAATTGAATTATTCCGGAGCCAAACAATTAGGGTTAGAAATTTTTTGAAGTTGTTAATTAATCCAATTCAAATACACCGTGATTTAAATCAAAGACCAAAATGTCATGGAAAATGTGCCTCAGCTCTGGTAGAGGTTTACGCCAGGTGCCAAAATAAATGAACATTTTTTAAGGGCATTACATTAATAAAAACATAATTTGTCTAAAAAATGAAGGGTGGAAAATGCACAAAAAATTGGTGTGGCTGGGGACTCGAACACAGGACCGTGTGTGTTTGTGGTGTTTAGGGCTGCGCTGGTAACCGCTAGGACAAATGGTAAGACTTTGACATGGGTAGGGAAGGAAGGTATACATAGTGAGACTGTGATTTTTTTTAAAAAAAATAGTGAGACCGTGAATGTTTGCACACGCATGAGAGTGGTTTTCCTTTGTTTTGCACTTAAATTTTGGAGGGTTGGAAGATTGAAAATGTATGTGGCACTACCACATGATTTTGGTCAGAGTGGCACTTGGTTTAGGGTTAGAGTGGCACTTGGTTTAGGATTTAAAGGGAATAAATTTGCATGTTAGTTCATGACTTTTTGTTTGAATGAAACAGAGGGCTTCTCACCCCCTCCGATTTTCATTAATGAAAACCACAAGTTCTCGAACTACAAGACTTGTTTAGGGAAGAAATGATTGTTGGGGAACATAGTAATTTCAAAATTTTCCTACGCACACGCAAGATCGTGGTGATGCATAGCAACGAGAGGGGAGAGTATGATCTACGTACCTTGTAGATCGCAAGGGAAGCATTGACACAACGTAGAGGAAGTGGTCGTACGTCTTCCCGATCCGACCGATCCAAGCACCGTTACTCCGGCACCTCTGAGTTCTTAGCACACGTACAACTCGATGACACTCCCCGGGCTCCGATCCAGCAAAGCTTCGGGGATGAGTTCCGTCAGCACAACGGCGTGGTGACGATGATGATGTTCTACCAACGCAGGGCTTCGCCTAAGCACTACAACGAAATGACCGAGGTGGAATATGGTGGCAGGGGGCACCGCACACGGCTAAGGAACGATCACGAGGATCAACTTGTGTGTTCTAGGGTGCCCCCTGCCTCCGTATATAAAGGAACCAAGGGGAGGGGGCAGCCGGCCAAGGTGGGGCGCGCCAAGGGGAGTCCTACTCCCACCGGGAGTAGGACTCCTAGTTGGACAAGGAGAGAGAGGGGGGAAAGAGGAGGAAGAGAGGAAGGAAAGGGGGGGGGGGCGCCGCCCCCCTTCCCTTGTCCTATTCGGACTAGGAAGGGGAGGGGCGCGCGGCCACCTCTTGCCTCCTTCTCTCTTCTCCCTCAAGGCCCATGTAGGCCCAATAAACCCCCGGGGGGTTCCGGTAACCCCCCGATACTCCGGAAAAATGCCGATTTCACCCGGAACGATTCCGATGTCCAAATATAGGCTTCCAACATATCGATCTTTATGTCTCGACCATTTCGAGACTCCTCGTCATGTCCGTGATCACATCCGGGACTCCGAACAAACTTCGGTACATCAAAATGCATAAAACTCATAACAACTATCATCGTAACTTTAAGCGTGCGGACCCTACGGTTCGAGAACAATGTAGACATGACCGAGACACGTCTCCGGGCAATAACCAATAGCGGGACCTGGATGCCCATATTGGCTCCTACATATTCTACGAAGATCTTTATCGTTTAGACCGCATAACAACATACGTTGTTCCCTTTGTCATCGGTATGTTACTTGCCCGAGATTCGATCGTTGGTATCCAATACCTAGTTCAATCTCGTTACCGGCAAGTCTCTTTACTCGTTCCGTAATACATCATCTCACAACTAACATATTAGTTGTAATGCTTGCAAGGCTTATGTGATGTGCATTACCGAGAGGGCCCAGAGATACCTCTCCGACAATCGGAGTGAAAAATCCTAATCTCGAAATACGCCAACCCAACATGTACCTTTGGAGACACCTGTAATGCTCCTTTATAATCACCCAGTTATGTTGTGACGTTTGGTAGCACCCAAAGTGTTCCTCCGGCAAACGGGAGTTGCATAATCTCATAGTCATAGGAACATGTATAAGTCATGAAGAAAGCAATAGCAACATACTAAACGATCGGGTGCTAAGCTAATGGAATGGGTCATGTCAATCAGATCATTCAACTAATGATGTGATCCCATTAATCAAATAACAACTCCTTTGTCTATGGTTAGGAAACATAACCATCTTTGATTAATGAGCTAGTCAAGTAGAGGCACACTAGTGACACTCTGTTTTGTCTATGTATTCACACATTTATTATGTTTCCGGTTAATACAATTCTAGCATGAATAATAAACATTTATCATGATATAAGGAAATAAATAATAACTTTATTATTGCCTCTAGGGCATATTTCCTTCAGTCTCCCACTTGCACTAGAGTCAATAATCTAGATTACACAATAATGATTCTAACACCCATGGAGTCTTGGTGCTGATCATGTTTTGCTCGTGGAAGAGGCTTAGTCAACGGGTCTGCCACATTCAGATCCGTATGTATCTTGCAAATCTCTATGTCTCCCACCTGGACTAGATCCCGGATG
The DNA here is from genome assembly GCF_056163025.1 of Triticum urartu. Classification (NCBI taxonomy): domain Eukaryota; kingdom Viridiplantae; phylum Streptophyta; class Magnoliopsida; order Poales; family Poaceae; genus Triticum; species Triticum urartu. The sequence goes on from NC_141874.1 coordinate 733,555,756, forward strand.
GAATTGAAGCGTCTCTTGATGTGCTTGGTTCTCTTGTGAAATCTGGATTCCTTTGCCAAGGCAATTGCACCAGTATTGTCACAAAAGATTTTCATTGGACCCGATGCACTAGGTATGACACCTAGATCGGATATGAACTCCTTCATCCAGACTCCTTCATTTGCTGCTTCCGAAGCAGCTATGTATTCCGCTTCACATGTAGATCCCGCTACGACGCTTTGTTTAGAACTGCACCAACTGATAGCTCCACCGTTTAATGTAAACACGTATCCGGTTTGCGATTTAGAATCGTCCGGATCAGTGTCAAAGCTTGCATCAACGTAACCGTTTACGATGAGCTCTTTGTCACCTCCATATACGAGAAACATATCCTTAGTCCTTTTCAGGTACCTCAGGATGTTCTTGACCGCTGTCCAGTGGTCCACTCCTGGATTACTTTGGTACCTCCCTGCTAAACTTATAGCAAGGCACACATCAGGTCTGGTACACAACATTGCATACATGATAGAGCCTATGGCTGAAGCATAGGGAACATCTTTCATTTTCTCTCTATCTTCTGTAGTGGTCGGGCTTTGAGTCTTACTCAATTTCACACCTTGTAACACAGGCAAGAACCCTTTCTTTGCTTGATCCATTTTGAACTTTTTCAAAACTTTGTCAAGGTATGTGCTTTGTGAAAGTCCAATTAGGCATCTTGACCTATCTCTATAGATCTTAATGCCTAATATGTAAGCAGCTTCACCGAGGTCTTTCATTGAAAAACTCTTATTCAAGTATCCCTTTATGCTATCCAGAAATTCTATATCATTTCCAATCAGTAATATGTCATCTACATATAATATCAGAAATGCTACAGAGCTCCCACTCACTTTCTTGTAAATACAGGCTTCTCCAAAAGTCTGTATAAAACCAAATGCTTTGATCACACTATCAAAGCGTTTATTCCAACTCCGAGAGGCTTGCACCAGTCCATAAATGGATCGCTGGAGCTTGCACACTTTGTTAGCTCCCTTTGGATCGACAAAACCTTCTGGTTGCATCATATACAACTCTTCTTCCAGAAATCCATTCAGGAATGCAGTTTTGACATCCATCTGCCAAATTTCATAATCATAAAATGCGGCAATTGCTAACATGATTCGAATAGACTTAAGCATCGCTACGGGTGAGAAGGTCTCATCGTAGTCAATCCCTTGAACTTGTCTAAAACCTTTTACGACAAGTCGAGCTTTGTAGACAGTAATATTACCGTCAGTGTCAGTCTTCTTCTTGAAGATCCATTTATTCTCAATTGCTTGCCGATCATCGGGCAAGTCAACCAAAGTCCATACTTTGTTCTCATACATGGATCCCATCTCAGATTTCATGGCTTCAAGCCATTTTGCGGAATCTGGGCTCACCATCGCTTCTTCATAGTTTGTAGGTTCATCATGATCTAGTAGCATGACTTCTAGAACTGGATTACCGTACCACTCTGGCGCGGATCTCACTCTGGTTGATCTACGAGGTTCAGTAGTATCTTGATCTAAAGTTTCATGATCATCATCATTAGCTTCCTCACTAACTGGTGTAGGTGTCACTGAAACAGTTTTCTGTGATGTACTACTTTCCAATAAGGGAGTAGGTACAGTTACCTCGTCAAGTTCTACTTTCCTCCCACTCACTTCTTTCAAGAGAAACTCCTTCTCCAGAAAGTTTCCGAATTTAGCAACAAAAGTCTTGCCTTCGGATCTGTGATAGAAGGTGTATCCAATAGTTTCCTTTGGATATCCTATGAAGACACATTTCTCCGATTTGGGTTTGAGCTTATCAGGTTGAAGCTTTTTCACATAAGCATCGCAGCCCCAAACTTTCAGAAACGACAACTTTGGTTTCTTGCCAAACCACAGTTCATAAGGCGTCGTCTCAACGGATTTTGATGGTGCCCTATTTAACGTGAATGCGGCCGTCTCTAGAGCGTATCCCCAAAATGATAGCGGTAAATCAGTAAGAGACATCATAGATCGCACCATATCTAGTAAAGTACGATTACGACGTTCGGACACACCATTACGCTGTGGTGTTCCAGGTGGCGTGAGTTGCGAAACTATTCCGCATTGCTTCAAATGTACACCAAACTCGTAACTCAAATATTCTCCTCCATGATCAGATCGTAGAAACTTTATTTTCTTGTTACAATGATTTTCAACTTCACTCTAAAATTCTTTGAACTTTTCAAATGTCTCAGACTTATGTTTCATTAAGTAGATATACCCATATCTGCTTAAATCATCTGTGAAGGTGAGAAAATAACGATATCCGCCACGAGCCTCAATATTCATCGGACCACATACATCTGTATGTATGATTTCCAACAAATCTGTTGCTCTCTCCATAGTACCAGAGAACGGTGTTTTAGTCATCTTGCCCATGAGGTACGGTTCGCAAGTACCAAGTGATTCATAATCAAGTGGTTCCAAAAGTCCATCAGTATGGAGTTTCTTCATGCGCTTTACACCGATATGACCTAAACGGCAGTGCCACAAAAAGTTGCACCATCATTATCAACTCTGCATCTTTTGGCTTCAACATTATGAATATGTGTATCACTACTCTCGAGATTCAATAAGAATAGACCACTCTTCAAGGGTGCATGACCATAAAAGATATTACTCATATAAATAGAACAACCATTATTCTCTGATTTAAATGAATAACCGTCTCGCATTAAACAAGATCCAGATATAAGGTTCATGCTCAACGCTGGCACCAAATAACAATTATTTAGGTCTAATACTAATCCCGAAGGTAGATGTAGAGGTAGCGTGCCGACCGCGATCACATCGACTTTGGAACCGTTTCCCATGCGCATCGTCACCTCGTCCTTAGCCAATCTTCGCTTAATCCATAGTCCCTGTTTCGAGTTGCAAATATTAGCAACATAACCAGTATCAAATACCCAGGTGCTACTACGAGCATTAGTAAGGTACACATCAATAACATGTATATCACATATACCTTTGTTCACCTTGCCATCCTTCTTATCCGCCAAATACTTGGGGCAGTTCCGCTTCCAGTGACCAGTCTGCTTGCAGTAGAAGCACTCAGTTTCAGGCTTAGGTCCAGACTTGGGTTTCTTCTCTTGAGCAGCAACTTGCTTGCCGTTCTTCTTGAAGTTCCCCTTCTTCTTCCCTTTGCCCTTTTTCTTGAAACTAGTGGTCTTGTTGACCATCAACACTTGATGCTCCTTCTTGATTTCTACCTCCGCAGCTTTCAGCATTGCAAAGAGCTCGGGAATAGTCTTGTTCATCCCTTGCATATTATAGTTCATCACGAAGCTCTTGTAGCTTGGTGGCAGTGATTGGAGAATTCTATCAATGACGCAATCATCTGGAAGATTAACTCCCAATTGAATCAAGTGATTATTATACCCAGACATTTTGAGTATATGCTCACTGACAGAACTGTTCTCCTCCATCTTGCAGCTCTAGAACTTATTGGAGACTTCATATCTCTCAATTCGGGCATTTGCTTGAAATATTAACTTCAACTCCTGGAACATCTCATATGCTCCATGACGTTCAAAACGTCGTTGAAGTCCCGATTCTAAGCCGTAAAGCATGGCACACTGAACTATCGAGTAGTCATCAGCTTTGCTTTGCCAGACGTTCATAACATCTGGTGTTGCTCCAGCAGCAGGCCTGGCACCCAGCGGTGCTTCCAGGACGTAATTCTTCTGTGCAGCAATGAGGATAATCCTCAAGTTACGGACCCAGTCCGTGTGATTGCTACCATCATCTTTCAACTTTGCTTTCTCAAGGAATGCATTAAAATTCAACGAAACAACAGCACGAGCCATCTATCTACAATCAACATAAACAAGCAAGATACTATCAGGGACTAAGTTCATGATAAAGTTAAGTTCAATTAATCAAATTATTTAAGAACTCCCACTTAGATAGACATCCCTCTAATCCTCTAAGTGATCACGTGGTCCAAATCAACTAAACCATGTCCGATCATCACGTGAGATGGAGTAGTTTCATTGGTGAACATCACTATGTTGATCATATCTACTATACGATTCACGCTCGACCTTTCGGTCTCCGTGTTCCGAGGCCATTATCTGTATATGCTTGGCTCGTCAAGTATAACCTGAGTATTCCGCGTGTGCAACTGTTTTGCACCCGTTGTATTTGAATGTAGAGCCTATCACACCCGATCATCACGTGGTGTCTCAGCACAAAGAACTTTCGCAACGGTGCATACTCAGGGAGAACACTTCTTGATAATTAGTGAGAGATCATCTTATAATGATACCGTCAATCAAAGCAAGATAAGATGCATAAAAGATAAACATCACATGCAATCAATATAAGTGATATGATATGGCCATCATCATCTTGTGCTTGTGATCTCCATCTCCGAAGCACCGCCGTGATCACCATCGTCACCGGCGCGACACCTTGATCTCCATCGTAGCATCGTTGTCGTCTCGCCAATCTTATGCTTCCACGACTATCGCTACCACTTAGTGATAAAGTAAAGCATTACATCGCGATTGCATTGCATGCAATAAAGCGACAACCATATGGCTCCTGCCAGTTGCCGATAACTTGGTTACAAAACATGATCATCTCATACAATAAAATTTAGCATCATGTCTTGACCATATCACATCACAACATGCCCTGCAAAAACAAGTTAGACGTCCTCTACTTTGTTGTTGCAAGTTTTACGTGGCTGCTACGGGCTTAAGTAAGAACCAATCTCACCTACGCATCAAAACCACAATGATAGTTTGTCAAGTTGATACCGTTTTAACCTTCGCAAGGACCGGGCGTAGCCACACTCGGTTCAACTAAAGTTGGAGAGACTGTCGCCCGCAAGCCACCTATGTGCAAAGCACGTCGGGAGAACCGGTCTCGCGTAAGCGTACGCGTAATGTTGGTCCGGGTCGTCTCGTCCAACAATGCCGCCGAACCAAAGTATGACATGCTGGTAGGCAGTATGACTTATATCGCCCACAACTCACTTGTGTTCTACTTGTGCATATAACATCAAACCATAAAATCTAGGCTCGGATGCCATTGTTGGGGAACGTAGTAATTTCAAAATTTTCCTACGCACACGCAAGATCATGGTGATGCATAGCAACGAGAGGGGAGAGTATGATCTACGTACCCTAGTAGATCGCAACGGAAGCGTTGACACAACGTAGAGGAAGTAGTCGTACGTATTCCCGATCCGACCGATCCAAGCACCGTTACTCCAGCACCTCCGAGTTCTTAGCACACGTACAGCTCGATGACACTCCCCGGGCTCCGATCCAGCAAAGCTTCGGGGATGAGTTCCGTCAGCACAACGGCGTGGTGACGATGATGATGTTCTACCAACGCAGGGCTTCGCCTAAGCACTACAACGAAATGACCGAGGTGGAATATGGTGGCAGGGGGCACTGCACACGGCTAAGGAACGATCACGAGGATCAACTTGTGTGTTCTAGGGTGCCCCCTGCCTCCGTATATAAAGGAGCCAAGGGGAGGGGGCAGCCGGCCAAGGTGGGGCGCGCCAAGGGGAGTCCTACTCCCACCGGGAGTAGGACTCCTAGTTGGACAAGGAGAGAGAGGGGGGAAAGAGGAGGAAGATAGGAAGGAAAGGGGGGGGGGGCGCCCCCCTTCCCTTGTTCTATTCGGACTAGGAAGGGGAGGGGCGCGCGGCCACCTCTTGCCTCCTTCTCTCTTCTCCCTAAAGGCCCATGTAGGCCCAATAAACCCCCGGGGGGTTCCGGTAACCCCCCGGTACTCCGGAAAAATGCCGATTTCACCCGGAACGATTTCGATGTCCAAATATAGGCTTCCAATATATCGATCTTTATGTCTCGACCATTTCGAGACTCCTCGTCATGTCCGTGATCACATCCGGGACTCCGAACAAACTTCGGTACATCAAAATGCATAAAACTCATAACAACTATCATCGTAACTTTAAGCGTGCGGACCCTACGGTTCGAGAACAATGTAGACATGACCGAGACACGTCTCCAGGCAATAACTAATAGCGGGACCTGGATGCCCATATTGGCTCCTACATATTCTACAAAGATCTTTATCGGTCAGACCGCATAACAACATACGTTGTTCCCTTTGTCATCGGTATGTTACTTGCCCGAGATTCGATCGTCGGTATCCAATACCTATTTCAATCTTATTACCGGCAAGTCTCTTTACTCGTTCCGTAATACATCATCTCACAACTAACATATTAGTTGTAATGCTTGCAAGGCTTATGTGATGTGCATTACCGAGAGGGCCCAGAGATACCTCTCCGACAATCGGAGTGACAAATCCTAATCTCGAAATACGCCAACCCAACATGTACCTTTGGAGACACCTGTAATGCTCCTTTATAATCACCCAGTTACGTTGTGACGTTTGGTAGCACCCAAAGTGTTCCTCCGGCAAACGGGAGTTGCATAATCTCATAGTCATAGGAACATGTATAAGTCATGAAGAAAGCAATAGCAACATACTAAACGATCGGGTGCTAAGCTAATGGAATGGGTCATGTCAATCAGATCATTCAACTAATGATGTGATCCCATTAATCAAATAACAACTCCTTTGTCTATGGTTAGGAAACATAACCATGTTTGATTAACGAGCTAGTCAAGTAGAGGCACACTAGTAACACTCTGTTTTGTCTATGTATTCACACATGTATTATGTTTCCGGTTAATACAATTCTAGCATGAATAATAAACATTTATCATGATATAAGGAAATAAATAATAACTTTATTATTGCCTCTAGGGCATATTTCCTTCAATGATATGTTTGGGCACGGACATTTTTTAACACACATAATAAACCCTAATAACTTAGATAAGATGGAACACACCGTACCATTACAATAACTTAGATAAGTTCACGGACAGTTCATAGACACATGACGAAACATGACACGACACGACACGGCATAGAAAAGCAACAAAATAAAAAATGAAACATGATGAGCTTGACTCCGGGCTTGAACATCTTCATCTTGACCTCCTTCTTCCACCTTGTCCGCGCGCGCCCCTTCAACACCGTCTTCATCTTCACACCTCCTCCTCCTCCTCGCAGCGAAGGGAGTGCATCTGGCCTGGAGCGGGGAAGATGCGCTCATAGTTGGTGTAGATGTTGTAGACGGTGAAGAAGATGGCCTCGCAGCCGCACCAAAAGACTTGGCCGAGGAGCTCGCGCGCGTCAAACGGGTTGGTGAAGGTGACCGTGAGTAGGAGGAGGATGCCGCCGCGGTCACGAACCTCGTTGAGGGTGAACATCCTCGGTGAGCCCCGTGGGAGGTGGGCATAGCCGGCTCTGAGGAAGGCGCGGGTGAGTTCGACGGAACCCCTCCACCTTGAAATAGCCCACACACGGAGCTCCCTCTCCACGAGCACGCCCGGTGGGTAGCGCAGCTCCGGCACGACCGGCGGACGGTTGAAGGTCGGCCCATTGAATTGCATCTTCACTTGGTCGCGCTTGGGGAGGGCTCGGTCGCTTGGGTGTTTGAAGTTGGAGAGGATCGGATCTGGCTTGTGGGTGGGAGAGGAAGAGAGGCACCCCATTTATAGGCCTGCGGGTGGGAGAGGAAGAGAGAAAGGATGAGAACGGTGCGTGTGTGAATCCGGACGCGTGTGTGTATCCGTTACGTTTTGCACACTTAAATTTTTGCACGAAAACGATGCATGGGGTGCGTGCGTGCATCTGAATCACTGCATAGCTCTTTGACCGGGCGGTGCATGTGAATCGCTGCCCTAAACCACTGCCCTGAACCACCTAGCTCGCCTCACTAGCCTAGCTCGCCTAGCGCGCCTCGCTCGCCTCGCTCGCATGCATGCACGTCGCCGCCCCCCGCGCATGCAAACCCACGTCGCCGCCTCCATGCATGCAAGGCCTGGAAAGGCTGCGACGGGCTATTTACTGCGGTCTCAGGCCCAGACAACGAGACGGCCCAACGATCCATCCAGCGCGCCCGATATTTGTTAAAAAAACAATCTTCGAGCCAATCAGATTGCATCTCGCGGATCGGCCCCCTCCTCCCCGCAGATTCCTTCTAGAAGGGTTAGATCGACGGCCCTTGATCGCCGCTAGGGTTAGATGAACGGTCGTTGTTCAGCGCTAGGGTTAGCCGGGTTTGGGAGGGGTTTGGAGTAGTCAAAGCTATGTTTGACCAGATTTCAAATGAGCATAATAAATTAAATAAAAATTAGAAAAATAAAAAACCTGCGCACATAGTCTTCTTATGTCATATACTAACAATTTAAGTTGATAAACAAGCTTTACATACATTTAAATGATAAGTTCATGTGTATTGTATGATATCTCGAGTATCTCAAACTCTCTTCTATGAAGTGAAGGGAAGTGTTTTGGGGAAATGAACATGAAAATTTCAAAAAACTCACCACAGCTTCATTTTGGAGTGACTAAGAAGGATCCATGCTTAGTTTTTCATTTTGATGTTTTACACTTGTTTAAATCTTGGTCAAAGTTAAGTTTGACCAGAATTCAAATGAGCAAAACAAATTAAAAAAATCAAAAAATGGAAAAACCAGCGCACATAGTCTGTACATATAGAATATATGTGTAGGAAAGTTATTTGGCTGATTTAGACAAGGTCGAAAAAAACCTTGCTTAGAAATGAGGCCGTTTACCCTACCTTTGGACCCCTTTGTTAGCACATTTTTCATAAAAATTTCAAAAGCCTCACCACAACTTCATTTTGGATTGACTAAGAAGTATCCAGGCTTAGTTTTTCATTTTGATATTTTAGACTTGTTTAAATCTTGGTCAAAGTTAGGTTTGACCAGAATTTAAATGAGCAAAACAAAATTCAAAAAAAAAGGAAAAACCATGTGCTTATTCAAACATCATCCAACAGATATTTAAACATCATGTCAAACATACTTCTAACATAGGTCCAACATCATCCAACAGAAATACAATATGTCAAGTGATAAATGTTTCATAATACAACATCATCCCTTATTCATAATGTTTCATAATTATTCATAGATAGCGTTGGGGCTTCTGTCTATTCCTTGAGCTTCTTGCCATCACTTTGCTCCTTGTGCACCTTGTGCTCATTGTTTCTTCTCTTCTTCTCTTGGTTGTCGGTACCTTGCGCGTCTTCTTCAAACCTACCATAGAGCTGTGCAAAACATAAACGGTAATGAGATCATGTCAAGTGATAGATGTACAGTAGTATTTGACCCTTGCAAGATTTACATACCTAGCAGAACTCACAACAACAGAAGGTTGGCCACCATTTGGAGCCTCACTTGGATCATCATTTGGAGCCTCACTTGGATCACCATGATCACCATTTAGAGCCTCACTTGGATCACCATTTGGAGCCTCACTTGAATCATTATTTGGAGGATATTTTGGATCATCGTCAAAATCATGCGGCTGTTGACCATCATAATTTGGAACCTCGTCAAAATCCTCATCTGATGCAACCGGCTGTTGACCATCATTTTTATCATCTGTTGAGGCAACCGGCTGCTGACCAACATTTTCATCGAAGCCTTCATCGAAACTCTCTCCAAACGCTGGATCTACTGTGTTATCACAATACTTACCAAAATGACCAGACCCCACACCTTGTGCACTTACACTTCCTTGCTCCAAGTCCAGCTCCTTCGCTGCGAGGTCTGATTCGACTCTTCCTTGGTCTACCTGCTGCTCTCTTCAGAATTGGAGCGCAAAGCTTGAATCCAGGGTCCACCATGTCCCATTGTTGTTTTCCCTCCATAGCAGGCAAGTCATAAGCATATGTGGATTTGAACCTTGCAACAGAGTAGTAATCATGCACATACTGTTGTATGTTCCCTGCTGAACCTTGCAACAGAGTAGTAATCATGCACATACTAGTAGAAAACAGGGCTATGGTCCAGGCCGGCTCAGCCCATTAGTCCCGGTTCAGTGTAGAACCGGGACTAATGTGGGCATTGGTCCCGGTTCGTGAGCCCAGGGGGCCGGCCGTACCACGTGGGCCATTGGTCCCGGTTCGTCTGGACCTTTTGGTCCCGGTTGGTGGGACGAACCGGGACCAATGGGCCTCGCTCCTGGCCCACCACCATTGGTCCCGGTTGGTGGCCTGAACCGGGACCAAAGGCTCCCCTTTAGTCCCGGTTCTTGCCACAAACCGGGACCAATGAGGTGCCTATATATACCCTCGCCCGCGAGCAGAGCACTCCAGTGCTCTGTTTTTCTCTGGCCGGCGAGGGGAGGGGTTTGTGGTGCTCTAGCTCACCTCCTATGCACATGAGGTGTTCGATGGAATGCCCGAGCCACACTACTTAAACTTTCTCCTCTCGAAGCTCGACCTCCAAGCTCCATTTTCCTCGAGATTTGTCTAGATTTAGCGGTCCGTCACGCCCCGTCCCCGTCTTCACCGCCGTCGATCACCCGCGCTGATCTCATCACCGACACCACCGTGGTGAGCCTCTTGTTCTTATCTTCTTTCTGAAAGGAAAAATATTCTTACTTGTCTGTTTAGATAGATACTTGTATCATTTTCTTACATTTATTATTGCATCTTATATAGTGCGATGGTTTTGGTATCCGCCCCCGTCGGCCCTCGTCCTGTCTATGATTCAGATTTGGTATGTATATTATCTTCATAACTATTGGTTCATTTATTGTTTATGAAAATTATGCCGACCAACGTGACATAGATTTTATTTATCTAGGATGTATGTGAATCGGAAATGCCAACCGACCCTATTGTCGAGAGGTTAAATTTAGTTGAAGAAGAAAACAATTTGTTGAAGGAAAAAATAAAAAAATTGAGGAGGAGAAGATGATATTGGAGTTGCATGTTGCGGATGTCGTTGATGATCACAAGATCAAGATGGATGCAATGCGCTTGAAGATTAGAAAGATTAGAAAATATGCCATTCATACCGAGGCTTGGTATCATTATGCCGTTGGATCAATTGTTACCTTGGTTGCGATTATGATCGCATTTGTTTTCGCATTGAAATGTTTTACATAGTTTCAATGTATGGTTTAATTAATTAGATGCTCTGGAGATCTATATGTTGTTAGATGAGAACTATGTATGCACTTTGGTTTTAATGTGATGATGAACTTCTATTAATTTGGACACTTAATTATATATAATGCACGCAGATGAACCGGCAATGGATGTACGGTGACAGACACACCCGCGAGTACATTAAGGGCGTGCATGAGTTTCTCGATGCGGCTGAGGCAAACAAGCAGAATGGTTTTATGTGTTGTCCATGCACTGAATGTGGGAATACGAGGTCTTACTCTAACCGGAAAATCCTTCACTCCCACCTGCTTTACAAGGGTTTCATACCACACTATAATGTTTGGACGAGGCACGGAGAAATAGGGGTTATGATGGAAGACGGCGAAGAAGAAGAGTACGATGACAACTATGTGCCCCCTGAATACGGTGATGCTGCAACGGGGGGAGCTGGTGAAGATCAAGAGGAACCAGACGATGTGCCCAATGATGCTGCCACGGGTGAAGCTGCTGAAGATAAAGAGGAACCAGACGATGTGCCCGATGATGATGATCTCTGCCGGGTCATTGTCGATGCAAGGACGCAATGCATTAGTCAAAAGGAGAAGCTGAAGTTCGATCGCATGTTAGAGGATCACAAAAAAGGGTTATACCCCAATTGCGAAGATGGCAACACAAAGCTCGGTACCGTACTGGAATTGCTGCAGTGGAAGGCAGAGAATGCTGTGGCTGACAAAGGATTTGAGAAGCTACTGAAAATATTGAAGAAGAAGCTTCCAAACGATAACGAATTGCCCGACAGTACATACGCAGCAAAGAAGGTCGTATGCCCTCTAGGATTGGAGGTGGAGAAGATACATGCATGCCCTAATGACTGCATCCTCTACCGCGGTGCCTACAAGGATCTGAACGAATGCCCGGTATGCGGTGCGTTGCGGTATAAGATCAGACGAGATGACCCTGGTGATGTTGACGGCGAGCCCCTCAGGAAGAGGGTTCCTGCGAAGGTGATGTGGTATGCTCCTATAATACCACGGTTGAAACGTCTGTTCAGAAACGAAGAGCATGCCAAGTTGATGCGATGGCACAGTGAGAACCGAAAGAAAGATGGGAAGTTGAGAGCACCCGCTGACGGGTCGCAGTGGAGAAAAATCGAGAGAAAGTACTGGGATGAGTTTGCAAAGGACCCAAGGAATGTATGGTTTGCTTTAAGCGCGGATGGCATTAATCCTTTCGGGGAGCAGAGCAGCAATCACAGCACCTGGCCCGTGACTCTATGTATGTATAACCTTCCTCCTTGGATGTGCATGAAGCGGAAGTCCATTATGATGCCAGTTCTCATCCAAGGCCCTAAGCAACCCGGCAACGAAATTGATGTGTACCTAAGGCCATTAGTTGAAGAACTTTTACAGCTGTGGAATGGAAACGGTGTACGTACGTGGGATGAGCACAGACAGGAGGAATTTAACCTTAAGGCGTTGCTGTTCGTGACCATCAACGATTGGCCCGCTCTCAGTAACCTTTTAGGACAGACAAACAAAGGATACCACGCATGCACGCACTGTTTAGATGACACTGAAAGTATATACCTGGACAAATGCAGGAAAAATGTGTACCTGGGCCATCGTCGATTTCTTCCGACCAACCATCAATGTCGAAAGAAAGGCAAGCATTTCAAAGGCGAGGCAGATCACCGGAAGAAGCCCGCCATGCGCACCGGTGATCACGTGCTTGCTATGGTCAATGATTTACACTATGTAATCTTTGGAAAGGGTCCCGGTGGACTAGCTGTTCCGAATGACGCTGAGGGACACGCACCCATGTGGAAGAAGAAATCTATATTTTGGGACCTACCCTACTGGAAAGACCTAGAGGTCCGCTCCTCAATCGACGTGATGCACGTGACGAAGAACCTTTGCGTGAACTTGCTAGGCTTCTTGGGCGTGTATGGGAAGACAAAAGATACACCTGAGGCACGAGAGGACCTGCAACGTTTGCACGAAAGAGACGGCATGCCTCCGAAGCAGTATAAAGGTCCTGCCAGCTACGCTCTTACGAAAGAAGAGAAAGAAATCTTGTTTGAATGCCTGCTCAGTATGAAGGTCACGACTGGCTTCTCGTCGAATATAAAGGGAATAATAAATATGCCAGAGAAAAATTTTCAGAACCTGAAGTCTCATGACTGCCACGTGATTATGACGCAACTGCTTCCGGTTGCATTGAGGGGGCTTCTACCGGAAAACGTCCGATTAGCCATTGTGAAGCTATGTGCATTCCTCAATGCAATCTCTCAGAAGGTGATCAATCCAGAAATCGTACCAAGGCTAAGGAGTGATGTGGCGCAATGTCTTGTCAGTTTCGAGCTGGTGTTCCCACCATCCTTCTTCAATATCATGACGCACGTCCTAGTTCATCTAGTCGACGAGATTGTCATCCTAGGGCTCGTATTTCTACACAATATGTTCCCCTTTGAGAGGTTCATGGGAGTCCTAAAGAAATATGTCCGTAACCGCGCTAGGCCAGAAGGAAGCATCTCCATGGGCCATCAAACAGAGGATGTTATCGGGTTTTGTGTTGACTTCATTCCTGGCGTTAACAAGATAGGTCTCCCTAAATCGCGGTATGAGGGGACACTGACTGGAAAAGGCACTCTTGGAAGAGACTCAATAATATGCAGGGACGGATATTCTTGGTCTCAAGCACACTACACAGTTCTACAGAACTCTACCTTGGTGACCCCGTATGTCGATGAACACAAGAACAGTCTGCGCTCCAAACACCCGGAGCAGTGCGTCGACTGGATTACATGTGAACACATCACGACTTTCAGCAGTTGGTTGGAAACACGTCTCAGAGGTGACAACACTATTTGTGATGAGTTGTACTTGTTGTCCAGGGGACCATCTTTGACTGTATTGACTTACAAAGGATACGAGATAAATGGGAATACATTTTACACGATTGCCCAAGATCAAAAGAGCACCAACCAAAACAGCGGTGTCCTCTTTGATGCAACAACCGAGAGCGGAAAGGACACATATTATGGTTACATAGTGGACATATGGGAACTTGACTACGGACCTGATTTTAAGGTCCCTTTGTTTAAGTGCAAATGGGTCAATCTGTTAGGCGGCGGGGTACAGGTAGACCCACAGTACGGAATGACAACAGTGGATCTGAAAAATCTTGGGTACACTGACGAACCGTTCGTCCTAGCCAATGATGTGGCACAGGTTATCTATGTGAAGGACATGTGTACCAAACCGAGAAAAAAAAAGATAAGGAAGCGAATACATCATACGATGAGCCAAAGCGCCACATAGTTCTTTCAGGAAAAAGGGACATCCTGGGAGTGGACGGCAAGACAGACATGTCTGAAGATTATGAAAAGTTTCATGAAATTCCTCCCTTCAATGTCAAGGCTGACCCAAGCATCCTGATAAACAATGAAGATTATCCATGGTTACAGCGCAATAAGCAAATGACACAAGCAAAGAAAAAGTGAAGACTTTCTCCCGCAATAAGCAAATGCTATGTGGGTGAAATTATGATACCATCCCAACTTTCAACTTTTTCAGAGTTCATTTGAAATGCTTTCATGTCTTATGGTTCGAAACTTTGATACTTCGAAAGTGATTGTCCATTTTGTACACGAAGTGCATCAAGTTTTTGTCGTAACCCTCTCTACTTTTTGGAACATGCTATGTGGGTGAAATGATGATACCATGCCAACTTTCAACCTTTTCAGAGTTCATTTTGAAATGCTTTCCAATTTCAGAGTCATTTAGCTCAAAGAATGAATTAATAGCAAACAGAATGAACTACAAAACTTTTATGAAAATAAAAACAATCAATTAAAATATTATGTTATGATCAACTAAATAAAACTATAATATTCTTCAATAGCAAAAAGAATATAATTTGTGTGACCTAAAATCAAACTATAAGTATTTAATTGTAAGTATAAATAAAAAATAAATAGCAAAGAAGAAAAAAATTCTAATTTTATAGTAAATTTATTCATACACTAGTGATTCACACAAATTTTTAAAAATTCAAATTTAAACTATTTAAAATTTAAAACTAATGGCACTAACAGAAAGTTTATAATTTTTGTGACCTAAAAGCAAAAAGAAATCACTAAAAAAACTGTAATTATTTAGTTTTAAGTAGAAACAAAAAAATAAAAAACCAAAAAAATGTAGAAATAGAAAAGAAAAAACCAAAAAAAAATGCCACCTACAGGGCCTCCCCGGCCTGAATATGACTAGAAACCCAACATGGGCTAGGATTCAGGCCCGCAGAGGCCCAACAGGCCCACAGGAAGTAGCAGTTTAGGCCCGAAAGCCTGCATTTCAGAGGAGCTCGAAAGGGGAGGCAGAGCAGCTCTTATAAACCAGTATCGGCGCCCTTCAGCTAGCGATGTGGGACTAAACTTCTGGGCGCGGGGCGCACAAGGGCATTGGTCCCGGTTGGTGGCACCAACCGGGACTAAAGGGTGCATTGGTCACGGTTGGTGGCACCAACCGTGACCAATGCCCCCCTTTAGTCCCGGTTGGTGCCACCAACCGGGACCAAAGGTCGCCGCTTCCCGCCCTTTGGCCTGCCGAAAATTGACCTTTGGTCTCGGTTCGTGGCACCAACCGGGACTAATGCCCACCTTTGGTCCCGGTTGCTGCCACGAACTGGGACTAAAGCCTGTTCTATATAAGGAAGCACTTAGCATTTTTTCATTCTCATCCTGCAGTTTCCCCGACGCCGCCCGCCCCCATCGTCGCCGTCGCCCGCGCCCATCGTCGCCGTCGCCCGCGTCGCGCGCCGCCCCGGCCCGCCCCCGTCGCCGTCGCCCTCGTCCCTGCGCCGCCCCGCACCGCCCTCGTCCCTGCCCCGACGCCGCCCGCCCCCATCGTCGCCGTCGCCCGCGCCCCGTGCCGCCCCGGCCCGCCCCCGTCGCCGTCGCCCACGTCGCCCGCGCCGCGTGCCGCCCCGACGCCGCCCGCCCCCATCCTCGCCGTCGCCCGCGCCCATCGTCGCCGTCGCCCGCGCCGCGCGCCGCCCCGCCGTCGCCGTCGCCATCGCCCGCCCGGCCCCATCGTCGCCGTCGCCGTCGCCCGCCCGCCCCCATCGTTGCCGTGGCCGTCGCCCGCGTCGCCGTCGCCGTCGTCCTCTGGTCCGGCCGCGGTGCCCTAGCTAGCATATTTTTGTTATATGCTTTTTTTTCTGTTATATGCTTTTTTTCTGTTATATGCTTTTTTTTCTGTTATATGCTTTTTTTTCATGTATATATGCAAAAAATAGTAAATATGAAAGAATATAGGATTTTTTTCATATGATTTTTTTCATAGATTTTTTTCTGTTCATATGCAAAAAATAGTAAATATGAAGGAGAAGAAAGAATATATGATTTTTTTTCTGTTCATAGATTTTTTGGTGATATTAATTATTGTAAATATGAAAATGTTTGTGTATTCATATGAACAAATGAATTAGAAGAGGGATAAGAAGAGGGGGTCGAGAGGGGGTCTAGGGTCGCCGAGGGGGGAGAGGAAGACGGGGAGAAATAAATAAGAAGAAGAAAAAAGAAGAAAAAGAAGAGGAGAAGAAGAAAGGAATAGAGGAGAAGAAGAGAAAAATAGAATATATATTCTATTTTCTCTTTTCTCCTCTATTCCTTTCTTCTTCTCCTATTTTTCTTCTTCTTTTTTTTCTTCGACACGTGGGGGGGGGGGTCGAGAACGCCGGACATTCATGAGAGAGGCGAGGAAGAAGGGGAAGAAGAGGAAGTCTTCTCCTCTATTCTTTCTTCTCTTCTTTTTTCTTCTTCTTCTTCCTCTTTATTTTATCGGGAACGAGGGTCGTCGAGAGGGTCGCCGAGCGGTAGAGGAGAAACCCTAAATAGAAAGTATCGTCGGTGTGAGATACATGTACCGTCGGTGTCGGACACTACATCCACATCCCACAAGTGGCGCGGGCTTCGACCCCCACGTCACTTGTGGGACGTGGATGTAGTGTCCGACACCGAAGGCCACATGTATCTCACACCCACGATACTTGCTAGCTATTTTGGGTTTCCTCTACCGAAAAGAAGAGGAGAAATAAATAAGAAGAAGAAAAAAGAAGAAAAAGAAGAGGAGAAGAAGAAAGGAATAGTGGAGAAGAAGAGAAAATAGAATATATTCTATTTTCTCTTTTCTCCACTATTCCTTTCTTCTTCTCCTCTTTTTTTTTCTTCTTTTCTTCTTCTTCTTCTTCTTCTTCTTATTATTATTATTAGTCGGAAGTAGAGAGAGGTTTCCTAGTGTCAAAGTATTGAAGAAATCCATGCCTTCATCATTAGCCGGAAGTAACCAGGGCATGTTGGTACGAAGTTCTGCAAAGTTATTCTGGAATGGAGTCCCGGATAGAATAATCCGCTTTTTGGTACGAATTCAGCAAAGGCCTTCCAAATAGCGATATTCGGAAGGCTCCTGCTGAACTTTTTACCAAAAAGCGAATTATCCTATCTGGGACTCCGTTCCAGAACAACTTTGAAGAGCTTCGTACCATCATGCACATGTTACTTTCGCCTAATGATGAAGACATGGTTTTGTTGAATCCTTTGACACTAGGCAACCTCCCGACCCCTCGGCGATCCTCTCGAACATGAGAGGAAGAAGAGGGTCGTCTAGGGGTCGAGGGTTCCAGGGTCATCGAGGGTTCGAGGGGTCGAGGATCGCCGAGGGGTCGAGAGAGGTTTCCTAGTGTCAAAGTATTGAAGAAATCCATGCCTTCATCATTAGCCGGAAGTAACCAGGGCATGTTGGTACGAAGTTCTGCAAAGTTGTTTTGGAATGGAGTCCCGGATAGAATAGTCCGCCTTTTGGTACCAATTCAGCAAAGGCCTTCCAAATAGCGATATTCGGAAGGCTCTTGCTGAACTTTGTACCAAAAGGCGGATTATCCTATCTGGGAGTCCGTTCCAGAACAACTTTGAAGAGCTTCGTACCAGCATGCACATGTTACTTTCGCCTAATGATGAAGACATGGTTTTGTTGAATCCTTTGACACTAGGCAACCTCCCGACCCCTCGGCGATCCTCTCGAACATGAGAGGAAGAAGAGGGTCATCTAGGGGTCGAGGGTTCCAGGGTCGTCGAGGGTTCGAGGGGTCGAGGATCGCCGAGGGGTCGAGAGAGGTTTCCTAGTGTCAAAGTATTGAAGAAATCCATGCCTTCATCATTAGCCGGAAGTAACCAGGGCATGTTGGTACGAAGTTCTGCAAAGTTGTTTTGGAATGGAGTCCCGGATAGAATAATCCGCCTTTTGGTACCAATTCAGCAAAGGCCTTCCAAATAGCGATATTCGGAAGGCTCTTGCTGAACTTTGTACCAAAAGGCGGATTATCCTATGTGGGAGTCCGTTCCAGAACAACTTTGAAGAGCTTCGTACCATCATGCACATGTTACTTTCGCCTAATGATGAAGACATGGTTTTGTTGAATCCTGAGACACTACGCAACCTCCCGACCCCTCGGCGATCCTATCGAACATGAGAGGAAGAAGAGGATAAAAAAAGAAGAGGAAGAAGAAAAAAAGAGGAGAAGAAAGAATAGAGGAGATCTTCTCCTCTATTCTTTCTTCTCCTCTTATTTTTCTTCTTCTTCCTCTTTTTTTTTATCGGGAACGAGGGTCGTCGATGGACATAGATGTAGTGTCGTCGTTGTCGATATATACCCCCTCCCGATAGCTTACTATGATTAGGTAGCTAGTTCTACGTTTGGCACTAATATATCCATCTATCATGTTTGGATAATAATTGCCATGTTGTAAATATTTGTAGAAACTATGGACACCGCCCTAGACGAAGCAACAAAAGAAGCGTTGTTGAGGGACATAATCGCAGAAGGAAGTGATGCCATCTCGTTGTTTCTCAACGAAACCGATGGTCTGGAAGGACAGGGTGAACAAGCTGGCTACGGTGACCTAATGCCGGTGCAAGAAGAAGAACATGAGGACGGCTCCGGTGACCCAATGCCGGTGCAAGAAGGAGACCGTGATGACGGCTCCGGTGACCGAACCGAGTCCGGCCAGGTATATATATTAGTTAAGCCTATGCTGACTAGCTGATTGATGCATTCATTGTTTTGGTATGTACACATATTAATTAAGTCTTTGTTCTTTTTTCTAGCCCTCCGAATCGAGCACAACTTCGGTAAAGAGACGAGGCCCGAAGAAAAAGTTGAGCTCGGATGAAAAGTTTGAGATCATAGCAATCGCGCCCGACGGCCAACCTATTGAACCCCTCCGGACAAAGAGCGCATTTGTTGCTCAGTGCGGGGTTCTGGTTAGGGACAAGATCCCGATAAGCATCCAGCAAATTTTAGAAAATTATATTGATTTGAAAAACAAATCATGACTTTGAAAATAAGTCCATGCATTTAGTAAAAAGAAAACATAAAAAAAGGGAAAGGAAAAAAAACAAAACAAAACCGTTAGAAGAAAAAAATGGAAAAAGGAGAATGAAAAAAGAAAAATAAAAAACTGAACGAAACCATTCCATGAAAAAAGAAAGAAGAAAGAAGAAAAGAAGGAAAATCTGTAGGTAAACACAATAGGTGAGTTGTGAGGGTGGACTTGCAACTGAAGAGAAAAAAAGATTAGGCCTTGTTGCATGTCAATAATGGACTTGCAGCTGAGGTTCATTATGAATTTTCAAAATTTCATGAATTTAAAAAATCAAAGGAAAAAAATAGTTTCAGAAAATAGAAAATTATTGGTCAGTACGAGTTTATGCAATTTCTTCACCGTATGTTGACTTTAAAATATAAATTACAGCAAAAAGGAATATCACAATGCCCCCCACCCCCACATGCACATGCACACACAGAGCAACAGAAAAATATGAGTTTCCCTAAACAAGAAGCAAAACATATGAGTGGCTGTGTAGAAGGGGTGAGTCCCTTCGTATTTCACAATTGACCCTCTTTCCACTTCTGATCAGCAAAGAAAAATATCACACGCTACAAACATAGAAAAGACAACCCACCTAAGCCCACGACAGGGGAACTAAAAATCCAACACAACCCAGCAGGTTCCCACGAGCGTGGTCGTGCGGGGGATCAACAACGAAGCACACGACAAAGAGAGTGACACGAATCTCGGTGTTTTATATCGTGCATTGAGTAATTAGATGTGGCATAAGTAATTCTCATCTAGATGTGATTTAGCAAAACTGTTTTTCAACGAACATGGACACATTTTTTGGGAAGCATGTGCCCCGACGCCGCCCGCCCCCATCGTCACCGTCGCCCGCGCCCATCGTCGCCGTCGCCCGCGCCGCGCGCCGCCCCGCCGTCGCCGTCGCCATCGCCCGCCCGCCCCCATCGTCGCCGTCGCCGTCGCCCGCCCGCCCCCATCGTTGCCGTGGCCGTCGCCCGCGTCGCCGTCGCCGTCGTCCTCTGGTCCGGCCGCGGTGCCCTAGCTAGCATATTTTTTTGTTATATGCTTTTTTTTTCTGTTATATGCTTTTTTTTCTATTATATGCTTTTTTTTCATGTATATATGCAAAAAATAGTAAATATGAAAGAATATAGGATTTTTTTCATATGATTTTTTTCATAGATTTTTTTCTGTTCGTATGCAAAAAATAGTAAATATGAAGGAGAAGAAAGAATATATGATTTTTTTTCTGTTCATATGCAAAAAATAGTAAATATGAAGGAGAAGAAAGAATATATGATTTTTTTTCTGTTCATAGATTTTTTTGTGATATTAATTATTGTAAATATGAAAATGTTTGTGTATTCATATGAACAAATGAATTAGAAGAGGGATAAGAAGAGGGGGTCGAGAGGGGGTCTAGGGTCGCCGAGGGGGGAGAGGAAGACGGGGAGAAATAAATAAGAAGAAGAAAAAAGAAGAAAAAGAAGAGGAGAAGAAGAAAGGAATAGAGGAGAAGAAGAGAAAAATAGAATATATATTCTATTTTCTCTTTTCTCCTCTATTCCTTTCTTCTTCTCCTATTTTTCTTCCTCTTTTTTTTCTTCGACACGTGGGGGGGGGGTCGAGAACGCCGGACATTCATGAGAGAGGCGAGGAAGAAGGGGAAAAAGAGGAAGTCTTCTCCTCTATTCTTTCTTCTCTTCTTTTTTCTTCTTCTTCTTCCTCTTTATTTTATCGGGAACGAGGGTCGTCGAGAGGGTCGCCGAGCGGTAGAGGAGAAACCCTAAATAGAAAGTATCGTCGGTGAGAGATACATGTACCATCGGTGTCGGACACTACATCCACATCCCACAAGTGGCGCGGGCTTCGACCCCCACGTCACTTGTGGGACGTGGATGTAGTGTCCGACACCGAAGGCCACATGTATCTCACACCCACGATACTTGCTAGCTATTTTGGGTTTCCTCTACCGAAAAGAAGAGGAGAAATAAATAAGAAGAAGAAAAAAGAAGAAAAAGAAGAGGAGAAGAAGAAAGGAATAGTGGAGAAGAAGAGAAAATAGAATATATTCTATTTTCTCTTTTCTCCACTATTCCTTTCTTCTTCTCCTCTTTTTTTTCTTCTTTTCTTCTTCGTCTTCTTCTTCTTCTTCTTATTATTAGTCGGAAGTAGAGAGAGGTTTCCTAGTGTCAAAGTATTGAAGAAATCCATGCCTTCATCATTAGCCGGAAGTAACCAGGGCATGTTGGTACGAAGTTCTGCAAAGTTATTCTGGAATGGAGTCCCGGATAGAATAATCCGCTTTTTGGTACGAATTCAGCAAAGGCCTTCCAAATAGCGATATTCGGAAGGCTCTTGCTGAACTTTGTACCAAAAAGCGAATTATCCTATCTGGGACTCCGTTCCAGAACAACTTTGAAGAGCTTCGTACCATCATGCACATATTACTTTCGCCTAATGATGAAGACATGGTTTTGTTGAATCCTTTGACACTAGGCAACCTCCCGACCCCTCGGCGATCCTCTCGAACATGAGAGGAAGAAGAGGGTCGTCTAGGGGTCGAGGGTTCCAGGGTCATCGAGGGTTCGAGGGGTCGAGGATCGCCGAGGGGTCGAGAGAGGTTTCCTAGTGTCAAAGTATTGAAGAAATCCATGCCTTCATCATTAGCCGGAAGTAACCAGGGCATGTTGGTACGAAGTTCTGCAAAGTTGTTTTGGAATGGAGTCCCGGATAAAATAATCCGCCTTTTGGTACCAATTCAGCAAAGGCCTTCCAAATAGCGATATTCGGAAGGCTCTTGCTGAACTTTGTACCAAAAGGCGGATTATCCTATCTGGGAGTCCGTTCCAGAACAACTTTGAAGAGCTTCGTACCATCATGCACATGTTACTTTTGCCTAATGATGAAGACATGGTTTTGTTGAATCCTTTGACACTAGGCAACCTCCCGACCCCTCGGCGATCCTCTCGAACATGAGAGGAAGAAGAGGGTCATCTAGGGGTCGAGGGTTCCAGGGTCGTCGAGGGTTCGAGGGGTCGAGGATCGCCGAGGGGTCGAGAGAGGTTTCCTAGTGTCAAAGTATTGAAGAAATCCATGCCTTCATCATTAGCCGGAAGTAACCAGGGCATGTTGGTACGAAGTTCTGCAAAGTTGTTTTGGAATGGAGTCCCGGATAGAATAATCCGCCTTTTGGTACCAATTCAGCAAAGGCCTTCCAAATAGCGATATTCGGAAGGCTCTTGCTGAACTTTGTACCAAAAGGCGGATTATCCTATCTGGGAGTCCGTTCCAGAACAACTTTGAAGAGCTCCGTACCATCATGCACATGTTACTTTCGCCTAATGATGAAGACATGGTTTTGTTGAATCCTGAGACACTACGCAACCTCCCGACCCCTCGGTGATCCTATCGAACATGAGAGGAAGAAGAGGATAAAAAAAGAAGAGGAAGAAGAAAAAAAGAGGAGAAGAAAGAATAGAGGAGATCTTCTCCTCTATTCTTTCTTCTCCTCTTATTTTTCTTCTTCTTCCTCTTTTTTTTTATCGGGAACGAGGGTCGTCGATGGACATAGATGTAGTGTCGTCGTTGTCGATATATACCCCCTCCCGATAGCTTACTATGATTAGGTAGCTAGTTCTACGTTTGGCACTAATATATCCATCTATCATGTTTGGATAATAATTGCCATGTTGTAAATATTTGTAGAAACTATGGACACCGCCCTAGACGAAGCAACAAAAGAAGCGTTGTTGAGGGACATAATCGCAGAAGGAAGTGATGCCATCTCGTTGTTTCTCAACGAAACCGATGGTCTGGAAGGACAGGGTGAACAAGCTGGCTCCGGTGACCCAATGCCGGTGCAAGAAGGAGACCGTGATGACGGCTCCGGTGACCGAACCGAGTCCGGCCAGGTATATATATTAGTTAAGCCTATGCTGACTAGCTGATTGATGCATTCATTGTTTTGGTATGTACACATATTAATTAAGTCTTTGTTCTTTTTTCTAGCCCTCCGAATCGAGCACAACTTCGGTAAAGAGACGAGGCCCGAAGAAAAAGTTGAGCTCGGATGAAAAGTTGGAGATCATAGCAATCGCGCCCGACGGCCATCCTATTGAACCCCTCCGGACAAAGAGCGCATTTGTTGCTCAGTGCGGGGTTCTGGTTAGGGACAAGATCCCGATAAGCATCCAGCAATGGTTTAAGCCAGCTACAGAAGACCCTGAGGTGTCTTATGTCAATGATATGCAGAAAAATGATCTTTGGACTGAGCTGAAGTCAAATTTCACCCTACCGCCTGAGGATAATCCAGAGAACCCAGTTAAAGAGAAATTAATCAAGTCTTTTGCTCTGAAGAGGATGGCAGAACTATTCAGGAGGTGGAAGAAAGAGCTGAATAAGTTTGTCGAAAAAAATGAGACACCAGAATTCAAGGGCAGATATGAGAAGATCAGAGATCACTGGCCCGCATTTGTGGCCCACAAGACATCAGAAAAGAGTAAGAAGATGTCGGCGACAAACAAGCAAAATGCTGCGAAGAAGAAGCTTCACCATCGCACGGGGTCAGGTGGCTACCTCGTAGCCCGGCCTAAGTGGTCCAAGAGTGAGAATGATCTGGTTCATAAAGGGATCGAACCAGAGACAAATAACTGGCCAGACCGTTGCCGGACTTGGTTCTTCGGGGCTGGCGGAACCCTGGACCCTGAAACAGGGAAGTGCATTTGGACGAACGATCAAATGGACATACCAGTCAGTAAGCTTAAGCAGTATATCGAAGCAGCGTAGGAAGGGACGTTCTTTCCAGACAGAGAGAACGACGAGCTCACAATGGCCCTCGGGAATCCTGAGCACCCTGGACGGACACGAGGCACGCCAGGCTCCATTCCGTGGAAGGTTGGGTTTCCGGACGCAGGCGGTTACAAATCCCATGAGAAGAGGAAAAAAGTGCAGCATACCCAAATGCAGGCGCTGCAAGCAAGGGTAGACGCGATAGAGGAACGAGAAGCAAATCGCAGCAAACGTACTGCCGAAGCCTCCCCCGAAGCTACCCCGCCATCTCAGCGCAGAAGCAGCGTGGCTTCCACCGAGCTGCTTCAGCTAGAGCATGCCTTGACGGCTCCTGCCAGCTATCCCGTGGATGCTATCACGGAGTCTCAAAATTGCCACCTTATGACGCAATGGATGAATTTGAAGGTCAAGGCGGCTGTTGGCTCTGTTTATCCTACTGAACCCGGCGCAACTTTTCACTGCCGGCCGATTCCAGAAGGATATGCTAGGGTGATGGTGGATGAGATAACGGAGGGATTTGAGGACCTCCAGCTTGACCACCCTACCGGTGAAGGGGAGACTCGGCTGGGGTCTGCTCTGAAGACTCCATGCCTATGGCGGAAGGACCTCATCAACCTTCCGAACTGGACGCCACCGCCTCCTCCTCCTCCTCCGGCGAGTCAGGGCACTCCGCCTCCACCGCCTCCTCCTCCTCCGGCGAGTGACGATCAGGGCCCTCGGCCGGCTCCTTCTCCGGCGCGCGGCGGCACTCCACCTCCTTCTCCGCCTGCGCCGACGCGCCCGAGCAGCCCGCCTCCTCCTTCTCCGCCTCGTCAGCAAGGGCGGAAGAGACCTGCCGCCGCTCCAGCTGCTCCGGCGCGTCGTAGTACTTCTCCTCCGCCGCTTAAGCAAGTAAAGAAGACAACCGCTACGTCTGCTCGGTCGGCGTCTAGCAGTACAACCAGAGGCGGGAGGACATACAGATTCGGTCCTTCTCTGAAGACTCCAGAGAAGTTACCATACGAGAGGACCCAGGAGGAGAACTCCGAGATCGCGCGAGAAGAAGTGAAGAAATTCTTTGAAGGGGTGAAAGCAAAGAAACATCCACCTCCGGAGGAGAAGGTAGATCGGGTGAAAGTGAAGCGCACTCTGGCTGCCCTGACAAAAACACCGAAGTCTGATTCGCCGAAAGGAAACTATGACCGCATTATTGGAAAGGAATTTGCCGAAGCGGAGCGGTCGGGAAGTACTGTCAGTGATCAAAGGCTGAAACAACGACGAGCTGGGAAACAAATTGCCCAGCTCGGCGAACAAGCGAAGCAATCGTGCCACCCGCTCAAGGTGCCTAGCCACAACGTCGATAATGATCCGAGGATGGTGCCCGGTTATAGCAATCCTGCAGATTACCTGCCCGGCGAAGTACATTATGACCCCATGGACCTGCAGATACAAAGATACGAGTACGGGAAGCCTCTCGTCAAAGATGAAAGATCTCTATCAACGATGATGCGAAGATTGCATGATTGGTACTTGAAAATCTGCATAGACTCTGGGGGGAGGAGTACTTTGTTTGCGAGAGTTAAACCGGAGCATGACCTCGTTGGAATTGATCTGTTGTCTGTTCCATTTGAGGAGTTCTATCAGTTCTTCAATCAATTGGCCCTCGATAAAGCAACTGTCACCTGCTACTGTCTGTAAGTAGTACTACTTCTGTCATTAAGTTTCTCTATATAGCTTAGCTCTTTCATTGCATGTATTTATAATCATCCTCACTATATTATGCAGATTGAAGATCATCGAATTGAAGAAAAGAAAAGTCGGTGATATTGGGTTCATTAACACAAATCTCATAGATGCAACTCAAGTTAAATTTCATGCCGCAGAAACCGAGGCCAGCATGCTAGAATCGTTGATAATAAATCAAAACGAAGATATAATACTCTTTCCTTACAACTTCAAGTGAGTGTTACTGTCTTGTGCGTATTGGGTTTCCCTTATATATTAGTCAAGGTTATAGTAATGTAATTGATGAGTTATGCATGCGTGTGCAGTTTCCACTATATTCTCCTACATATTAAGCTTGAGCAGGGACTAGTAACCGTCTTAGACTCAAGACGAAAAGATCCCAAGGACTATGCAGACATGACTCAAATACTCGAGAAGTAAGTTAAATCGATCATTATCCACCATATCAGCAACTTTGTTCATTTCCTGATATATCAAGTAATTGTTTTCTTTGTCCGGCAGGGTTTGGAGAAAATTCACCAGAAAAGCTCCGGGACTGCCGAAGGAGCTGCAATTTAGACACCCAAAAGTAAGTACTAGCTATAGTAGCATTTTAAGCGCATCTACTAGTCATTCAAGCGCTAGTTTCATCAATACCATTTGGCATTCTTGCTTATCAGTTTGATTAATCTCTATTTCTTGTAAAGTGGTTGTGGCAGCAACAAGGGAATGATTTCTGTGGTTACTATGTTTGCGAGTCCAGCCGCCACACGACCTGTGAGCGGGGCTACACTGACGAACAATATGAAGTACGTAAATAACAACATTCACAATTTTATTTTATTACCATCATTTGTGTTGAGTTTCATTCATTCATATATATATGTATTGACCCCCTTCTTTAAATTAGATATTTCGGAAGCGGGATGAACTCCTAGCACCAGCTCGCATGCGAGGAATTCAAGAGGA
Source organism: Triticum urartu (assembly GCF_056163025.1). Taxonomy (NCBI): domain Eukaryota; kingdom Viridiplantae; phylum Streptophyta; class Magnoliopsida; order Poales; family Poaceae; genus Triticum; species Triticum urartu. The sequence goes on from NC_141874.1 coordinate 733,582,658, forward strand.
ATTGGCGGCATTCTTTCTTGACCACGTGATCCCTGAAGACGGAGAATTCTATGTTAACCCTGAGTCCGTATGATTATATTTGTAAGAGATAATTACTGTATATATGTAGCCGGTAGTGTCAGATAGATATACGAGAACTTGTTGTTCGACCAATCTCTCGGAGAAGGAGAGGTGGTCGATATCACTTCTCTCTGTATATATGCATATATGTTCATGATGATCTTCTGTTTCCATCGTTTGCTTACTAGCTAGCTAGCGTGTCTAGTCCTCTCTATATACGTATGTATAGTACGTAGCGTCGACCAAGCACAGACATAACAGAGGACACTTCTCTCTATTAATTATAACTAGCTAACACAATATATGAAACACCTAAATTAACCCCCTAAAACCCCCAACCCCCCCCCCCCTTTAAAAAAAACAAAAACCCCAGCCACAGAAGTTCTGACGCGTGGATGACTATTGGTCCCGGTTGGTGCCACCAACCGGGACCAAAGGGTCTCCACATGGGCAGTGCGCAGAGCCCAGTCAGGAGACCCTTTGGTCCTGGTTGGTGGCACCAACCGGGACCAAAGGGTCTCCTGACTGGGCTCTGCGCACTGCCCACGTGGAGGGCCTTTAGTCCCGGTTCTGGATTGAACCGGGACTAAAGGGTGGAGGTATTAGTACCGACACTTTAGTCCCGGTTCTTGAACCGGGACTAAAGGCCCTTACGAACCGGGACTATAGGCCCTTTTTCTACCAGTTAACAAGGCATGAATGCATGGCAACCCAGTTATCTGCCATTGCCTACAACTGCAAGTTCTAGCTTCTAAATCCACTGGATATCTCCATTCCCTCTTCTCTTTATCCAAATATGATATCTCTGCTGTGGTACCCGAGCAAAGAGTCATGTTCATTTCCAAGCCTGTTGTCTTCTGCTTCAGTTCATTCATCACGGCAGGGATGATAATGTGGCCCATGAATTTTGCCTCGGCTATTCCTGCACGATAATGAAATTTCTGCATGTATTCTATCCTTATCCTGTCAAGCAAATCCACCACATAATGACCCTTTAGTTTCCGGATCGTTGAGTTGAAAGACTCTGCTAGATTATTGTGCACATAGTCAACTTTGCTCACTTCACTAAATTGGCTTCTGGCCCATAACTTGGAGTGGTGTGTTTCCAAGTATTCTTTCACTTTGGGATTCATGTATAACTGCCTCAAGTGGTAGTTGTGCTTCTTCACACTGCATGTCAAAGATGCTGGCCATAAATTGTCAGTATACACCTTTCCTTTGAATTTCTTCATGAAATTTGCAGCAAGGTGACGCATGCATTCCCTATGCTCTACTCCAGGGAACACATTGTCCACGGCCACTTCTAAACCTTTGCAGGCATCTGTATGAATGACCAACCCATTGGGATGTGCAATAGCCCAGCGGAGATTATGCAAAAACCAAGTCCAGCTCTCCTCAGACTCTGTCTCCAGCACACCATAGGCAACTGGAAATACAAAACTATGTGCATCAACTGCACAAGCTGCTACTAACTGTCCTTTAAACCTCCCTGTGAGAAAAGTGGCATCAATAGCCAAATAAGGCCTGCAGCCTGCCAAAAAACCCCGGCGACAAGCCTCAAAGCAGACAAAAACCCTCCTAAAGCATTCCTTGGTCTTTGTCACTCCCGTGAATGTGTACTCCACGGTGTGGTGATCAATATCTACAATACTACCTGGGCTTGTCCTCTCCACTTCATCTTTGAATGAATACAACAATTGAAAACTTTCCTGCCAGTTACCATAAATAGAATCCATAGCATGTTGTTTACCATTGAACAACCTCATGTATGGTAAATCTATCTTGAACTTATCTTTGATATTCTTCTGCAATTCCTTTGGACCCACTTGCTGGTTTTCTTTCACCCACTTCTTTACTTCTTCTGCCACCCATCTTGACTTGGCTCTACTGATTGTATCCTTCCTAAGGGTTGATTCCTGGCATGTGTGCTTAAAAGGGTTCACTTTGACCTGAACATTAGTGCTATTCCGCATTTTAGATGCAAGCAGCCTCCATGGACAACCTTCAGTCGGACAGTGCACTCTGTAATGTACTTGATCGCTCTTGTCAACTTTGAAAGTACGTTCTACCTTGATGCAGTATGTCACAAGTGCATTTCTACACTCATTTATGGATGCAAAAACTGTACCTTCTTTCATATGAGGGTTCAAAGGGTCCCATTCAACAGCTACAAGGTCTTCGTCCTCACCCATCGCGTCATCATCCACACGGACTGCATTGTGAGCCTCAACTTGGTTTTCAGTCCGAGGTGCCCGTCGTAAATTCCGAATAACATCAGAATATAGCTTCTCTTCATCAACCCCAGAATTGTAGCCATCAAGCTCCACTTCAAGGGGGACCCTACTGCTGTTGCCCACACTTGTCGAGCCACCACGTCGCAGTGCACCAACTGAACTGTTCTGGCTAGAGATGCCATTACGACGACTTGGTTCTCCCCGAGATGTTGCACCCACCATCCTAGGTCCAAATGCCTGCTCAAGCACATCAACTTGCAGCCTCACATGAAAATTATCTTTCTCTTTATGCCTAACAAACATGGTAGCTAGCTCTTTATCATTACTAACTGTCACCCAATTCTTTTCCCCATCATAGTATTTGTATACCCCTTCATCAAGCAAACCCCAAGGATATTGGCTACAAATTACCTCCCCAAATTGTCTGAAACTCCAATTACTAGCCATTGGCAACCGATAATCAAAACCTCCTTGGTATTTCTTCTTATCCTTTGCATCGAACATGTACCACTCCCTTCTAATGTGCACCATGAAAGCAAACCGCAACTCCATCCTAACCGGCGAAAAACAGAGACGCAATCAGCACACTAATTGGGCAAACCTACTCGAATCGAGTGTTCAAATGCACAACTAAGCTCAATCTAAACAAGAGGCGAGACTTACCCCTCGGGAACCCAGTCGTGGACGCGGCGGATCTCCGGCCCGATGCCTGCCTCGCCAAATACTTCGGGGTCGCCGCTGCTCACCATTTCGCCCTAGGGTTCTTCCTCCTAGTTCAAATAGCTCCAGCAGCCCCCCACCTTTGAGCGCTTCGGCCGGGCGCACGAAAGGAGGCCGCGCCGCGGATCGAGCAGGTGGCGGGCGCCCCACCCGTGGCGTCGCAGGAAGGTGGTGGGCGTCATAGGTAGCCGTGGAGCGTAGGCGCAGGGAGGTAGCGGCGGAGGAGGCCGTGCAGCTGGTGGCGGGGCAGGTGCTGGCCGCGGCGCAGGTGGCGGCGGCGGCGCAGGACAGCCGACCGGGCGGATGGGTGTGAGCTAGAATGATTTGGGGATTTAGTTGCACGGGCCTACATGTTAGCTCCGGACCCACGTCCACGCGGTCCCACGTGTAAGCTCCGGACCCACAACCACTAACGCCGGCGGACGGAATGGACTCAAATATGGCCGTTTGGCCTCGTCATAGTTGCTGTGCTCGGACTAGGGGCAAAACTGAGGACAATTCGCATCTGAGGGCAAAACTGAGCACATGGACACCACTGAGGGCAAAAGGATAATTAACCCTTTAAACAAATATGATATTTTTGTAGCACATTTCGTATAAGTTTTTCTCCTATAAGATTATAATTTTAAATTTAAGCCCACCCAACACACATAGATTCTATCTTTTTGTTTGTTCTTCTATACAGGAAATAGTTGGCGCAACGGTGGTATTGATGAAGGACACCCCATGTAGAAGTGACAATGATCACGGGGAAGAGATAAGAACATCAACAACCTCTTGCGGTGTTCCTCCCCGTCGCCGTTGCCTGCCACCAACAGAAACAATGATGACAAGCTCACGAGACGGTTACTAGAGCGCTCGAGCCTTCTTGAGAATTCAACACATTCGAGATCAAGAAAGAGTTGGGGAGATCGATGGGGGAGAGAGAGGGCCAGTCTATTGTTACATTGGGACATATTATTCTGTTATGTAATATTCTGAATAATAATTTGATTATGTCCAAGTGTACAGTAGAAGAATTATCTGTTAGTGCATAGAGTATTTTCGACTTTCACCATCGAGTCTTTGTAGGTAAGTTGTATTTGTTTAATCTACTGACACCTGCATATTTGATATGAAATGCAGGAAGGGCCACAACTAATTGATATTCTCATAATGCTACCATAATTCTATGCTTTCTCATCTGTACTGGTAATTGTTCAGGCGTAGATGCATTATGGTCATGGGAGAACAATACTTGTATGAATTGATTACCCTCCTGGTAAGTACTATTTTATTCTAAGTATTCAGTTGCCTGCAAAATAATTCTAAGATAGACATCTAACTACATGTTGTTGTGTGACCTGCACCTAAACTGATAACAGAAACAACAAACTGCTTGAAACTCGGCGCCTTTGTATTTACCCTCATTTGTTGAGGTTCAGTTTCACAAATTAGACACACTATGAAACTGATAGCATTTTTATCTTAGTTTAGGCATCCATACAACCTGGAGAAACTGCGCCATTGAGCACCAGAACATCTAGGGTCTAAACAGATGTGCTGTTGATGCTGCTACATGCAGCAACCTGATGAACGCCCTCAAGGTAGTAATGAATGTTTTTTAGGTGCCATCTTGTTTCTTGATTTTGGTTATTTGACTGATGCTAGACCTTGGTAACTTGATCACACACACACGCGCGCGCGCACGCGCACAGTACTTGTAGGCGAGTTCAGCATGACATTCCTGATCATATGTTGGTTTGTGTATTTCATTATTAGTTAGACTACCATATCCCAAGTGTATATTTGTAATTGCCTAAACAAGTATAGAAATGCTCTGCATCAGCATCCAAAAGGAGTTTTACAGTCTATTATATTTGCCACTCAGAAAATCTGAAATTTGTCACTACAAGACCGTCCAATATTTTTGAATTAGTGACTATAAGTAAACATTTGGGCTGATGTTGTTATTTATATAAGTATGACCAAGTTATTCATCTTGGCCTCTGGAATAATTGAATCAAGAACAAGAACCTTGAACAGTTGTTATTATTATGCCGCACGAGTACAATATTTCTTTAGCATATAGTATACCGTTGTGACAATTTTTTGAGTCCCACAACAATGGACGGTTATCCTTATATATTTTCACAATCTTCAGATTTGGAGGGTGAGATGCTACATCAGTACAACTTCAAGCCACCTTGCTTCTTTGTGAGGGAACCAATCTACTAACTGAATGAAATAATTTCAGCATTCCATTTCTTTAGGACAATTGCAGCAAGGAAGTCTAAAATTGATGCACCGGAGCAGCTTGATGCCCTTCTTAATCTTGATGTACCTATCCCTTTATTTAGGACAACTGCAGCAAGGAAGTAGGAGGAAGAAGAAATGCAGGTGACCTCATGAAAGCCAACAACAAAGATCCACATGTGAGCAATCTTGGTTCCTCTGCTTCTGCACTACATATATATTTATTTTCTAGATATCTTTTCTTTTTTGCAATTTCTATTGTTTTGCTTACTACAAGTAACATGGAGATGTCATATGATATTGTTCAGTTTGCGAAATGTAGAAGTGAGAGGAGGAACCATGAATTTTTAACGAGCATTAGTTTGTGGCTCACGGATGAAGATTGCAAGTACTACTTTGTAACAGTTCCAAAGAGCTGATCGTGCTTTGAAATTAAGCCTATCGGAAGCAAAAAAATGAAAGTTAGGTCTCCTGTAACATGGTGAGGGCACTCAAGTCCTGAGCCTGCTACGTAAAATTATTTGCCATATATTTTGGATTTTTTTAAGTCTGGAGTATACATATACTATTTTCAATATCTGACTCTTTTTATATTTCTAATGGAAATTAAGGGATGGCATGGTTTGCAGACATGAACTACGGTCATTGCTCTGTTTCTAAGATACAATGGGTTGTTTATCCATTCCAATTGCATCTACTAGTGATGGCTCCAGTTTTTGTGTCCTTTCTCCTTTTGGAGGCCTACTTATTCTAATTTGAATACTGCCCATTCATGCTTTTAGGAAGGGGATAAAATGCTAAGTTGATTTAAGTATTGAACTGAGAAAATATAGGTTTCAGATTCTTTTTACTGAAATAGATTTTCAATGTAAAAGTATTCATTAAATAAATACCTAATTAGAATATGCAATGTTTACATATATTTTGCAAATCGGTGGACACTCTCTCTGCGTTTAGATGTAGGGTTATTAGGTTAATTTTCTTGCAAGGAAAAAATGTGATTTTAAGAGGTCATTAAGATAGAACTTTAGATCAAGATGCGATCTTCAACGTAGGAAGGCATGGATTCAGTGGCAAAAACTTTGATTAGGATGCGGCCCTCTAGGTAGGAAGGCACGGATTCAACGGCAAAAAATTTGGTCGGGATGCAGATCTTTAGGCAAGATGACATAGATCCACAACAAGAACATCAATCAGGATGGATTTAACCAGTGTGCTAGATCGTTGGATGACATAATACAGTTACGGTGTAGGTCGATGGTGGTACTCTAGCTCGAACCAAACTCCGATCCGGCTCATCCGACCTCCAGTTTAGGTTCACTATTCATCAATTTTAGTGCTACGTATTCCTATTTGCATTATACTTGGTGCATAAAATTAATGAATCATCAATTTATTATTATTTGTTTGGACAGGGCCTCAGTCTGTTTGGAATCAGATACAACCATCTGATCCATGATTGTTCTTGGGCATCATATTTCAAAATATACTTTTTTTGGATTTTGTAAAGGTTGCAGATAACAAGCCATTGGGAGCTAATGGTTCAGCTAGACCCTGCATTTTCTTGACCTTTTTCCTGTTAGGTAAATAAACTACCATGGTACTTTTCTAATGCGATTGTAAAGTTTTGCCAATCCGGTGAGCATATGAGACTGAAATATTGGGTCCACTCTCAGGAACTAAACTGCTTACTGATTACTTTACCTCATGTTATTCACGTGAAAATAGCAGAAGTTTTCTTATCTAACTTCATTTGATTTATTTCTATGCATTGTAGCCCATAGCAACGCACGAGCATTCTACTAGTCAAGGTATAGATAGAGTAATCTCTCTGAATTTTGTTGCCTTTTTCATAGCAACAGATACGGTAGTTGCTTTGTAATGTGGCAAAACGGGATAATTGCCAAATGGTGAAAGGAGTGGCTTTTCACCAAAGGAGTAAGTGTCAACCTCTTGAATGCTTGTTGATATAAGTTCTTGAATTAAGTAGGTGGGGTTAGTGACCAACAACAAACCAAGAATTTAAGGGGGGCATCCAAAAACATGTGGAGCTAAAATATATATGGTGGAGTGAGTAGACAAGGATGATCCACTATTCAACTTAACCTGATATTTTTACGAGAGGATGAGTATGGTAGTAGAAATATCTCCACAAATTTTCATGAATTTCTCAGCTCAAATGGGCGGGAAAGGTAATTACTTTTAATTAGAAAATATTGCATCGGAGATAGCATTTTTTTAAAGATAAAGGGTTTCCCCTTTCTTTATATTATAAAGCAACCATTCGATACAACCAGCTCACTGGGGCTGCGGCACAAACAAGCCCCAAAAAATGAGAGAAAGAAAGAGAAACAATGCCGACGCCAACATCTCAACTAAGCAAAGATGGCTGACACCCGCTGCACCCTCCGGAGAAGTTCTACCGCACTCCTAGCACTCCAAAGCCTCACGTACCAAATCTAGATTTTATATGCATTGAAGAACTACTGTGATTTATTTATTTGTATAATCTTGCAAGCAGAGTAGATGATGGCTCCTTTGTAAAGCCAAGGCTAGGGTCTAATATTTCAATAAATTAGAATATGATTTTTGGATGGCTATGATCAAGGTAGGTGAGACCAAGGACATTCAAGGATGGAATGAGAATATTTCCTGTGATGAAAAAGTAAAGATGCCATGTTCCATATTGTCATCCACCTTAACCAAGAACTAAATTCAAAGAAAAACATATGAAGGGAAAACATGATAAAAATCACAAACATGATTAGACAGGTTCTCGTCTTCTACCGAGCCCGGAAGGTTTCCATTTTGGTTCTAGCATCTTTTTCCAGCTGCATGGATTCAATGGTTGTAGACTGTAGTGCTCCTTGACCATGTGCATGCATCATTGGGCAGCGCTCCAAACATGGTAATGTGGCCATGCTGTACGGGTTTTTTCTCGGTTTTCCTTTAATTAACCAAGCTTGTGTTACCTTATTAACGGGTCAATTCTACTCCCACTTAATGAATAGGAAAAGGCTTCTACCAGTTGCTCGGAAAAAAACGCATTGCTGCGTACGCGACCACCCTCCACTGGCTCTGATGATATCAAAGCAATGCATTATCCCCTGCTGCGACGAGCGCATGATCACGAGGTTTCCCGGTCACCCTCTCAAGCTGCCACTGTACTCCAGTTTGAATTGTTAGGGAGTAGTAACGATTTTCTTTAGGCGTACCTGTAGCAGCGTTCAAGTCTGAGACTTGTTGGCCTGCTCTGAAAAGAGCTGTTCACATTGCCGCCGTCTCCGTACTAGTCTCGAATCCGGACTTTGCCACTTTGATAATCTTCAAATCCTTCGAGATGCCCATGTCGAGCTCTCTGCGGCCTCTCATAACTCTATATATATACAGCCGAGAAATAACACAAGCCATACCGGGCTACTACACGTACATGTCGTTGTACCAGTGTGGGTAAGCTCATGACTCATCAGCCAACTATTGTCATTTGAGGACGGTCAAAAACGATGTTTAGCTTGGAGAACGTTCTGTGCCTTAGCTTCGACGCTTTGAACTACGCGGAACAAACTGGCTATTGAGATCATCTCGTCCCACCCTTTTAACTATATTTTCAAATGGTTTCTATTTTTACAGCAATGGTGGCCTCTAGAGAAGAGGAAAAACAATGATGTGATGGCAACCATTCTTCTCAAGATCAAGCAGCTTCAAGCCTACCATAGGAACGCTTGAGCCAGATCAGTCCATCTAGTTTGCCATGCTAGCGCTCTTCTATGAGTCGGGCCTTGTACCCGTGTGCTTTATCTTTGCTTTAACTTTCCATCTTGCTGATGGTTTGTAATGACTCTATGTCGCTACCATGGCCGTTGTTGGCTTTATTAATTTAGAAAGCCGGGCACTTTCTGTGTCTGTTTCTGGAAAGAGCCTTTTCTTTAAGTTCATAAAAATGGATTTTTAATGCCTGAAAATTTTCAAATTATTTTGTACTCCCTCTGTAAACTAATATAAGAGCGTTTAGATAACTAAAATAGTGATCTAAATGCTCTTATATTAGTTTACGGAGGGAGTACATGCATGTATAGCAGTGTAGTATATCCGGCCAAATTTTCATCAATATAGGTGCTTGCATGTGAGAAATACAAAAAAACAAATACATGCAAAAAAGGGCTTTTTTTGTTGATTTTGGGGGCGGAATTTTGTCTTTTTTATGCAGCATATAATACAACATGTCATTGAACGAAATTTCACATGTACCTAGACCACATGCATGTATATTCATGTAAAAAAATCAAAATAATCCAATGCACCCGTGCACCAAAAGTCCGCTTTACTCATTGCTGGCTCTTTTTTGTGGGCGAGTCTACGTACGCGTCCACACCAGCTTACCTTTCTCCACATCTCTGGAGATATTCATCCGATACGACCGTAATTAGTACTGCAGCAAGCAAACCCACATGCCGTTACGTTTCTCCTGTCATCCTCTCAGTGTGGAGCGTAGACTATAATCTGGCCCCGTGGTGACGAATTTTCTTTGAGCGTGCAGCACAGTCGTTGGACTTTTGAGTCTCCAGCTTGCCGGTCGTCTGGCCATATGTGCTAGCTACATACGGTCTATGTCAATTGTCAACCTTGATGTATTCATCTATCACTTCTGCTTCGGTAGATCCTCATTAAATACATTAACGGTTGAGATTACCCCATACCCCCTCGTAATAAAGGGCACGATGGCCATTTTGAAAGTACATCACCTTCGAGTTTTTTTTGGAGTGCTCTGCTCTCTTCCCGGAAGGTAGGCCGTCTGTGCTATATATGGTCTATATCGACCTTGATGTTTTTATCCTTATCAACTAGTTCCATTAGTTCCAGTTTTGCCATCTTTCATCTATATCAGTGTCGGCGCAAGCAGCTATGCACTACGTCCCCATCTTCTTCCTCCTGTTCTTGAGTTCATTCTGCAAACCCGATGACCAGCTCACACTAGCAAAGCCGCTCACCGACCGCGACACTCTCATCTCCGAGAGCGGGGACTTTGCTCTGGGCTTCTTCTCCCCGAGAAGCTCCAACAAGAGTTTTTACCTTGGCATATGGTACCACAGCCTCCCGGGGCCACGGACTGTTGTGTGGATCGCCAACCGAGACGACCCAATCATCAACCCTTCATCCATGATGCTCAAGGTAACTAACAATTCTCGCATGGTATTATTTGACTCTGAAGGTCGTGATATTTGGATGGCAGCAAGCAATATCACTACTGGAGCGGCAGGAGCCTATGCAGTACTAAACAACTCGGGGAACTTTGTTCTCCGTTCGTCGAACAACATGGACATATGGCAGAGTTTTGATCATCCGACCGACACAATACTTCCAAACATGAGATTTTTGGTGAGCTACAAGGCACAAATCGTCGCACGCCTTGTTGCTTGGAAGGCCCCGGATGACCCATCTTCTGGGGACTTCTCATGCAGCGGCGACACAAGATCCCCAGACCTACAGTTGGTAACTTGGAACAAGGCTGGGTTATATTGTCGTATCATTGTGTTGGACGGTGTGTCGGTGTCCGGTGGCACACTAAACAACACTAGCTCCATCTCGTACCAAACAATTGTCACCTCTGGAGACGAGTTCAGTTACACGTTCACTGTCTCCGACAACTCACCGTTCAGGCACATGATGCTTGACTACACTGGCAAGTTGAAGAATCTAAGTTGGGACAATCGCTCTGCGTCGTGGATAGTCATCAATGAGCACCCCAATAGTGCTTGCGATCTCTACGCGTCTTGTGGCCCGTTTGGCTATTGTGACTTCACCGAGGCCATCCCAACATGTCAGTGCTTTGATGGGTTTGAGCCCGTCGACAGTAGTAACTCTTTTAAAGGATGTCAGAGAAAAGAAGCGCTGAAATGCAGCAAGAAAAGTCATTTCACGTCTTTTCCTGGAATGAAGGTTCCTAACATGTTCTTGCATATACGGAACAGAAACTTGGATGAATGTGCAGCTGAGTGCATCAACAATTCGTGTACAGCGTATGCTTATGCCGACTTGAGTAGCGGAGGTGCTATGGCAGACCCATCAAGGTGCTTAGTTTGGTCAGGGGAGCTTATTGATGCTCAGAAGGCAATCGGTAGCGAGAACCTGTACCTCCGACTTGCCAACTCTCCTGGTATTCGGTATTCCATGCCCTCTTTTTTTTACCTAGTCAGTAGTGTTTTTAATACTCTATTGCTAGTATATATATCAATACATATTTGACCCAAAAAATGTAGTACTATAAAAATAAGTTCCAAAAAAAATCTAAGCATACCATTTTCAAGATATCCAATCTAAATATATCAAGCAGTATCAGTAGTTAAAGTTTTAGAAGTTCCATATCCGAAACATCACGTTGTTTAGAACTGGAAGGAGTACATAAAAGGAATGCCTCTTAAAATTTCAGATTTTGGTATGGCAAGAATCTTTGGTGCAAACCAGAATCATGCTAACACAACCCGGGTCGTCGGAACATAGTAAGTAACTGGTGTACTAATAAACTCTTAGCGCTCTAGTTTATATGGTTTAGTATAGTTTGTTTTGTACATTCCTTGCTAACTTGTTGAATGTTTTAAATAGTGGTTATATGTCCCCTGAATATGCAATGGGAGGTGCATTTTCTGTGAAATCAGACACTTATAGCTTTGGGGTTCTTCTCTTGGAGATTGTTAGTGGCATGAAGATTAGCTCACCTCAGCTCAACATGGAATTTTGTAGCCTTATATCTTATGTAAGTATTGCATATTCACCATTGGCTCTTTGCCGAGCGTTTTCTAGCCGACACTTGGCAAAGGCAAGTCTTTGCCAAGTGTCCGTTTTCTGCCGAGTGCTTTTCAGCCACACTCGATTTAGGAGGGTCTTTGCCGAATGCACGACAGGATGCACTCGGAAATCACCTCAATCCCGGTAGTGAATATGGGAATTTTCTAATTAATCTCTCACCCAAACAATAATTTATTAACTTGATCATGACTTCCTACTATTGGTCAGGCCTGGAGATTATGGGAAGATGGAAAAGCTACCGAACTGGTGGACTCCTTCATTGCTGCGAGCTGCCCACTTCATGAGGTTGTACGGTGCATTCATGTGGGACTCTTGTGTGTCCAAGACCATCCAAATGATAGACCACTAATGTCCTCAGTTATGTTTATGTTAGAGAATAAAAGTGCACTCCAAAGCATCCTGTATACGTTGCTCTAGGTAATTATGAAGGTGAAGAAGTCAGGGAGGGAATGAGTTCAACAAATGAAATGAGTATGACAACGCTCAAGGGTCGTTAGTTTTTGCACAACTTGATGTGCATGAATTTTAGTGTACATCAGGAGTGGAGCTAGCATTAAAGCATTAGAACTATCTTTATTTGATTTGACCCAATGGTTTGGCAGAGGTGAGCCAATTAAGCATTTGTTTTGGCTGGGTCTCTGGTGTACATAGTTGTATGCTTTATGATTTACTCTCTAGATTCGAACTGAAGTGTTGCTTAGGCGGCTGCAATATTTGTGAGTCTATTGTACTAGAAGAGTTGTGAATAACAGAGTGGAGTAACCATTCAGGTCAGGAGGAGGCCTGCCTGGCTCCACCTATCATGGTCCTCGATGTTCAACCACGTAATTTTTACTGATATAAAAGAGTCATATTACAAAACATTTTAATCATCATCAATTCCTGTGACTATCACGCCCTTCGATTCGTCAAAAAAGTACTATGCGCTAAAATTCAGAATGCACTTCATCATTCACAGTTCACACAAATATTGTTGCCACATTAGTGTTAGATGACACGATATATAACAACCAAAAGTCAAAGGAGCCTTCAGCAACCAAGCATGGGTTTGTGTTTCTCAGGGGTACTCTGATATCTCTCTCTTGAGCAATGCGGTGTGGACTATTTGCTGAGAACTCCATTAAATGCTGCTGCAATGGGAGTGATTGTAGTAACCAATCGACATGATACAGTTTTGCATGCAATTGGGGTGGAAGATGTGCATCGAGTTGAACATTGATGCAATCGAGTTGCCAGAAGATACATGATGGGAGCTGCTTTGGAAGAGTGTGAACATTGATAAGGAAAGAAAATTGAAAACCTTCGAGAGATAGATGTGGTGGACTACCTCTCACAATCAAGGTTACTACTAGTGTCTTGTAACTAAATGGAAATCTGAGAAGGAGTGGAGAAAGGTTTTAAACAGAAGTGCTTGGTCTATGGGTAATCTTCCAACTGAGCTCAGAGGTGCTTTATATTCGAGTTATGATGATCTACCATGGCATTTGAAGCAATGTTTCCTCTATTTAGCCTCATATCCAGAAGATTGGCGCATATGCCATGATGATCTAATCAGGCTTTGGGCTGCTGAAGCTTTTGTGGAGGAGCATGATGAACAACTTCAAGAAGATACAACTGAAGAATATTACTCTGAGTTCATATATAAGAATCTCCTACAATCAGACCATTTACTTGCTGACCATAGTTGGTGCAAAATGCATGATCATCTAAGGTAGCTTGGTCAACATATGTCTGGAGAAGAAAGATTTTGTGGAGACCATCCGGGGATAAAACTTTGTCCAAACTAAGTTGTGTTTCAGTTGTCACTAACAAGGATTATATAGCACTCCCAATATGAACAAAGAGATGATTACATCGCCTTTTTCCTATTATAAGGGATCAAGTGTTGAGAATACAATTCTTAAGAGACTTCCATGCATTTGTGTTTTAGATCTGACTGGTTCATCTATTCAAAGCATTACAGATTGCATTAGAAGTTTGATCCACCTATGACTACTTGATCTTAATGATGCAAACATATCTTACCTTTTAGAGTCCATCGGTTCCCTCATAAATCTTCAGATAATAAACCTACAAAGGTGCAAAGCTCTGAACAGCCTTCCTTTGGCGCTCACTCAATTGTGCAATTTAAGGCGCCTAGTTCTGACTGTATACCAATAAATTAGGTTCTAGAAGGAATATGCAGATTAGAATTCCTCAATGGATAGAAGGATTTCCTATTAGTGGTGGAAGTGACAATGGAAAAACACAAGACGGGTGGAAGTTGGAAGGGTTGGAAGATCTCTCAGTCTCTCACAGCTAAGGCAGCTTGCGATTACCAAATTGGAAAGAGCAACTACTTGTACTATAGACTCATTGTTAACAGGCAAAAAATAATCTCACATATGAATCACATTCAGAAGATGCTGACAATATTGAGAATATCTTTCAGCAGTTAATCTCTCCACACAACCTGGAATATGTAGTTATTAATGGATTCTTTGGCCGGACGTATCTACATGGCTTGGCAACACCCACGTGTCTTCAGTTGTATACTTGAAACTCATAGACTGCAGTTCATGTGGGCATCTTCCACCAATTGGTCAGCTGCCCAACTTGAGATATCTGGAAATTGATGGAGTAATAGGGCTTACCAAGACGAGGACCGAGTTTGTGGACTGCGGGGTGCTGGTGCTAATCCCATGTCCAAGGATGCAGTTCTTGCTTTCCCCAAGATCAAAATGTTGAGGATACAGGATATGCCTAACTGGGAGGAATGTGTTGTAAAGTATAAGCGAGAGACAAATGACAAGTAGTAGAACCGTTGTTCTCATTGATAGGATTTGTTACAATATATACATGTATTAAAAATGTTCCTGATATATAGCGAAAATTTACAATGTGTATGAAAAAAGTACTCCCTCCGTCCCATAATATAAGAGCGTTTTTTACACTAGTGTGGTGTCAAAAATGCTCTTATATTATGGAACAGAGGGAGTAGTCATCAAATTTTCTTTAAATATTGCTGGTGTATATAGAAAATGTACAATTAAAAAGAAAAAAAACTGCATGTGGACTGTTAGATGCTCAAGGTCTGCTTCATCTTCTGAAAAATCTTAAGGTCTGGTTTCTATATATACGAGTTTTAATATAGTTAGGTGTATACTTAATGATATACTGCATGTGGACTGAGTTTCTTGGCTGGTGGTTATAATGTACACTGGAATGCTGTGAACTGAGATGTAATAAAACTGTTCTGTTTGAAACGAAGATATTCCTGTTCCGTGTACCGTCGCTATTATCTTTAGTTTGCTCATATGCTCAAATGAAGAAACATATTTAGATTGCTTTGATGCACTGCACTTCCGCAATATGTGTCAGATGTTTCAAAATCCTCTTGGCTAGCATCTCTTCCTGGAGTACTCTTGAAGGCTGGCACGGTCTGTGTGGACTGGATGTGGTGTTAATTCTGAAAGAAATTTAGCAGTTGATCAGCTGTATAGCAACCTGTGAATCAGTAATGCCAAGAAAATGTGCTACTGAAAACAAGATCGCTCATTGTGGCTATAGTTCTCACCTTGAACATTTCAGTTCTACTGAGACTACATGTTTGAGAAAACATTGCAAAAAAGTTGTTTGTTCATGTCACTAATTCTTCTATGTAGGTATGCTAGCATGTGCTCGATTCATTCAAATGTTGTAAAAGTCCCAGAAGGCACGACGCACCTCTTACGAGCAAGCAAAACAGACACAGCCAAAGATCAAGTTAGAATACAGACTGGTGAATCGTGATGCCGCCTGACTGCCTCGTTCTTCCCCACATTGGCTGGCTGACACCGCCACTGCGCCATCACCGCCTGAGCCTGACTGCCTCCGCCCCTTCGGTCTTCTGACCGCTTCTCTCGAAGGACTGGGTTGGGTCTTGGGTCCATACATAATCCTTCTTCGGGTGCTCCAACCGAAATGAGCGCTCTCCCAAGGCCAAGTGGTTCCTATCCTTCATTACTACCCTACAGCCCAGAGACAACAGAAGCTCTCTGTCAGTAATCACCCAACTGTTGTGAGATTGACGAGGCAGTACCAAACAACCATCAACTCTGGTGATGAGTTCTACTACATGTTCACAATCTCCGGCAACTCAACCTTCATGCGCCTAGTGCTTGACTATACCGGCAAGATCAAGTTTCTAAGCTGGAACAACCACTCATCATCATGGGTACTCATTGCTCAACGCCCGGGGACTGCATGCGACCTCTATGCCGCATGTGGTCCGTTTAGTTACTGTGACTTCACTCAGATAATCCCAGCATGCCAATGTCTTGATGGGTTTGAGCCCGTCAACCGTATTAACTTTTCCAGAGGATGTCGGAGAAAGGAAGGTTTGAAATGTGGCAAGCAAAGTCATTTCACGGCCATGCCGGGATGAAGGTCCCAGATAAGTTCTTGCACATACGGAATAGAAGCTTCGATGAGTGCGCGTCTGAATGCAGCCTAAACTGCTCGTGCACAGCTTATGCTTATGCCAACTTGAGTAGTGTCGGCGTTATGCCCGACCTGTCAAGAACCTATACGTCTGACTTGCTTATCACTAACTATGCCAGTGTATCTGATTAATTTGCAAGTGAGCTTGACATGATGTTTTGAATATTGACAGTCTTCATCATGTTAGTTCGACCATTATTGTGCTGTACAGTATGTACTAAAACCAGCATAACCTTAATAATATAAATGTATTTTTGACAAAGTCTAGGCATATCAGTTTCAAGTATCCAGTCTAAAGCTAGTATTGACATCTAATTACCTTCATGGATCCATCATGGTATGTATGCAAGTGATTTTTGAATCTCTGATTGGTTACAATTATGCAGCTAAAAAGAAGACAAATTCAATAAAGATTGTGATCCCAATCATAGCATTTATGTTTTCTACTGGCATGCATATCACTGGTCTGGATGTACAAATACAGAGGTAAAGTTACAAATGTCCTCTTATTTTTAACAGGTACATATTAGTGTTTTTTTAAACTATGGATCCCCAAACCACAAACGGAGAAAGAAGGAAAACCAGAAGAAATTGGCACTAGGATACTTTAACACATCCAATGAACTTCAAGGTGAAAATGCTGAATTTCCATTTGTTAGCTTTGAAGACATCCTTTCAGCAACAAATGGTTTCGCCGATTCCAACTTGCTTGGACAGGGAGGTTTTGGCAACATTTACAAGGTAGTACAAAGCTGTACTTACAGTAGTTTTTGATGGAAAAAGAAATAATCCTAATTTACATTTCAATTATTATTGGACTTCAGAAACTACCCTTGACTCTCAATCGTTTGGTTTATCAGACCGTCAAACTTCTACCAAAAAATTCTCCTGCCCCAGGTATGCACTGACCAAGAAGCTACCCAGATTTGGATGATGCAGCATATACGTGGACAAGTTAATGACTTGGGTATCTAACAACTAATTATTATTAATGCCATTTCTAACATAAGGCTTCGCTGACACAAGAGTTAATGCATGTCGAAGTGGATCCCAAATTAGTGAAATATGGCCTTTTTTATGCCAAACTATGCAAAGTGGTTTAGAATGGATTGGTGATTAGAACTAGATTTATATTTATATTTGAGGATGCACCGGAAACATATTCGCACGAAAAGGTAACAATAGGAGTGAAAAAGTTGGTTTCCAGTTCTTTCTTAATTTAAAAAATGTGCTCATGTAGGCAACATTGGGAGGAGGAAATGTCGTTGCTGTCAAAAGGCTTAGTGAGGGTTCTAGACAAGGTATAGCAGAGTTAAAAAATGAAGTAGTTCTAATTGCCAAACTGCAGCATAAGAACCTAGTCAGACTTCTTGGTTGCTGCATTCATGAAGACCAGCTTTGCTTCTTGCTGATCATGATAGATGCTTCACGAAAACATGTGCTCGATTGGTTAACACGGTTCAAAATAATTAAAGTAATATCAAGAGGCCTTCTTTATCTTCATCAAGATTCAAGGTTAACAATAATTCACAGAGATCTTAAAGCAAGCAACATCCTGTTGGACACAGAAATTACTCCCAAAATTTCAGATTTTGGTACGGCAAGAATCTTTGGTGCAAACCAGGACCAAGCAAATACTACCCGAGTCATTGGGACATAGTAAGTAACTGGTGTACTAACAAACGCTTACACAGCTGTTTTTATGGTCTAGTATAACTCGATTTGTACATTCTTGAGTTCTTGTTGAATGTTTTAAACAGTGGTTACATGTCACCTGAATATGCGATGAGAGGTGCCTTATCTGTGAAATCAGACACTTATAGCTTCGGTATTCTTCTCTTGGAGATTATTAGTGGCTTGAAGATCAGCTCACCTCAGCCATAAAGAACTCTTCTAGCCTTTGTCTCTTATGTGAGTACTGTGGAACATATTTCCAGTTAACACTCCCCCCCTTGCAAATATTAGTAACTTTTATCTTGAACTCGTTCTATTGGTCAGGCATGGAGATTACGGGAAGATGGAAAAGCAATTGGACTGGTGGACTCTTCGATAGTGGCGAGTTGCCCATTTAATGAAGTTCTAAGGTGTATCCATGTGGGACTCTTGTGTGTTCAGGACAATGCCAATGATAGGCCCCCGATGTCATCAGTTATGTTTATGTTAGAGAATGAAATCGCAGTCCTTCCGAAGCCAAAGCAACCTGTATGTTTTGGTATGAGTAATTATGGAGATGGACGAGCGGAGAGCATAGAGAATTCTGTAGATGCATCAAGTATAACAAGAAAAGTATAGCTAATCATATAGCTAATCCACCATGGAGGCAAGGCCCCCGATGTCGTTAAATGTTTTATTTTTTAAAGGTATAGCTAATCATATAGTTTATGATTTACTCTATCTGAACTGCACATTTCATATGTGGTTGTCATATACGTTCATTTGTTGTACAAGAAAAGCTGTGAATTACACAGATGCTGATCCACCATGGAGGCAAGGGGACACAACCCCCCTTTACTTCCATCCTAGTCCATGATATCTGTCTTACTGAATAATTATTATCCTCTTGGTAAAATAGTTTTTTATCTGACTATTATTATCAGAAACCATACATGATGTATGTCTTACTTCCATCCTAGTCCATGATGTATGTCTTACTGAATAATTATTATCCTCTTGGTAAAATAGTTTTTTATCTGACTATTATTATCAGAAACCATACATGGTAGAATGTCCTACCAAATATGATTAACAGCTTCCACGTTGTGAATGTGCGGGATCTGTATGTCGTAATACATTGCAAAACATTGTCACCGTAATCAGTTTGTGTAACCATTTTGCACACCATCAGATTTACAAGACAATTGCACAATAATATTTTAAAATGCACCTTCGGTTTTCACACCTCAATCAAGTAACAAGGAGCGATGACTCCACGGGTAGCACACGAGGCCGCACTGCCGCTGCAGCTTGGGTCAACATTTCTGGATGCAGTCGGTGTGCGTGTTCCACTGGGTGGGATGTTGTGGCCTGTCATCTTCTACGGAGCTCAGTGGCGTGGATTTGATGGCTTGCTGATATGCTTGTGTCGTTGAGCGGTGCTCCAGGGGAAACAAGTTTAGCCAGGCAGCGTAGCCATGTTGTACGGTTTTTTGCTCGGTTTTCTCTTAACCAAGGTATTATTTTTTTGAAACTGTAATCAACCAAACTTATTTAACTTTTCACCAACTTACTTTATTAACCGGTCATTTCTACTTCTTCACGTATAGAGAGCGCTCCTTCTAGTTGCTAAAAATAGTAATTCATGGGCTATAGGCGACCCCCTTTCACAGGCTCTGGTAACATCAAGCAATGAATTATCCCCTGTTCCAACGAGGGCGTGGTCAGGAGGTTTTCCGGGTCGCCCTCTGAAGCTGTCACTACTACAGTTTGAACTATTGGTAATAACGATTGTTCTTTGGGCATGTGTCATTGTTCAAGTCTTTGAGACTTATTTGCCTTCTCTCGTCCATCCGCCATTGCTAATCTAGGTCCCACAAAAGGAGCCATTTTCATCGCTGTCTCCATCAACTAGTCTCAAATCCAGACTTTGCCACTTTGATATCTTCAATTTCTTTGACTCTTTGATATATTCAGATCATTCGGTTTGTTCTTGGGCCCATACTCCTCCGTGCTGAGATGCCTTCTCATAACTCCATATGCAAGCACAGAAACAACACAGGCATACCACACTACCACACATGTTCGCTGTTCCAGTGTGGGTCAAGCTCACGACTAATCAGCCGGCTCTTTTGTGGTCAAAGCTGTGATGAGGTTTCCCTGTCGCCCTCTTACTCTAGACTCCAACTGGACTTGTAGCGACAAATTTTCTTTGCGCGTACAGCACCGTTGTTGAAGACTTTTCATCTGCTCTGCTCTCCTGCTGGCCAACCATCTGTACTATGGTCTATGTCGACTCTCATGTCTTTATCCATATCACTAGTCCCACTAATTCCAGATTTTGCCATCTTTCATCTATATATGTGTGACACTTCCGTCCCTTGGCACAAACGGATGAAGGAGGTGGCCTAATGGCTATGCTCTACATTCCCATCTTCTTCCTACTATTCTTGAGTTCATTCTGCAAACCTGATGACCAGCTCACACAAGCAAAGCCACTCACTGACCGCGACATTCTCATCTCCGAGAACGGGGTCTTCGCTCTGGGATTCTTCTCCCCGACAAGCTCCAACAAGAGTTTTTACCTTGGCATATGGTACCACAGCCTCCCCGGGCCACAGACTGTCGTGTGGATCGCCAACCGAGACGACCCAATCATCAACCCTTCGTCCATGGTGCTCAAGGTAACTAACAATTCTCGCATGGTATTATCCAACTCCGAAGGCCGTGATATTTGGATGGCAGCAAACAATATCACTACTGGGGCGGTAGGAGCTTATGCAGTACTACTCAACTCAGGGAACTTTATCCTCCGGTCTTCGGACGACCAGGACATATGGTTGAGCTTCGATCATCCGACCGATACCGTCCTTCCAAGTATGAGATTTTTGGTGAGCTACAAGGCACAAGTCATCGCACGGCTTGTTGCTTGGAAGGGCCCGGATGACCCATCTTCTGGGGACTTCTCATGCAGCGGTGACCCAAGATCCCCAGACTTTCAGTTGGTAACATTGAACAAGGCTACGATATATTGCCGTATCATTGTGTGGGACGGTGTGTCGGTGTCCGGCCGCACATTTCTAACCAACACTAGCTCCATCTTGTACCAAACAGTTGTCAACTCTGGAGACGAGTTCAGTTTCATGTTCACCCTCTCCGACAACTCACCGTTCGTGCGCCTCATGCTTGACTACACTGGCAAGTTGAAGGCTCTAGCCTGGGACAACCACTCCATGTCATGGACAGTCATCAATGAGCGCCCCAATAATGCTTGTGATCTGTATGGCTCATGTGGCCCGTTTGGCTATTGTGACTTCACCGAGGCCATTCCAACATGTCAGTGCTTTGATGGGTTTGAGCCTGTTGACAGTAGTAACTCTTTTAAAGGATGCCAAAGAAAAGAAGTGCTGAAATGCCGCAAGCAAAGTCATTTCACGTCTTTTCCTGGAATGAAGGTTCCTGACATGTTCTTGCATGTAAGGAACAGAAGCTTGGATGACTGTGCAGCTGAGTGCATCAACAATTGCTCGTGTACAGCGTATGCTTATGCCAACTTGAGTAGCGGTGGTGCTATGGCGGACCTGTCAAGGTGCTTGGTTTGGTCAGGGGAGCTTATTGATGCTCAGAAGACAACCGTTGGCGACAATATGTACCTCCGACTTGCCAATTCTCCTGGTATTCGGTGTTCCATGCCCTCTTTTTTTTATTAACTCCAAGTCAGTAGTGATTTTAATGCTCTATCGCTTGTTTAATAGATTTTTTCCACGTAAATAGGATGTGCTCACAAGTTACCACCAATATTGACGGGGACATGCACATGGACATGATTTATCATGCAAATACATAAAAAAATGAAGGTGTGAAAGTTATGTTGCTTATGACTGACTATTTAAGTGTGAAACTAATTTGTGTTTCACCTTAACATCATGTTTTAATACTGACACATGTTTAAAATGTAACTTTAACCATTGTTTTGCAATGTAATATACATATTTAACCCAAAAAGTTGTAATACTATAAAAATAATTCCAAACAATCTAAGCATACCAGTTTCAAGATATCCAATCTAAATATCAAGTAGTGTCAGCCGTTAAAGTTTCAGAAGTTTCATATCGAAAACATCACGTTTTCTAGAACTGGAAGGAGTACATATGGAAGGTCCTCTTGTTTAAATAAACAAGGCATTCCTTTTAACATCATTGTACAATTGCTAGGTTGTTCAATTACTGCATTGACAATTCTTTCCAGATTCCACGTCTTAACTTTCCCTTTAGGCCATAGCTAGTTACTGTTTTTCCTCTTGAATTAATAATAATGGCCAATTCATATTTGCAAGATCAACTTTTTTTTAAGAAGGTCAAATCTTTGATTTACAACTGGCCATGTATTCAGGTTATGAAATAATTATAGTCTAGGTGCCTAATTAGCTTCACAAATCCGTCATGGTACTTATGGAAGTTAATTCTGAATTTCTGATTGGTCGCATTTCAATGCAGTCGACAAGAAAACTGCTCCACTAAAGATTGTACTCCCCATTATATCATGTCTGCTATTATTAGCATGCATAGTCTTCAGCTGGATGTACAAATATAGAGGTAAAGTAACAAATAACGTCTTCTTTTCGACATATTACATTAGTGCAAGAGTTAAGAAAAAGAGTTCATGTCCTAATCAACAGGCAAATGGGGAAAGAAGAAAAACCAGAAGAAACTGATGCTAGGATACATTAGCACATCTAACTCACTAGAAGGCAAAAATACGGAATTTCCATGTTTTAGCTATGAAGACATACTTTCAGGAACTAAGTCGTTTGCGGATTCCAACTTGCTTGGACGTGGAGGTTTTGGCAAAGTTTACAAGGTAACATGATGGGCTAGTCTTGTCATTCGATGTACAAAGAAACAATTTTAGAGTTGAGAAGTACCCCATGGGCTCAATTGAAGAACACATTTCTTCATGTAAAAATGTTACACATAGGTTCGAAAAAGTTAGTTTCCATTTTTTGCTCATTGAAAAAGTTCTCTCATGTAGGGCACACTGGAAGGTGGAAATGAAGTTGCTGTCAAAAGGCTTAGTAAGAGTTCTGGACAAGGTACACTGGAGTTCAAAAATGAAGTAGTTCTCATTGCAAAACTACAGCACAAGAACCTAGTTAGACTTCTCGGCTGCTGCACTCATGAAGATGAGAAGTTATTGATCTACGAGTACTTAGCTAACAAAAGTTTGGATGCCTTTCTTTTTGGTATGTGCTAGTTTGTTGATTACATACATTTTTTACATTAACCAAAATTATTCATGATGGCTTGTTTCCTTTTATATTGACCATGAAAGATCATGCACGAAAACATGTGCTCGATTGGTTGACACGGTTCAAAATAATTAAAGGAATAGCAAGAGGCCTTCTTTATCTCCATCAAGATTCAAGATTAACAGTAATTCACCGAGATCTCAAAGCAAGCAACATTTTGTTGGATATGGAAATGACTCCTAAAATTTCAGATTTTGGTATGGCAAGAATCTTTGGTGCAAACCAGAATCATGCTAACACTAGTCGGGTCGTCGGAACATAGTAAGTAACTAGTGTACTAATGGACTCTTAGCTCTCTAGTTTTATATGGTTTAGCATAGCGTAGAAATTACTGGTGTACTAATGGACTCTTAGCTCTCTTATTCCAGTTACTTAGCTTATAGTTACTTGTTGAATGTTTTAAACAGTGGTTACATGTCCCCTGAATATGCCATGGGAGGTACATTTTCAGTGAAATCAGACGCTTATAGCTTTGGGGTCCTTCTCTTGGAGATTGTCAGTGGCTTGAAGATCAGCTCAGCTCAGCTCAAAATGGAATTTGGTAGCCTTATATCTTATGTAAGTGCTGTGTAATCACTACCGGGATATTTGCTGCGTGTTTTCTAGCCTTGTCGAGTGTCCATTTTCTGCAGCACTCGGTTTAGGAGGGCCTTTGCCTAGTGCCCGACAGAAATCACTCAGCAATCACCTTGATTCCGGTAGTGAATATGGGGAATTTCTAATTAATCTCTCCACCCAAACAATATATTTAGTAACCTGATTGCAACTTCATGCTATATATTGGTCAGGCCTGGAGATTATGGGAAGATGGAAAAGCAACTGAATTGGTGGACTCCTTCATTGCTGCGAGCTGCCCACTTCATGAAGTTGTACGATGCATTCATGTGGGACTCTTGTGTGTCCAAGATCATCCAAATGATAGGCCACTAATGTCCTCGGTTATGTTTATGTTAGAGAATGAAAGTGCAATGCTTCCACCTCCAAAGCATCCTGTATACTTTGCTCTAGGTAATTATGAAGGTGAACAAGCCAGTGAGAACACGAGTTCCTCGAATGCAATGAGTATCACAATGCTCAAAGGCCGTTAGTTGGTGTATAACATAGTGTGCATTGAACTTTTTGTACATCAGGGGTGGAGCCAGTAGAGTTGGGTTCATCTAAACTGAATTACCTTGTATACTCTAGTACTAAATCACTTATTTGAATTATGTTTATTTGGGTTGACCCAATAGTTTGGTACAGGTGAGCTAATTAAGCATGTGTTTTGGCTTCACCCCTGGTGTACATAGTTGTATACTTTATGATTTACACTCTGAACTGAAGTTTTGCTTAGGTGGTTGCAATATTTGTGAGGCTATTGTAGTAGAAAAGTTGTGAATAACAGGGTGCAGAAACCATTCAGGTAAGGAGGCCGCCTGCCCGGCTACCCCTATCACGGTCCTCTACGTCCAACCACATTGTATTTTATTGATAGAAGAGTTTTATTACAAAACACTTTAATCGTCATCAATTCTTGTAACTATGTATCATGCCATCCCATTCGTCAAAAAGCTACTATGCACTAATTCTGAATACACTTCGGCATTCACACTTCAAACAAATATCGTTGCCACATTAATGTTAGAAGAAAAATCCAAATGTGTATGGATATATACCTCGACGGAGTTTTTTTTTTGACGTGTCGACGGAGGTTCTTGGCTCAAGCGGGTCCATGGAGATCCCGGAGTGCTAATAAGCCGTTTCGGATAACTTGGCTTAACCAGATATTGCCATAATTAATGCCGCAGCAAGCAAACCCCACATGCTGCCGTAAGGTTTCCCACTCTAGACTCCAATCACTACCCAAACTGTCCGGTTCCTCGAGGCATGGACCGGCAGCTCAATGAGGGGCGGGGGGGGGGGGGGGGGGGGGGGGGGAGTGTGCACACGTGGTGGTTTTTCCAGCACCTTCAATCTCCGGTTGCCTTCCATCTTTTTTTATCAAAATCTGATACACGATGCAGTATAGTGGCATGCTCAAACATGTAACCACTTTTTTTTAAGAAAATATAGCAGTGCCACTATCCAGCTTTCAAATGTGGAGGCTGCCACTAACTTTGTTGAAATTGAGATAAAAATGGATAGGCCTCAATTGAGTATTGAGATATGGACTTGCACAGAGACAACAAAGGTTGATGAATTTCAAATGAATAAATAAATAAGAAAAAGGCAAAAGGAAATAAAGAAAAGGGACATGGAAAAAGAGAAAATAAGAAAATACAGAAAAAGGAGTATCACAACCCCCCCCCCCCCCCCCCCATATGCAGATGCACACATGGCGCAAAAAAATGAGTTGCCCTAAACAAAAAGCAAACAATGTGAGTGGTTGTGTAAAGGGGTGAGTCCCTTAGTATTTCACAATTGATCCTCTTTCCATTTCCGATCCGCAAATAAATCACACGCTACAAACATAGAAAAGACAACCCACAACTTAGCTAAAGCCCACGATACGGGAACTAAAAATCCAACACGGCCCAACAGTTTTCCCACGAGCGTGGCCGTGCAGGGATCAACAACGAAGCCACACAAGAAAGAGAGCAACACGAATCTTGGTGTTTTACATCGTGCGATTGAGCAGTTAGATGTGGCATAAGTAACTCTCATCTAGATGTGATTTAGCAAAATTATTTGTGCAATGACCATGGACGCATTTTTTGGGAAGCGTGTGCCACTGAATATGCTTAGGATGGTAGAAGGGTTAGAATACAAAAGCAAATCACAAGTTCAACGCTAGCAACTAAAATGCAAATTGATAGTAGAGGTTTTCGATAGGTGGTGTTGACATTTCTACTATTCCGATCCATTCAATCCCATCTTCTAGAGAACTAGGTTGGCAAGGAAGGTGAGAAAGGTGACAAAGTTTGATGGTCAAAAATATTGGTTGCTTTATATTTGGTATTTTGCTCAAAAGGTAGCATTGGTGGTTTATAAAAAAAGTACCATGGTACCAATATTTTGGTTAATCTTATCAAGGTATAGATAGAGTAATCTCTCCGAATTTTGTATTCTTTTTCATAGCAACAGATAGCGTAGTTGCTTTGCAATGTGGCATAACGGGATAATTGCCAAATGGTGAAAGGAGTGGCTTTTCACCAAAGGAGTAAATGTCAACCTCTTGAATTCTTGTTGGTATAAGTTCTTGAATTAAGTAGGTGGGGTTAGTGACCAATAACAAGCCAAGAATTTAAGGGGAGCATCCAAAAACATGTGGAGCTAAAATATGGTGGTGTGAGTGGACGAGGATGGTCCACTGTTCAAATTAACCCAATAGTTTTACTAGAGGTCAAGTATGGTAGTAGAAACATCTCCACATTTCATGAATTTCTCAGCTCAAATGAGCAGGAAAGGGGAATTACTTTTGATTAGGAAATATCGCATTAGATATAGCAATATGTTTTTGCAAATATAGATTCTATATGCATTTGGGAGCTACTGTGATTTCTTTGTATAATCTTGCAAGCAAAGGAGACGAGGGTTCCTCTGTAAAGCCAAGGCTAGGGTTTAATATTTCAATAAATTAGAATATGTTTTTTGGATGGCTATGATCAAGGTAGGTGAAAACCAAGGATATTCAAGGATGGAATGAAAATATTTGTTGTGATGAAAACGTAAATATGCCATGTTCCATATTGTCATCCACCTTAACCAAGAACAAAAACAAAAAGATATGAAAGGAAAACAGGACAACAATCACAAACATTATTACACAGCTTCTCGTCTTTTACGGAGTTCGGAAGGTTTCCATTTTGGTTCTAGCCTCTCTTTCCAGCTGCATGGATTTGATGGTTGCAGTGCTCCTTGCCGATGTGCAGGCATCATTGGGCGGGCTCCGGTTGGCCATGCTGTACGGGGTTTTGCTCGGGTTTTCCTTAATTAACCAAGCTCGTGTTACCTTATTAACCGTCAATGCTACTCCCACTTAATGAATAGGAAAAGCTTCTACCAGTTGCTCGGAAAAAAAGCATGGCTGCGTACGTGACCACCCTCCACCGGCTCTGATGATATCAAAGCAGTGCGTTATCCCCTGCTGCGACGAGCGCGTGATCATGAGGTTTCCCGGTCACCCTCTCAAGCTGCCACTGTACTCCAGTTTGAATTGTTAGGGAGTAGTAACGATTTTCTTTAGGCGTACCTGTAGCAGCGTTCAGTCTGAGACTTGTTGGCCTGCTCTCATCAAACCGTCAGCACTAGAAGGTCCATGAAAAGAGCTGTTCACATTGCCGTCACTGTCGATTAGTCTCGAATCCGGACTTTGCCACTTTGATAATCTTCAAATCCTTCGAGATGCCCATGTCGAGCTCTCAGTGGCCTCTCATAACCCTATATACAACCCAGAAATAACACAAGCCATACCAGGCTACCAGACACACGTCGCTGTACCACTGTACCAGTGTGGGTCAAGCTCATGACTCATCAGCCAAATATTGTCATTTGAGCACGGTCAAAAACGCTGTTTAGCTTGAAGAACGTTCTGTGCCTTAGCTTCGACGCTTTGGACTACACGGAACAAACTGGCTATTGAGGAAATTATCTCGTTCCACCCTTCTAACTATATTTTCAAATGGTTTCTATTTTTACAGCAATGGTGGCCTCTAGGGAAGAGGAAAAACAATGATGTGATGGCAAACATTCTTCTCAAGATCAAGCAGCTTCAAGCCTACCATAGGAAGCTTGAGCCAGATCAGTCCATCTAGTTTGCCGTTCTAGCGCTCTTCTATGAGTTGCGCCTTGTATCTGCGCGTTTTACGTACCTTTGCTTTAACTTTCCATCTTGTTGATGCGTGGTCTCCAATAACTCTAAGTCTGTATCATGGCCATTGCTGGCTTTATTAATTTTAAAGTCGGTGCTTCTTGTGCCTGTTTCTGAAAAAAAACATTGAGCTTTTCTTTAAGTTCAAAAATATGGATTTTTACGGGCTGAATAAAAAAAAAAATTGTACACGCATGTATAGCAATGTAGTATATCGGGCCAAATTTTCATCAATAGCTGGCTCTTTTTTGTGGCCGAGTCTCTGCGTACGCGTCCACACCAGCTTACCTTTCTCCACATCTCTGGAGATATTCATCCGGCCGTAATTAGTACTGCAGCAAGCAAACCCACACGCCGTTACGTTTCTCCTGTCATCCTCTCAGTGTGGAGCTTAGACTCCAATCTAGCCCTGTAGTGACGAATTTTCTTTGAGCGTGCAGCACAGTCGTTGGACTTTTGAGTCTGCAGCCTGCTGCCGGTCGTCTGGCCATATGTGCTATATATATGGTCTATTTCAATTGTCAACCTTGAGGTATTTATCTATACCGAAGACTTTTGAGTCTGTTCTGCCCCTCCGATCCTGTGCTATATATGGTGTATGTCGACCTTGATGTTTTTATCCTTATCAACTAGTTCCATTAGTTCCACACTTTGCCATCTCTCGGCCTAATGACCATGCACTACATCCCCATCTTCTTCCTCCTTTTCTTGAGTTCATTCTGCAAACCCGATGACCAGCTCACACAAGCAAAGCCACTCACCGACCGCGACACTCTCATCTCCGGGAGTGGGGACTTTTCTCTGGGCTTCTTCTCCCCGAGAAGCTCCAACAGGAGTTTTTACCTTGGCATATGGTACCACAGCCTCCCCGGGCCACGGTCCGTCGTGTGGATCGCCAACCGAGACAGCCTAATCATCAACCCTTCGTCCATGATGCTCACGGTAACTAACAATTCTCGCATGGTATTATCTGACACTGAAGGCCGTAATATTTGGATGGCAGCAAGCAATATCACCACTGGAGTGGCAGGAGCTTATGCAGTACTAAAAAACTCGGGGAACTTTGTTCTCCGTTCATCGAACAACATGGACATATGGCAGAGTTTTGATCATCCAACCGACACAATACTTCCAACCATGAGAATCTTGGTGAGCTACAAAGCACAAATCATCGCACGCCTTGTTGCTTGGTAGGGCCTGGATGACCCATCTTCTGGGGACTTCTCATGCAGCGGCGACACAAAATCCCCAGACCTTCAGTTGGTAACTTGGAACAAGGCTAGGTTATATTGTCGTATCATTGTGTTGGACGGTGTGTCGGTGTCCGGTGGCACACTAAACAACACTAGCTCCATCTCGTACCAAACAATTGTCACCTCTGGAGACGAGTTCAATTACAGGTTCACTGTTTCCAACAACTCACCATTCAGGCGCATGATGCTTGACTACACTAGCAAGTTGAAGAATCTACGTTGGGACAATCACTCTGCGTCGTGGATAGTCATCAATGAGCACCCCAATAGTGCTTGCGATCTCTACGCCTCTTGTGGCCCGTTTGGCTACTGTGACTTCACTGAGGCCATTCCAACATGTCAGTGCTTTGATGGGTTTGAGCCCGTCGACAGTAGTAACTCTTTTAAAGGATGTCAGAGAAAAGAAGCTCTGGAATGCAGCAAGAAAAGTCATTTCACGCCTTTTCCTGGAATGAAGGTTCCTAACATGTTCTTGCATATACGGAACAGAAACTTGGATGACTGTGCAGCTGAGTGCATCAACAATTGCTCGTGTACAGCGTATGCTTATGCCGACTTGAGTAGCGGAGGTGCTATGGTAGACCCATCAAGGTGCTTAGTTTGGTCAGGGGAGCTTATTGATGCTCAGAAGGCAACCGGTAGCGAGAACCTGTACCTCCGACTTGCCGACTCTCCTGGTATTCGGTATCCCATGCCCTCTTTTTTTTACCTAGTCAGTAGTGTTTTTAATACTCTATTGCTAGTATATATATCAATACATATTTGACCCAAAAGATGTAGTACTATAAAAATAATTTCCAAAAAAATCTAAGCATACCATTTTCAAGATAACCAATCTAAATATATCAAGCAGTATCAGTAGTTAAAGTTTTAGAAGTTCCATATCCAAAACATCACGTTGTTTAGAACTGGAAGGAGTACATAAAAGGAAGGTGCTCTTGTTTAAATATACACGGCATTCCATTTAACATCATTTTACAATTGCTAGGTTGTTCAATTACTTCTGGCCTTCACTTTCAAATTCAACTACAATTCTTTCCAGATTCCATGTCTTAACTTTCCCAGGAGAATTTTCACCCGCAAATTTTTTTCTCCCAGAAGGCCATAGCTAGTTACTATTTTTTCTCTTGAATTAACAATAATGGCCAATGCATATTTGCAAAATCAACTACCTTTTTTTAAGATGACCAAATCTTTGATTTACCACCTGCCCTGGTAGTTCTGGTTAAGAAATAACGTTAGTCTAGGTGCCTAATTAGCTTCACTAATCCGTCATGATACTTATGGAAGTTAATTCTGAATTCTGATTGGACGCATTTCTGCAGTCGACAAGAAAACCAGTCCAGTAAAGATTGTACTCCCCGTTATATCATGTCTGCTACTACTGGCATGCATAGTCTTCGTCTGGATGTACAAATATAGAGGTAGAGTAAAAAAATATCCTCTTGTTTTCGACATATTATATTAGTGCAAGAGTTAAGAAAAAGGGTGGATGTCCTAATCGACAGGAAAATGGGGAAAGAAGCAAAACCAGAAGAAACTGATGCTAGGATACATTAGCACATCCAACTCACTAGAAGGCAATAATATGGAATTTCCATGTTTTAGCTATGAAGACATACTTTCAGCAACAATTTTTTTCTCGGATTCCAGCTTGCTTGGACGTGGAGGTTTTGGCAAAGTTTACAAGGTAACATGATGTACTAGCCTTGTCATTCGAGGTACAAAGGAAATAATTTTAGAGTTGAAAAGTATCTCAGGCTCAATTGGAAAACACATTTCTTCATGTTAAAATATTACACATAGTGTTTGGAAAAGTTTGTTTCAATTTTTTGCTCGGTTGAAAAAGTTTGCTCATGTAGGGCACACTGGATGGTGGAAATGAAGTTGCGTCAAGAGGCTTAGTAAGAGTTCTGGACAAGGTATAGTGGAGTTCAAAAATGAAGTAGTTCTCATTGCAAAACTGCAGCATAAGAACCTAGTCAGACTTCTCGGCTGCTGCATTCATGAAGATGAGAAGTTATTGATCTACGAGTACTTAGCTAATAAAAGTTTGGATGCCTTTCTTTTTGGTATGTGCTAGTTTGTTGATTACATACTTTTTTTACATTAACAAAAATGATACTCATGATGATCTGTTTCCTTCCATATTGATCATGAAAGATCATGCACGAAAACATGTGCTCGATTGGTTGACACGGTTCAAAATAATTAAAGGAATAGCAAGAGGCCTTCTTTATCTCCACCAAGATTCAAGATTAACAGTAATTCACAGAGATCTCAAAGCAAGCAACATTTTGTTGGATATAGAAATGACTCCTAAAATTTCAGATTTTGGTATGGCAAGAATCTTTGGTGCAAACCAGAATCATGCTAACACAACCCGGGTCGTCGGAACATAGTAAGTAACTGGTGTACTAATAAACTCTTAGCGCTCTAGTTTATATGGTTTAGTATAGTTTGTTTTGTACATTCCTTGCTAACTTGTTGAATGTTTTAAATAGTGGTTATATGTCCCCTGAATATGCAATGGGAGCTGCATTTTCTGTGAAATCAGACACTTATAGCTTTGGGGTTCTTCTCTTGGAGATTGTTAGTGGCATGAAGATTAGCTCACCTCAGCTCAACATGGAATTTTGTAGCCTTATATCTTATGTAAGTATTGCATATTCACCATTGGGCTCTTTGCCGAGCATTTTCTTGCCGACACTTGGCAAAGGCAAGTCTTTGGCAAGTATTCGTTTTCTGCTGAGTGCTTTTTAGCCACACTTGGTTTAGGAGGGTCTTTGCCGAGTGTACGACATGATGCACTCGGAAATCACCTCAATCCTTGTAGTGAATATGGGAATTTTCTAATTAATCTCTCACCCAAACAATATATTTATTAACTTGATCATGACTTCATGCTATTGGTCAGGCCTGGAGATTATGGGAAGATGGAAAAGCTACCGAACTGGTGGACTCCTTCATTGCTGCGAGCTGCCCACTTCATGAGGTCGTACGGTGCATTCATGTGGGACTCTTGTGTGTCCAAGACCATCCAAATGATAGACCACTAATGTCCTCGGTTATGTTTATGTTAGAGAATGAAAGTGCAGTGCTTGCACCTCCAAAGCATCCTGTATACTTTGCTCTAGGTAATTATGAAGGTGAAGAAGCCAGGGAGAAAATGAGTTCCACAAATGAAATGAGTATGACAACGCTCAAGGGTCGTTAGTTTTTGCACAACTTAATGTGCATGAATTTTAGTGTACATCATGGGTGGAGTTAGCATTAAAGCATTAGAACTATCTTTATTTTTTTTGACCCAATGATTTGGCAGAGGTGAGCCAATTAAGCATTTGGTTTGGCTGGGCCCCTGGTATACATAGTTGTATGCTTTATGATTTACTCTCTCTATTCGAACTGAAGTGTTGCTTAGGTGGCTGCAATACACTACTAGGAAAACGGTTTTTAACGATGGTATATGCGGTCGTTAAAAGTCGGATTGTGGTCATTAAAGTTCATTAACGACCACGGTCTACTGGTCGTAGTAGGCTCCGTCGTTAAAAGTATAACGACCACATAGCTTTCGTGGTCGTTCTTCTCGTAACGACGGGATGATGTGTTGTCGTAAATCCCAAGTCAATAACGACCACAATTATAGTATTAACGGCCATTTTTTCGTCGCTAATAATGTTCGAATGGCGATCGCTAATTTTTCATGGTGATCAAAGCATCATACCACGTTATATACCATCTCCGATCAACCACCTTAGAATCGCAAACGATCACATTATGCGACATCCAACATTTGAATTAACAAAAGCCTCTTTTATCTTTTATTAATAGACAAGAGAGAAATTGACAAAATTCCACCATACAATTCTACAATTAGTATACCATTTAAGAAATTTGGGTGAAAATCACTCTTTACATGACCACGGTACTACCTCATTTCTAATTGGAAAATGTGATAATATTTCTAAATCTTCAATCGAGAGGCACCATCCTTGTTTGAATGGATATAATTCTTCAGCAGCGATTACAATGCCTCCTCATTCTTCTATATATTATAAGCTTGATCATCAGTCCTAAAAAATGTTGGGAAATTTAATGAAAGTCAGTCAATGTAAATAAGTTGGCACAAAGTATAATACCAGATAAAATCAGTGTACGAAAACAACTAACTTGATCGTAATTAGAAGGCATCAATGGTTATAGGCATAGAGAGCATCGATATGTACTAATATGAATGATCATAACAGAATTCAAATGCAAACATCCACAGCTCTTATTCAAATCAGACAATAGCACCTACCGTCGGGAGCAGCTGGAAACACAATATATAATGAAACAAGAAACCACGGTGGTGCCAAAAACGTTTTGTTTTGTTTTTTGTTTTGCTAAAGCTAATTAAAGTACACAAAGAGTATGCTGGAAATACAGAACAATGAGCTAGTATTTTAGGATTAGAACTTGTAACCAAGTAGGTTAGCTTGTGTTAATCCTAGCTGCCACATATACGTATGTATATCCATTTGTAAACATTTAATAGTGAGAGGAAATAAACGAAAAGAACCAGGCTTGATACAAGCATGTGGCAATATGCCGGTTTGTGTGTGCACGTGTACTAGTACGTTTTCAGCCGTGAGGATCGATCAACGCAAAGATACATCAGGAGCTTTGTACGTGTGTGTTTCGTCAGGCTAGAATCAATTAACTTGATGCTAGCTTTGTACTGCATTGCTTCAGACAGTCTGGGGCAGGAATCAAGCTGCTTGTTCTCTTGTACCAACTCCTCTGCATATAAGTACATCCTATTGCCTACACCCGGCAATGTAAACTTAACTTTCCATGGATCACCATACTATCTTATGTATCCTATAAACCAATTTGGGCATAGATGATACCTCGCGTATTGGCAGACGGTCTGCAGGAAACAAACACCATCTTCTCTGAAGATAAAGTTCAGATTGAACTTAATAGATTTTTCGAGACCAGAAAAAACGGTGATTCTCAAATAGATTTTTCTGATGGTAGTATTCGAACCTGTAGAAACAAAAAGAACAAAATCAGCACCATCTTTGTTGGAACTGATTCAAGAGCAAACAGGCAAATGCGGAACCATCTTCTCTGAAGAAAACAACTTAAGCGATTTTTACCTTCCTAAAATACCTTAATTGGAGAAAGATCATAAAAGAAAAACATGTAAAGAAGAGCTTGTACTCACCGCTCTCCCTAATTCACATCTATCCATAAATCTGCAGCAAGGAACATCTTCAGGGTGGGGACTTCCTTCCTGCTGCGGCGACACATGCGCATCCTTCTCCCCGCGCACATCCTAGGGAAGACCACTCGTCCCCTCCACCCGCCGCCTCTCCATCCTCCTCACCTCAGCCCCTACACCATGCGGGAGGCCGGTCGAGGGTTAGCTATTACCTCTCATGCTCTCCGATGGCCATGGATGGGGGAGGACATGGATGTGTCGCATCTTGATGAGGCTGGATGGACGAGGCGCAACACGGAAGGTGGAGGTCATGCTCGCGGCGGCGGATCGGGTGGAAGAGGAAACGAGAGAGAGGCGGCGGGTCATGTGGGAGATGAAACGAGAGAAGGTCATGTTAGGAAGGAGAGATAATTAAAGGAGAGGTGATTGAGTCAATAACGACCACACCCATGAGATTTTTAAGCCACGAGTAGTTCGGTGGCTGTTACGAGTATATTTGGTAGCCTGATTTTATCGTGCGGGGTTTGCTTTAGTTCTTTTAACGACCAATAGTTTTTTTCCATCATCGTTAATAATTGTTTCTCTAGTAGTGATATTTGTGAGTCTATTGTACTAGAAGAGTTGTGAATAACACAGTGGAGTAACCATTCAGGTTAGGAGGAGGCCAGCCCGGCTCCACCTATCATGGTCCTCGATGTCCAACCACGTAATTTTTACTGATATAAAAGAGTTATATTACAAAACATTTCAATCATCATCAATTCCTATGACTATCACGCCCTTCGATTCGTCAAAAAAGTACTATGCGCTAAAATTCAGAATGCACTTCATCATTCACACTTCACACAAATATTGTTGCCACATTAGTGTTAGATGACACGATATATAACAACCAAAAGTCAAAGGAGCCTTCAGCAACCGAGCATGGGTTTGTGTTTCTCAGGGGTACTCTGATCTCTCTCACTTGAGCAATGCGGTGTGGACTATTTGCTGAGAACTCCATTACATGCTGCTGCAACGGGAGTCATTCTAGTAACCACTCGACATGATACAGTTTTGCATGCAATTGGGGTGGAAGATGTGCATCGAGCTGAACATTGATGCAATCGAGATGCCAGCAGATACATGATGGGAGCTGCTTTGGAAGAGTGTGAACATTGATAAGGAAAGAAAAATGAAAACCTTCGAGAGATAGATGTGGTGGACTACCTCTCACAATCCAGGTTACTGCTAGTGTCTTGTAACTAAATGGAAATCTGAGAAGGAATGGAGAATGGTTTTAAAGAGAAGTGCTTGGTCTATGGGTAATCTTCCAACTGAGCTCAGATGTGCTTTGTATTCGAGTTATGATGATCTACCACGGCATTTGAAGAAATGTTTCCTCTATTTAGCCTCATATCCAGAAGATTGGCGCATATGTCATGATGATCTAATCAGGCTTTGGGCTGCTGAAGCTTTTGTGGAGGAACATGATGAACAACTTCAAGAAGATACAACTGAAGAATATTACTCTGAGTTCATATATAGGAATATCCCACAATCAGACCGTTTACTTGCTGACCATACACTACTAGGCACTAGTAGAAAACAGGGCTATGGTCCAGGCCGGCTCAGCCCATTAGTCCCGGTTCAGTCTAGAACCGGGACCAATGTGGGCATTGGTCCCGGTTCTTGGGCCCAGGGGGCCGGCCGGGCCACGTGGGCCATTGGTCCCGGTTCGTCTGGACCTTTTGGTCCCGGTTGGGGGGACAAACCGGGACCAATGGGCCTCGCTCCTGGCCCACCACCATTGGTCCCGGTTGGTGGCTTGAACCGGGACCAAAGGCTCCCCTTTAGTCCCGACTCATGTCACCAACCGGGACCAATGAGGTGCCTATATATACCCCCTCGCGCAAGAGCAGAGCACAGTGCTCTGTTTTTTCTGGCCGAGGGGGAGAGGGCTTTGTGGTGCTCTAGCTCACCTCCTATGCACATGAGGTGTTCGATGGAATGCCCGAGCCACACTACTTAAGCTTTCTCCTCTCGAAGCTCGACCTCCAAGCTCCATTTTCCTCGAGATTTGTCTAGATTTAGCGGTCCGTCACGCCCCGTCCCCGTCTTCACCGTTGTCGATCACCCGCGCTGATCTCATCACCGACACCACCGTGGTGAGCCTCTTGTTCTTATCTTCTTTCTGAAAGGAAAAATATTCTTACTTGTATGTTTAGATAGATACTTGTATCATTTTCTTACATTTATTATTATATAGTGCGATGGTTTTGGTATCCGCCCCCGTCGGCCCTCGTCCTGTCTATGATTCGGATTTGGTATGTATATTATCTTTATAACTATTGGTTCATTTATTGTTTATGAAAATTATGCCGACCAACGTGACATAGATTTTATTTATCTAGGATGTATGTGAATCGGAAATGCCAACCGACCCTATTGTCGAGAGGTTAAATTTAGTTGAAGAAGAAAACAATTTGTTGAAGGAAAAAATAAAAAAAATTGAGGAGGAGAAGATGATATTGGAGTTGCATGTTGCGGATGTCGTCGATGATCACAAGATCAAGATGGATGCAATGCGCTTGAAGATTAGAAAGATTAGAAAATATGCCATTCATACCGAGGCTTGGTATCATTATGCCGTTGGATCAATTGTTACCTTGGTTGCGATTATGATTGCATTTGTTTTCGCATTGAAATGTTTTACATAGTTTCAATGTATGGTTTAATTAATTAGATGCTCTGGAGAGCTATATGTTATTAGATGAGAACTATGTATGCACTTTGGTTTTAATGTGATGATGAACTTCTATTAATTTAGACACTTAATTATATATAATCCACGCAGATGAACCGGCAATGGATGTACGGTGACAGACACACCCGCGAGTACATTAAGGGCGTGCATGAGTTTCTCGATGCGGCTGAGGCAAACAAGCAGAATGGTTTTATGTGTTGTCCATGCACTGAATGTGGGAATACGAGGTCTTACTCTAACCGTAAAATCCTTCACTCCCACCTGCTTTACAAGGGTTTCATGCCACACTATAATGTTTGGACGAGGCACGGAGAAATAGGGGTTATGATGGAAGACGACGAAGAAGAAGAGTACGATGACAACTATGTGCCCCCTGAATACGGTGATGCTGCAACGGGGGGAGCTGGTGAAGATCAAGAGGAACCAGACGATGTGCCCAATGATGCTGCCACGGGTGAAGCTGCTGAAGATCAAGAGGAACCAGACGATGTGCCCGATGATGATGATCTCCGCCGGGTCATTGGCGATGCAAGGACGCAATGCATTAGTCAAAAGGAGAAGCTGAAGTTCGATCGCATGTTAGAGTATCACAAAAAAGGGTTATACCCCAATTGCGAAGATGGCAACACAAATCTCGGTACCGTGCTGGAATTGCTGCAGTGGAAGGCAGAGAATGCTGTGGCTGACAAAGGATTTGAGAAGCTACTGAAAATATTGAAGAAGAAGCTTCCAAAGGATAACGAATTGCCCGACAGTACATACGCAGCAAAGAAGGTCGTATGCCCTCTAGGATTGGAGGTGGAGAAGATACATGCATGCCCTAATGACTGCATCCTCTACCGCGGTGCATACAAGGATCTGAACACATGCCCGGTATGCGGTGCGTTGCGGTATAAGATCAGACGAGATGACCCTGGTGATGTTGACGGCGTGCCCCTCAGGAAGAGGGTTCCTACAAAGGTGATGTGGTATGCTCCTATAATACCACGGTTGAAACGTCTGTTCAGAAACGAAGAGCATGCCAAGTTGATGCGATGGCACAGTGAGAATCGAAAGAAAGATGGGAAGTTGAGAGCACCCGCTGACGGGTCACAGTGGAGAAAAATCGAGAGAAAGTACTGGGATGAGTTTGCAAAGGACCCAAGGAATGTATGGTTTGCTTTAAGCGCGAATGGCATTAATCCTTTCGGGGAGCAGAGCAGCAATCACAGCACCTGGCCCGTGACTCTATGTATGTATAACCTTCCTCCTTGGATGTGCATGAAGCGGAAGTTCATTATGATGCCAGTTCTCATCCAAGGCCCTAAGCAACCCGGCAACGAAATTGATGTGTACCTAAGGCCATTAGTTGAAGAACTTTTACAGCTGTGGAATGGAAATGGTGTACGTACGTGGGATGAGCACAGACAGGAGGAATTTAACCTTAAGGCGTTGCTGTTCGTGACCATCAACGATTGGCCCGCTCTCAGTAACCTTTCAGGACAGACAAACAAAGGATACCACGCATGCACGCACTGTTTAGATGACACTGAAAGTATATACCTGGACAAATGCAGGAAGAATGTGTACCTGGGCCATCGTCGATTTCTTCCGACCAACCATCAATGTCGAAAGAAAGGCAAGCATTTCAAAGGCGAGGCAGATCACCAGAAGAAGCCCGCCATGCGCACTGGTGATCACGTGCTTGCTATGGTCAATGATTTACACTACGTAATGTTTGGAAAGGGTCCCGATGGACTAGCTGTTCCGAATGACGCTGAGGGATACGCACCCATGTGGAAGAAGAAATCTATATTTTGGGACCTACCCTACTGGAAAGACCTAGAGGTCTGCTCCTCAATCGACGTGATGCACGTGACGAAGAACCTTTGCGTGAACCTGCTAGGCTTCTTGGGCGTGTATGGGAAGACAAAAGATACACCTGAGGCACGGGAGGACCTGCAACATTTGCATGAAAAAGACGGCATGCCTCCGAAGCAGTATAAAGGTCCTCCCAGCTACGCTCTTACGAAAGAAGAGAAAGAAATCTTTTTTGAATGTCTGCTCAATATGAAGGTCACGACTGGCTTCTCGTCGAATATAAAGGGAATAATAAATATGCCAGAGAAAAAGTTTCAGAACCTAAAGTCTCATGACTGCCACGTGATTATGACGCAACTGCTTCCGGTTGCATTGAGGGGGCTTCTACCGGAAAACGTCCTATTAGCCATTGTGAAGCTATGTGCATTCCTCAATGCAATCTCTCAGAAGGTGATCGATCCAGAAATCGTACCAAGGCTAAGGAGTGATGTGGCGCAATGTCTTGTCAGTTTCGAGCTGGTGTTCCCACCATCCTTCTTCAATATCATGACGCACGTCCTAGTTCATCTAGTCGACGAGATTGTCATCCTGGGGCCCGTATTTCTACACAATATGTTCCCCTTTGAGAGGTTCATGGGAGTCCTAAAGAAATATGTCCGTAACCGCGCTAGGCCAGAAGGAAGCATCTCCATGGGCCATCAAACAGAGGATGTTATCGGGTTTTGTGTTGACTTCATTCCTGGCCTTAACAAGATAGGTCTCCCTAAATCGCGGTATGAGGGGAGACTGACTGGAAAAGGCACTCTTGGAAGAGACTCAATAATATGCAGGGACGGATATTCTTGGTCTCAAGCACACTACACAGTTCTACAGAACTCTACCTTGGTGACCCCGTATGTCGATGAACACAAGAACAGTCTGCGCTCCAAACACCCGGAGCAGTGCGACGACTGGATTACATGTGAACACATCAGGACTTTCAGCAGTTGGTTGGAAACACGTCTCAGAGGTGACAACACTGTTTGTGATGAGTTGTACTTGTTGTCCAGGGGACCATCTTTGACTGTATTGACTTACAAAGGATACGAGATAAATGGGAATACATTTTACACGATCGCCCAAGATCAAAAGAGCACAAACCAAAACAGTAGTTTCCGCTTTGATGCAGCAACTGAGAGCGGAAAGGATACATATTATGGTTACATAGTGGACATATGGGAACTTGACTACGGACCTGATTTTAAGGTCCCTTTGTTTAAGTGCAAATGGGTCAATCTGTTAGGCGGTGGGGTACAGGTAGACCCACAGTACGGAATGACAACAGTGGATCTGAAAAATCTTGGGTACACTGACGAACCGTTCGTCCTAGCCAATGATGTGGCACATGTTATCTATGTGAAGGACATGTCTACCAAACCAAGAAAAAGAAAAGATAAGGAAGCGAATACATCATACGATGAGCCAAAGCGCCACATAGTTCTTTCAGGAAAAAGGGACATCCTGGGAGTGGACGGCAAGACAGACATGTCTGAAGATTATGAAAAGTTTCATGAAATTCCTCCCTTCAATGTCAAGGCTGACCCAAGCATCCTGATAAACAATGAAGATTATCCATGGTTACGGCGCAATAAGCAAATGACACAAGCGAAGCAAAAGTGAAGACTTTCTCCCGCAACTATTATGATGATACCATGCCAAATTTGTAACAGACGAACATGCTACCATTGTCCGTTTTGTACATGCACATGCTATGTGGGTGAAATTATGATACCATCCCAACTTTCAACTTTTTCAGAGTTCATTTGAAATGCTTTCATGTCTTATGGTTCGAAACTTTGATACTTCGAAAGTGATTGTCCATTTTGTACACGAAGTGCATCAAGTTTTTGTCGTAACCCTCTCTACTTTTTGGAACATGCTATGTGGGTGAAATGATGATACCATGCCAACTTTCAACCTTTTCAGAGTTCATTTTGAAATGCTTTCCAATTTCAGAGTCATTTAGCTCAAAGAATGAATTAATAGCAAACAGAATAAACTACAAAACTTTTATGAAAATAAAAACAATCAATTAAAATATTATGTTATGATCAACTAAAATAAAACTATAATATTCTTCAATAGCAAAAAGAATATAATTTTTGTGACCTAAAATAAAACTATAAGTATTTAATTGTAAGTATAAATAAAAAAATAAATAGCAAAGAAGAAAAAAAATTCTATTTTTATAGTAAAGTTATTCATAAACTAGTGATTCACACAAATTTTTAAAAATTCAAATTTAAACTATTCAAAATTTAAAACTAATGGCACTAATAGAAAGTTTATAATTTTTGTGACCTAAAAGCAAAAAGAAATCACTAAAAAACTGTAAGTATTTAGTTGTAAGTAGAAATAAAAAATAAATAGAAAAAAAATTCTATTTTTATAGTAAAGTTATTCATAAACTAGTGATTCACACAAATTTTTAAAAATTCAAATTTAAACTATTCAAAATTTAAAACTAATGGCACTAACAGAAAGTTTATAATTTTTGTGACCTAAAAGCAAAAGGAAATCACTAAAAAACTGTAAGTATTTAGTTTTAAGTAGAAATAAAAAATAAATAAAAAAAATTCTATTTTTGTAGTAAAGTTATTCATAAACTAGTGATTCACACAAATTTTTAAAAATTCAAATTTAAACTATTTAAAATTTAAAACTAATGGCACTAACAGAAAGTTTATAATTTTTGTGACCTAAAAGCAAAAAGAAATCACTAAAAAACTGTAAGTATTTAGTTTTAAGTAGAAATAAAAAAATAAAAAACCAAAAAATGTAGAAATAAAAAAGAAAAAACCAAAAAAATGCCTCCTACTGGGCCTCCACGGCCTGAATACGACTAGAAACCCTACATGGGCCAGGATTTAGGCCCGCAGAAGGCCCAATAGGCCCACAGGCAGTAGCAAGGTTAGGCCTGAAAGCCTGCATTAGAGAGGAGCTCGAATGAGGAGGCACACCAGCGCTTATAAACCAGTGCCGGCGCCCTTCAGCTAGCGATGTGGGCCTAAACTTTTGGGCGCGGGGCAGCACAAGGCCACTGGTCCCGGTTGGTGGCACCAACCGGGACTAAAGGTGGCATTGGTCACGGTTCGTGGCACCAACCGTGACCATTGCCCCCCTTTAGTCCCGGTTGGTGCCACCAACCGGGACCAATGGCCTTCGCTTCCTGCCCTTTGGGCTGCCGAAAAGAGGCCTTTGGTCTCGGTTGGTGGCACCAACCGGGACTAATGCCCACCTTTGGTCCCGGTTGCTGCCACGAACCGGGACTAAAGGCTCTGCTATATAAGCCCACACTTTGGAAATTTTCACCAACTGCTCCATTCCCCATCGCCGACGCCGCCAGGCTGCTCGTCCTCCTCATCGCCGTCGCCGCGCCCTGCCCCGTCGCCGTCGCTGCGCCCTGCCCCATCGCCGTCGCCGCGCCCTGTCGCTGTCGTCGTCGTCGCGCCCTCCTGCCTGTCGCCGGCCGCCCTGCCCCGAGCTCGCTGCCGTCCGCGCGCCCTGCCCCGAGCCCCGCCTCCTCGATCGTCCCCGTCGCCGTGTGCCGCCCCGAGCCCGCGGCCGTCCCCGTCGCCGTGTGCCACCCCGAGCCCGTCGTCCCCGAGCCCCGCGCACGCCGTCCTCGAGCCCGCCGTCCTCCTTCCCGTCGCTGGCCTCCTCTCCCCGTCGCCGCCCGCCCCCAGTGAGCTCCCCCCTTTCCCATCATCGTCGCCGACGATGCCACCCATTGCCGCCGCTGCTCTCCTGTTCATATATGCAAAAGTTACATTTTTAGAAAATCATCTATATATGTTCAGAAAAGTTTATATGAATGTGGCTATATATATATATGTTCAGAAAATTTCTATATGTATGTGTGGCTATGTATGTGTATGTGGCTATGTGTATGTGTG
Organism: Triticum urartu; assembly: GCF_056163025.1. Classification (NCBI taxonomy): domain Eukaryota; kingdom Viridiplantae; phylum Streptophyta; class Magnoliopsida; order Poales; family Poaceae; genus Triticum; species Triticum urartu. The sequence continues at coordinate 733,625,865 of NC_141874.1, forward strand.
GCTATATATGTTCAGAAAAGTTCGAACATGAGAGGGGGGATGATAGATGATGATGAGGGGGGGGGGGGAGGGGGGACGTCGGACATTCATGAGAGAGGCGGGGAAGAAGGGGAAGAAGAGGGAGAAGAAGAGGGGGTCGAGAGGGGGTCTAGGGTCGCCGAGGGGTCGAGGGTCGTCGAACATGAGAGGAGGAAGAGGATAAAAAAAGAAGAGGAATAAGAAAAGAAAAAAGAGGAGAAGAAAGAATAGAGGAGAAGATCTCCTCTATTCTTTCTTCTCCTCTTTTTTTTCTTCTTCTTCCTCTTTTTTTTATCGGGAACGAGGGTCGTCGAGGGTCGCCGAGCGGTAGAGGAAGAAGAGGATAAAAAAGAAGAGGAAGAAAAAAAAAGAGGGGTCGACGGTCGCCTAGGGGTCGAGGGTCGAGAGGGGGTCTAGGGTCGCCGAGAGGGGAGAGGAAGACGAGGAGAAATAAATAAGAAGAAGAAAAAAGAAGAAAAAGAAGAGGAGAAGAAGAAAGGAATAGAGGAGAAGAATAGAAAAATAGAATATATATTCTATTTTCTCTTTTCTCCTCTATTCCTTTCTTCTTCTCCTATTTTTTTTCTTCTTTTTTTTCTTCGACACGTGGGGGGGGGGGTCGAGAACGTCGGACATTCATGAGAGAGGCGAGGAAGAAGGGGAAGAAGAGGGAGAAGAAGAGAAGAGGAAGAAGAGGAAGTCTTCTCCTCTATTCTTTCTTCTCTTCTTTTTTCTTCTACTTCTTCCTCTTTATTTTATCGAGAACGAGGGTCGTCGAGAGGGTCGCCGAGCGGTAGAGGAGAAACCCTAAATAGAAAGTATCGTCGGTGTGAGATACATGTACCGTCGGTGTCGGACACTACATCCACATCCCACAAGTGGCGCGGGCTTCGACGCCCACGTCACTTGTGGGACGTGGATGTAGTGTCCGACACCGAAGGCCACATGTATCTCACACCCACAATACTTGCTAGCTATTTAGGGTTTCCTCTACCGAAAAGAAGAGGAGAAATAAATAAGAAGAAGAAAAAAGAAGAAAAAGAAGAGGAGAAGAAGAAAGGAATAGTGGAGAAGAAGAGAAAATAGAATATATTCTATTTTCTCTTCTTCTCCACTATTCCTTTCTTCTTCTCCTCTTTTTTTTCTTCTTTTTTTTGAATCCTTTGACACTAGGCAACCTCCCGACCCCTCGGCGATCCTCTCGAACATGAGAGGAAGAAGAGGGTCGTCTAGGGGTCGAGGGTTCCAGGGTCGTCGAGGGTTCGAGGGGTCGAGAGAGGTTTCCTAGTGTCAAAGTATTGAAGAAATCCATGCCTTCATCATTAGCCGGAAGTAACCAGGGCATGTTGGTACGAAGTTCTGCAAAGTTGTTCTGGAATGGAGTCCCGGATAGAATAATCCGCCTTTTGGTACGAATTCAGCAAAGGCCTTCCAAATAGCGATATTCGAAAGGCTCTTTCTGAACTTTGTACCAAAAAGCGAATTATCCTATCTGGGACTCCGTTCCAGAACAACTTTGAAGAGCTTCGTACCATCATGCACATGTTACTTTCGCCTAATGATGAAGACATGGTTTTGTTGAATCCTTTGACACTAGGCAACCTCCCGACCCCTCGGCGATCCTCTCAAACATGAGAGGAAGAAGAGGGTTGTCTAGGGGTCGAGGATTCCAGGGTCGTCAAGGGTTCGAGGGGTCGAGGATCGCCGAGGGGTCGAGAGAGGTTTCCTAGTGTCAAAGTATTGAAGAAATCCATGCCTTCATCATTAGCCGGAAGTAACCAGGGCATGTTGGTACGAAGTTCTGCAAAGTTGTTCTGGAATGGAGTCCCGGATAGAATAATCCGCCTTTTGGTACGAATTCAGCAAAGGCCTTCCAAATAGCGATATTCGGAAGGCTCTTTCTGAACTTTGTACCAAAAAGCGAATTATCCTATCTGGGACTCCGTTCCAGAACAACTTTGAAGAGCTTCGTACCATCATGCACATGTTACTTTCGCCTAATGATGAAGACATGGTTTTGTTGAATCCTTTGACACTAGGCAACCTCCCGACCCCTCGGCGATCCTCTCGAACATGAGGAAGAAGAGGGTCATCTAGGGGTCGAGGGTTCCAGGGTCGTCGAGGGTTCGAGGGGTTGAGGGTTCTTCTCCTGTATTCTTTCTTCTCCTTTTTTTTTCTTCTTCCTCTTTTTTTTATCGGGAATGAGGGTCGTCGAGGGACATAGATGTAGTGTCGTCATTGTCGATATATACCCCCTCCCGATAGCTTACTATGATTAGGTAGCTAGTTCTACGTTTGGCACTAATATATCCATCTTTCATGTTTGAATAATAATTGCCATGTTGTAAATATTTGTAGAAACTATGGACACCGCCCTAGACGAAGCAACAAAAGAAGCGTTATTGAGGGACATAATCGCAGAAGGAAGTGATGCCATCTCGTTGTTTCTCAACGAAACCGATGGTCTGGAAGGAGAGGGTGAACAAGCTGGCTACGGTGACCTAATGCCGGTGCAAGAAGAAGAACATGAGGACGGCTCCGGTGACCCAATGCCGGTGCAAGAAGGAGACCGTGATGATGGCTCCGGTGACCGAACCGAGTCCGGCCAGGTATATATATTAGTTAAGCCTATGCTGACTAGCTGATTGATGCATTCATTGTTTTGGTATGTACACATATTAATTAAGTCTTTGTTCTTTTTTCTAGCCCTCCGGATCGAGCACAACTTCGGTAAAGAGACAAGGCCCGAAGAAAAAGTTGAGCTCGGATGAAAAGTTTGAGATCATAGCAATCGCGCCCGACGGCCAACCTATTGAACCCCTCCGGACAAAGAGCGCATTTGTTGCTCAGTGCAGGGTTCTGGTTAGGGACAAGATCCCGATAAGCATCCAGCAATGGTTTAAGCCGGCTACAGAAGACCCTGAGGTGTCTTATGTCAATGATATGCAGAAAAATGATCTTTGGACTGAGCTGAAGTCAAATTTCACCCTACCGCCTGAGGATAATCCAGAGAACCAAGTTAAAGAGAAATTAATCAAGTCTTTTGCTCTGAAGAGGATGGCAGAACTATTCAGGAGGTGGAAGAAAGAGCTGAATAAGTTTGTCGAAAATAATGAGACACCAGAATTCAAGGGCAAATATGAGAAGATCAGATATCACTGGCCCGCATTTGTGGCCCACAAGATATCGGAAAAGAGTAAGAAGATGTCGGCGACAAATAAGAAAAATGCTGCAAAGAAGAAGCTTCACCATCGCACGGGGTCAGGTGGCTACCTCGTAGCCCGGCCTAAGTGGTCCAAGATTGAGAATGATCTGGTTCATAAAGGGATCGAACCAGAGACAAATAACTGGCCAGACCGTTGCCGGACTTGGTTCTTCGGGGCTGGCGGAACCCTGGACCCTGAAACAGGGAAGTGCATTTGGACGAACGATCAAATGGACATACCAGTCAGTAAGCTTAAGCAGTATATCGAAGCAGCGCAGGAAGGGACGTTCTTTCCAGACAGAGAGAACGACGAGCTCACAATGGCCCTCGGGAATCCTGAGCACCCTGGACGGACACGAGGCACGCCAGGCTCCATTCCGTGGAAGGTTGGGTTTCCGGACGCAGGCGGTTACAAATCCCATGAGAAGAGGAAAAAAGTGCAGCATACCCAAATGCAGGCGCTGCAAGCAAGGGTAGACGCGATAGAGGAACGAGAAGCAAATCGCAGCAAACGTACTGCCGAAGCCTCCCCCGAAGCTACCCCGCCATCTCAGCGCAGAAGCAGCGTGACTTCCACCGAGCTGCTTCAGCCGGAGCATGCCTTGACGGCTCCTGCCAGCTATCCCGTGGATGCTATCACGGAGTCTCAAAATTGCCACCTTATGACGCAATGGATGAATTTGAAGGTCAAGGCGGCTGTTGGCTCTGTTTATCCTACTGAACCCGGCACAACTTTTCACTGCCGGCCGATTCCAGAAGGATATGCTAGGGTGATGGTGGATGAGATAAAGGAGGGATTTGAGGACCACCAGCTTGACCACCCTACCGGTGAAGGGGAGACTCGGCTGGGGTCTGCTCTGAAGACTCCATGCCTATGGCGGAAGGACCTCATCAACCTTCCGAACTGGACGCCTCCGCCTCCTCCTCCTCCTCCTCCGGCAAGTCAGGGCACTCCGCCTCCACCGCCTCCTCCGCCGGCGAGTGACGATCAGGGCCCTCGGCCGGCTCCTTCTCCGGCGCGTGGCGGCACTCCGCCTCCTTCTCCGCCTGCGCCGACGCGCCCGAGCAGCCAGCCTCCTCCTTCTCCGCCTCGTCCGCAAGGGCGGAAGAGACTTGCCGCCACTCCAGCTGCTCCGGCGCATCGTAGTCCTTCTCCTCCGCCTCTTAAGCAAGTAAAGAAGACAACCGCTCCGTCTGCTCGGTCGGCGTCTAGCAGTACAACCAGAGGTGGGAGGACATACAGATTTGGTCCTTCTCTGAAAACTCCAGAGAAGATACCATATGAGAGGACCCTGGAGGAGAATGCCGAGATCGTGCGAGAAGAAGTGAGGAACTTCTTGAAGGGGTGAAAGCAAAGAAACATCCACCTCCGGAGGAGAAGGTAGATCGGGTGAAAGTGAAGCGCACTCTGGCTGCCCTGACAAAACCACCGAAGTCTGATTCGCCGAAAGGAAACTATGACCGCATTGTTGGAAAGGAATTTGCTGAAGCGGAGCGGTCGGGAAGTACTGTCAGTGATCAAAGGCTGAAAGAACGACGAGCTGGGAAACAAATTGCCCAGCTCGGCGAACAAGCGAAGCAATCATGCCCCCCGCTCAAGGTGCCTAGCCACAACGTCGCTAATGATCCGAGGATGGTGCCCGGTTATAGCAATCTTGCAGATTACCTGCCCGACGAAGTACATTATGAACCCATGGACGTGCAGATACAAAGATACGAGTACGGGAAGCCTCTCGTCAAAGATGAAAGATCTCTATCAACGATGATGCGAAGATTGCATGATTGGTACTTGAAAATCTGCAGAGACTCTGGGGGGAGGAGTACTTTGTATGTGAAAGTTAAAAAGGAGCATGACCTCGTTGGAATTGATCTGTTGCCTGTTCCATTTAAGGAGTTCTATCAGTTTTTCAATCAATTGGCCCTCGATAAAACAATGTTCGCCTGCTACTGTCTGTAAGTAGTACTACTTCTGTCATTAAGTTTCTCTATATAGCTTATCTCTTTCATTGCATGTATTTATAATCATCCTCACTATATTATGCAGATTGAAGATCGCCGAATTGAAGAAAAGACAAGTCGGTGATATTGGGTTCATTAACACATATCTCATAGATGCAACTCAGGTTAAATTACATCCCACAGATACCGAGGCCAACTTGCTACGATCGTTGGTAATAAATCAAAACAAAGATATAATACTCTTTCCTTACAACTTCAAATGAGTGTTACTGTCTTGTGCGTATTCGGTTTCCCTTATATATTAGTCAAGGCTATAGTAATGTAATTGATGAGTTATGCATGCGTGTGCAGTTTCCACTATATTCTCCTACATATTAAGCTTGAGCAGGGACTAGTAACCGTCTTAGACTCAAGACGAAAAGATCCCCGGGACTATGCAGACATGACTCAAATACTCGAGAAGTAAGTTAAATCGATCATTATCCACCATATCAGCAACTTTGTTCATTTCCTGATATATCAAGTAATTGTTTTCTTTCTCCGGCAGGGTTTGGAGAAAATTCACCAGAAAAGCTCCGGGACTGCCGAAGGAGCTGCAATTTAGACACCCGAAAGTAAGTACTATAGTAGCATTTTAAGCGCATGTACTAGTCATTCAAGCGCTAGTTTCATCAATACCATTTGGCATTCTTGCTTATCAGTTTGATTAACCTCTATTTCTTGTAAAGTGGTTGTGGCAGGAACAAGGGAATGATTTCTGTGGATACTATGTTTGCGAGTCCATCCGCCACACGACCTGTGAGCGGGGCTACACTGAAGAACAATATGAAGTACGTAAATAACAACATTCACAATTTTATTATATTACCATCATTTGTGTTGAGTTTCATTCATTCATAAATATATGTATTGACCCCCTTCTTTAAATTAGATGTTTCGGAAGCGGGTTGAACTCCTAGCACCAGCTCGCATGCGAGCAATTCAAGAGGAATTGGCGGCATTCTTTCTTGACCACGTGATCCCTGAAAACGGAGAATTCTATGTGGACCCTGAGTCCGTATGATTATATTTGTAAGAGATAATTATTGTATATATGTAGCCGGTAGTGTCAGATAGATATACGAGAACTTGTTGTTCGACCAATCTCTCGGAGAAAGAGAGGTGGTCGATATCACTTCTCTCTGTATGCATATATGTTCATCACGATCTTCTGTTTCCTTCGTTTGCTTACTAGCTAGCCAGCGTGTCTAGTCCTCTCTATACGTATGTATAGTACGTAGCGTCGACCAAGCACGGACATAAGAGAGGACACTTCTCTCTATTAATTATAGCTAGCTAACACAATATATGAAACACCTAAATTAACCCCCCAAAACCCCCAACCCCCCCCCCTTTCAAAAAAAAACAAAAACCCCTGCCACAGAAATGCTGACGCGTGGATGCCTATTGGTCCCGGTTGGTGCCACCAACCGGGACCAAAGGGTCTCCTGACTGGGCTCTGCGCACTGCCCACGTGGAGGCCCATCAGTCCCGGTTCTAGATTGAACCGGGACTAAAGGGTCGGGGCATTAGTACCGACACTTTAGTCCCGGTTCAGGAACCGGGACTAAAGGCCCTTACGAACCGGGACTATAGGCCCTTTTTCTACCAGTGAGGGAAAACCTTATACACAGAGGATTATCAGTAGCGCCTGTTAAAACTAAGCGCTACTGCTACTTACCCGTAGCGCGGGGACACAAAGGGCGCTACAGCTATGATGGTAGCAGTAGCGCGTCTACAGGAAAAACGCTACTACTATAATTCCCACACTGTTGCCGGCAGGCTAGGAATAGTAGTAGCGAGCTTGGGGAAAACGCGCTAGCGCTAAGTTCGTTGTAGCAGCGCGTTTTCTAGGGAGAGTGCTACTGCTAAGGAAAAGAAAATAAAATGAAAAAGAAATAGAAAAGCAAATGAAAATAAAAGAAATAGAAAAAGCAAAAAGGAAAAAAGAAAATATAAAGAAAAATAAAAGATAACACTACAAGGGGAAAGCCTATACACAGAATCTTACCAGCATCACACTTTAAAATAAGGCGCTGCTGTTATGTAGCAGTAGCGCGCGCACACAAAACTTGCTGCTGAAATAAATGTAGCAGTAGTGCGCCTGCCCTGAGACGCGCTACTGTTATAATTGCCACGACGCCGCTGCGGGGCTAGTTCTAGCAGCAGCACGTTAATACGAAGAGCGCTACTGCTACGGACCATAGCAGTAGCGCATTTCTGCAATAACCTCTACTGCTAAGGTTACTACAAAAATTTAGTCCCACCTCGCTCCGTGAAGAGAGTTTCTACCACCTTAAATATGTTACTTCTCAAACTTTCACAAGCACCTGGTCTTCATTGAACTCCATGTGTAGAATTTATGGCCGCAATATGAGTCTTCACCGGTTCCTAAACCGGTGAGGACTCATATTGACAAATCAGATTGTACACAAAAAGATCATTGATGATCAATGTATTTTTGATGTCTATTTTTACATGCTGACACATAGCAGTAGCGCGTTCTTTGTGAAAGGCGCTACTGCTTGGTCATTTAGCAGTAGCGCCTTTCTTTATAGCGTGCTACTGCTAAGCCATTCCATCTCCCACCCCCCACTCTCCTCTATCCGATCCACTCACACTCACACTCACTCGATGTCCCCCTCACCCCCTCCCCCCGCGCCGGTCCTTCCCCGTCGCCCCTCCTCCCTCTGCGCCGCCGTCACCTCCTCCTCCTCGCTAGACTCGGTACCGGCCTCCTCCTTCATCCTCCCTCCACTCGCCGCTCGCCAGCCCCTCCTCGGTCCGCCTTCCTCCTCCGTCCTCCCTCCATTCGCCGCCGGCTGGCCCCTCGCTCCGCCTTCCTCCTCCGCGCTACTCTCTTCTCCCTCATCGAGTCACCCCTCCTTCTCCCTCCTCCCTCCTCCATCCACAACCTCTCCTCCCTGCTACATTTTCATTTAGTAGGCTAGTTCATATGCAACACTTTGATTTAGTTGATTTAGCAGGTTAGTTGATTTAGTTGATTTAGTATGCTAGTTGATTTTAGTAGGCTAGTTGATTTAGTTGATTTAGTATGCACCTTTTTATTGTTATTTTTTCTGTAGATGGATAGCTAGATGCTTTTGTTTTTCTGTAATAATTTATTTTTTGGCAAAATGTAGGTGCCAATTTAGTTAAATTTGCCACTTGTTTTCTAATCAATTATCTTAGGCAATAGGTGCCAAATTAGATGAAATGTCTTGGCAGGTGGTATCCTGATTTGGTAGATATTTGTGAAAAGTTTTTTCGGCAATAGGTGCCACCGAAATGCTTTGGTAGGTGGTACCTTGTCATCTAATATGTTACTAGATCTTAGGATTATAATTGTCCATCAAATTGCTTCTCGCGGAAGAACCAAAAATATCACATGCTACTGTTTTTCTTTCCTGTGAAGTGGACCGTTAATCCTTTGCTCATATTGCTTTAGGAAAATGGCGCCACCACCACCACCACCATGTCTACTATGCAAGTCAAGGTGCGCCAGCAGCCTTGCAACTGGCAAGCTATTCAGCATCTACTTCCAGCCGAGTTTTCGTCATGAGGCGGTAGGAAATTAGATGAAATGTAACAACTATTTTAATTTTAGTGTTGGCATTACTGCATTGTGTCATTTTGCTTTTTTTACACAGATCGTCCCATGCAATGTGAGGTTGAAATTCAATAAGCTGACAGGAGACACTGTGACATTTGAGGCTCCTCGGGGGCCGTACACTATGTTTCCAACAAGCGCCATAGCTAATCTAGCAGTAGCGCGTTTTGTTGACATGCGCTATAACTAAGTTCCTTAAATAAAGGAGAAAGGAAAAAACGAAAAGTAAAAAAGAAAAGGAAAAAGAAAAGGAAAAAGAAAAGGAAAAAAGAAAGGAAAAAAGAAAAGAAAAAGGAAAATAAATAGCTACTTCCTATAGCAGTAGCGCGTTTTATGTACCAGCGCTATATCTAACTTAGCTAAAGCGTTGTTTTCCGACCGGCGCTACCGCTACGTTTGACATAAGCCCCACGCGGGCTTTCTCCCCCTTACCCCCTTCTCCCCCAAATCCCCACTCTACTGTCGCCGCCGTCTCCCTACATCGCCGTCGGCCTCTGCGCGCCCTCCCGTCGCCCTCTGCACGCCGTCTGCCGCCCTCCGTCATCGTCTGGTGTCCTCTCTCGCCGCACGCCCGAGCCCCGACCCCGACCCCGACCTCGACGCCGTGCGCCCCCTCCCTCGGCCGCTCTGCCCCTCCTGCTCCCTGACTCCGCCGACGCCTGAAGTGAGCACGCCTACACCTCCTCCTCCTCCCCTACCTCTGCCTAGCTTGGGTGCTTAAGTAGTTGTAGATGCTTAAGTAGCTAGGGTTCATCTAATTAGTAGGGTTCAACAACTTAGCTGTATATGCTTAAGTAACTAGGGCGGTAGGGTTTAACTAGAAATGTTAAGGCAGTAGGATTTAACTAGATTTTAATTAGGGCACTAGGGTTAGGGCAGTAGGGTTTAACTATAAATGTTAGGGCAGTAGGGTTTACCTAGATGTTAATTAAGACAGTAGGGTTTAGTTTAGAGAAAAATTCAATATAAAAATATAAATTTCTATTAGTGCTGCAAGTCTAGTTGGTTCTTAATTTTCAATCAATTTTATTAGGAAAGAAATTTAGGACATAATTTGAATTGAGTTCTAGGGTCCATAATTTGAAATTTAGGACATAAATTGAGTTCTAGGGTTCATAATTTTTATTAGGACAGTAACTTGGGACAGAAATATATAAACGTTCTAGGTTTCTAGGATTCATCCATCTATATTTGGTTTTTGAATTGAGTTTGCGAGAGGATGAGATTTGTGTAGATTTTATTGAAGTGTCAAACACTAGGAGATGCAAATTTTAAGTGGTCTTGTTATATGCAAATTCCTGAATAGTGTTTGCTCATGTATATCTACTGTTGTAGTTGCTCATGTACAGGTTCTTAAGTGGTCCTATTATATGCAACATTGATGTGGTTCGATTGTGTCCAAGTGGCCTTTTGTTGTTTGCAAGGAATGATTCCGAGTGACCTATGTTTTGTCGGAGTGTTGATTCATTTCTGTTCCTGAGGCGCTCGATTTGTCCATTTTTTAGCAAAGGTCATGCCAAAAAATTTCGTGAATTTCGGCACGACTTATGCTGGAAACTAGGACATATCGAGTGCCTGGGATTTGCCGCAACGGGAATGAATCAACATTCCGGCAAAACATAGCCCTTTTTAATGTCATTATTCATTTTATTAGGTCTAGAATTAATTGATTAGACTTAATCGTAGGAAACATGGCTAACAATGATGAGGGAGGGGGTTCTGGTAATTGCAACGTCTACGAGGCGGCAAACAACTATTTAAACTATCCGGACGAGCAACAATGGTTGCAGTACCCCTTTGTCACATCCGAGACTGAGACCGACACCGGCACCGACACCGAGACCGGCACCGAGACGAACACCGGCACCGAGACCGGCGTCGATGGTGGCGAATTAGCCGATATAGAACCGAAACCGAAGAGGATACGGCGCCCAAACCAAAGAGAGATCACGCTCAAGAAGACAAGGAACCATGTGCCCTGCTTCGGCCATAAGACCGACTTCTGCTGCATCCAGCAACCGAGTGGTACTCTTAGTGATGGATTCTATGTCCTCCACCACATGCTGTAGTACATACGGGATTGCCAGTACCTTCGCATGTCACCTAGATCTGGCGATGCCGATATTCTGCAATGGGCAAAGAAACTATGAAATATCCCGGATCATCGACTCCGAGGTGAATTCTATCACATTCAGCGCGAACTTGCCCAAATCATCATGAAGGAGGTCCTCGAAAAAATAGGGATGTTCTATGAAGAAGGGCAAATGTCGCGGGAATCCGTCTGAACACGCGTAGCTACTCAGCATCTCGGCCTGAAGCCTTCCACTTCGCTCGAGAACTTCCTTCCTGATTTGGATGGATGGCACGACATGTTGGAGTGATTGACGATATATGACAATGTGTCCATTTAGTCACTACTTTCTCTATAATGAAACTTTGAGTTATGCACGACGAAACTTTGTGATGTAACTAAACCATCCTCCTCTACTAGCGAAGATCACTGTAGTAGGGCATTTTGGGTACGATGAACTTTGTTATTTATGCTTATGATATGTTGCTTCTATTTTTGCTAACTCTGTCTCTTTCTGTTGCTCAACTATATATGTTGCATATTATCGACTCATGTGACCATGCAGGCACATAGATCATCGATGGTGAAGAAGTGCTATTAGGGAAGGTTCCAGGAGTGTGCGACGAGTGGCCTGAGTGTCAGTCGCAGGTGCACCGGTTTTCGGGCGGCAGCCACGGAGGGTTCGATAGTAGAGCCGACGCGGAAGATAGTTACTTGTGGTTGACGCTAGTGCGAGAGAGTGATCGGAACCGGCGCCCAAAAAACTACTACATTATCCCTCTCTTGCTCATAGTGATCGCTCTTCTCTTCTATATCTTTGTTTAGATATCGATGATGAAACATGTGTATGTGATGACCATGCAATTGCTTGTATTCGAGACATGTCACTTAACTTGTGTCGCTATATCGTGATTATGATGAGACGACATGATTTGTGTTGGATGATATGATGAGACTATTATGTGTATGAAATGATGAGCATATTTCATGTTTATGATATGATTAGAATACTGTATAAAACTTGTACAAAAACACCACAAATACGTAGCAAAAAAATATGTGAATATATAGCAGTAGCGCTCTTTAGCAGGAAGCAGTAGCACCATAGACAAGCGCTACAACTATTTAGCAGTAGCGCTCGATGGACGAACGCTAGCGTTTTTTGGACAACGCTCTGCTAAGTAGGTATAGCAGTAGCGCGGGTCAAAACACGCTACTGCCACAAGTTAGTTGTAGCGCTTTACTAGTAGTGCCGCTCCCTGCGCTACTACTAGGCATTTGACCTGAGCTACTGATAGGCTTTTCCCTATTAGTGATAGTTGGTGCAAAATGCATGATCATTTAAGGTAGCTTGGTTAACATATATCTGGAGAAGAAAGTTTTTGTGGAGACCATTGGGGGATAAAACTTTGCCCAAACTAAGATGTGTTTCAGTTGTCACTAACAAGGATTATATAGCGCACTCCCAATATGAACAAAGAGATGATTACATCATCTTTTTCCTATTATAAGGGATCAAGTGTTGAGAATACAATTTTTAAGAGACTTCCATGCATTCGTGTTTTAGATCTGACTGGTTCATCTATTCAAAGCATTCCAGATTGCATTAGAAGTTTGATCCACCTGACTACTTGATCTTAATGATGCAAACATATCTTACCTTTTAGAGTCCATCGGTTCCCTCATGAATCTTTAGATAACAAACCTGCAAAGGTGCAAAGCTCTGAACAACCTTCCTTTGGCGCTCACTCAGTTGTCCAATTTAAGGCGCCTAGTTCTGACTGTATACCAATAAATCAGGTTCCAGAAGGAATATGCAGATTAGAATTCCTCGATGGATTAGAAGGATTTCCTTTTAGTGGCCGAAGTGACAATGGAAAAAACAAGACGGGTGGAAGTTGGAAGGGTTGGAAGTTCTCTCAGTCTCTCACAGCTAAGGCAGCTTGTGATTACCAAATTGGAAAGAGCAGCTACTTGTACTATAGAGTGAGCAGCTACTTGTACTATAGACTCATTGTTAACAGGCAAAAAATAATCTCACATATGAATCACATTCAGAAGATGCTGACAATATTTCAGCAGTTAATCTCTCCACACAACCTGGAATATGTAGTTATTAATGGATTCTTTGGCCGGACGTATCTACATGGCTTGGAAACACCCACGTGTCTTCAGTTGTATACTTGAAACTCATAGACTGCAGTTCATGTGGGCATCTTCCACCAACTGGTCAGCTGCCCAACTTGAGATATCTGGAAATTGATGGAGTAACAGGGCTTACCAAGACTAGGACCGAGTTTGTGGGCTGTGGGGTGCTGGTGCTAATCCCATGTCCAAGGATGCAGTTCTTGCTTTTCCCAAGCTCAAAATGTTGAGGATACAGGATATGCCTAACTGGGAGGAATGATCCACTGTCGAAGAAGATTCTGCAACATCAACATCTGTGGAAGGGAAAGAGGAAGCCCTGACCCCAAGGATCCAGATGCTGTCATTACTCAAAGGATGCCCCAAGCTAAGGGCTCTCCCACGACAGCTTGGACAGGAGGCAACCAGCTTGGAATCGTTCCATTTAGGGAAAAGTATATTTTTCGTCCCTTAATTCTTTCGAAAGTATAGAGATGGTCCCTCAATTTTAAAACCAACAAAACTTAGTCCCTCAACTTTCAGAACCGGGTAAAGTTAGTCCCTGCCTTAGACAAACTTGGTTTATCTATGACGTGGCATGGTCAAAGCGGTATTGGACAGTCCATGTAAAGCACAGCCGGCAACGCTGGAGCCAGGTACGACACGGGGTGAGGTGCCCCGTGCTTTTCGTGCTGGCTGCACCCTCCTTGGCGCTCCATCCAGTGGTGGAGGAGACAGCGATTTGTTGCATGACGGTGACGGCGGCGCTCCAGCATGTGGTGAGACAGAGGCGCGTTGTCGCACGTCGACAACTTCCAGCGCAGGCGCAACAATGGAGGTAGTGGGCACACCTATGGCAGCAGCCCCATGGAGGATCCTCGCTTCCTCGGCCCGCGGAGACCTGAGGTGTCGTTGCATGGCGCTGGTCTACTCGGCAGCAGACGCACGAGCCAGCGACCGCAACAACGGCCGTGTGCTGTAGATGGGCTTGTATCCCGAACCTCATATCCACCCACAAGCATGACCCCCGCTCCTCCATGTTCGTGCAATCATGCATTAGTAGAAAAGGGGTCAAATGTGAAGCACATTAGTGCCGGTTTAAATTTAAGCCGGCACTAATGTGTCCATTAGTGCCGGTTCCAACGGCTAGGCGGGCGGAGATCATTAGTACCGGTTCATGAGCAACCTTTAGTACCGATTCATACCACACACCGGTACTAATGAGGTTGTGTCAGGCTGTGGTCAGGCTGGGGCCCCAACGAACACCTTTAATACTGGTTCATGGCATGATCCGGTACTAGAGTTTCTTAGTAAGATGATTTTTATTAGTCCCACCTCGCGAAGAGAGAGGCAGTAGGAGCGGTTTATAAACTGTGCGTGCAGAGACGATGAAGGAGAGGCGCAATGCTCACCTGCACGTTGCTTAGCTTCAAGCCTTTCGGAATAGCATAGACCGCACGGAGCTATGTGCAGTGCAGTCTACACTATTCCAAAAGGCTTGAAGTTAATTAACGAGCATTGCGCCTCTTTTTATTTTTAATAACTTATTACAACTCTGGACTTCTTGTGTTACGACAAAAACTGGATGCACTTCGTGTACAAACTGGACAATCTCTTTCGAAGTATCATGGCCGGTTTTGGACGAAAACTCATCTGTTACACCGGCACTTCATTTTTTAAACTTATTACAACTCCAGACTTTTTTGCGTTCAGTACGCACCATTCAAAGCCACGTAATCAACTTTCAACCCTTTCTGACATCATTTGCTATTTTTCATTCATTTACCGATTTGTTTTGAGAGCTAAATGACCGTGAAATTGAAAATCACTACAAAATGAACTCTGAAAATGTTGAAACTTGGCATGGTATCATCATTTCACCCACATAGCTTGTGCAAGAGAGTAGAGAAGGTTACGGCAAAAACTGGACGCACTTCGTGTACAAACTGAACAATCTCTTTCGGAGTATTAGAGTTTCGGACAAGAACTCGTCTATTACACGGTTACTTCATTTTATTAAAATTATTTGAACTCCAGACTTTTTTTGTGTTCCGTATGCAGCATTCAAAGCCACGTAATCAACTTTCAACCCTTTCTGACATCATTTGCTATTTTTCATTCATATACCGATTTGTTTTGAGAGCTAAATGGTCGTGAAATTGAAAATCACTACAAAATGAACTCTGGAAATATTGAAACTTGGCATGGTATCATCATTTCACCCACATAGCATGTGCAAAAGAGTAGAGAGGGTTACGGCAAAAACTGGACGCACTTCGTGTACAAACTGGACAATATCTTTTAGAGTCTCAGGGTTTCGGACGAGAACTCGTCTGTTACGTGGTTACTTCTTTTTTAAAACTTATTTGAACTCTAGACTTTTTTGTTTGTTTCGTATGCAGCATTCAAAGCGACGTCATCAATTTTCAACCCTTTCTAACATTATTTGTTCTTTTTTAGTCATTTACCGATTTGTTTAAAGAGCTAAATGACCGTGAAATTGAAAATCACTACAAAATGAACTCTGAAAATGTTGAAACTTGGCATGGTATCATCATTTCACCCACATAGCATGTGCAAAAGAGTAGAGAGGGTTACGTCAAAAACTGGACGCACTTCATGTACAAACTGGACAATCTCTTTCGGAGTATCAGGGTTTCGGACGAGAACTCATGTGTTACGCGGTTACTCATTTCTTAAACTTACTTGAACTCCAGAATTTTTTTGCGTTCCGTATGTAGCATTCAAAGCAACGTCATCAATTTTCAACCCTTTCTGAGATCATTTGCTTTTTTTCAGTCATTTACCGATTTGTTTAGAGAGCTAAATGGCCGTGAAATTGAAAATCATTACAAAATAAACTCTGAAAATGTTGAAACTCGGCATGGTATCATTATTTCACCCACATAGCATGTGCAAGAGAGTAGAGAGGGTTACGGCAAAAACTTGACGCACTTCATGTACAAACTGGACAATCTCTTTCGGAGTATCAGGGTTTCGGACAAGAACTCATGTGTTACACGGGCACTTCATTTTTTTAAACTTATTTAAACACCAGACTTTTTTTGCGTTCAGTATGCAGCATTTAAAGCGACGTCATCAATTTTCAACCATTTCTGACATCATTCGCTATTTTTCATTCATTTACCGATTTGTTTAGAGAGCTAAATGACCGTAAAATTGAAAATCACTACAAAATGAACTCTGAAAATGTTAAAACTTGGCATGGTATCATCATTTCACGCACATAGCATGTGCAAGAGAGTAGAGAGGGTTACGGCAAAAACTTAACGCACTTCGTGTACAAACTGGAAAATCTCTTTCGGAGTATCACGGTTTCGGACAAGAACTCATGTGTTACACGGGCACTTCATTTTTGTAAACTTATTTGAACTCCTGACTTTTTTTGCGTTCAGTATGCAGCATTCAAAGCGACGTCATCAATTTTCAACCCTTTATGACATCATTTGCTGTTTTCATTCATTTACCGATTTGTTTAGAGAGCTAAATGACCGTGAAATTGAAAATCACTACAAAATGAACTCTAAAAATGTTGAAACTTGGCATGGTATCATCATTTCACCCACATAGCATGTGCAAGAGAGTAGAGAGGGTTACAGAAAAAACTTGACGCACTTCGTGTATAAACTGGACAATCTCTTTCGGAGTATGATGGTTTTGGACGAGAACTCATGTGTTACACGGTTACTTCATTTTTTTAAACTTATTTCAACTCCAGACTTTTTTGCGTTTAGTATGCAACATTCAAAGCGACGTCGTCAATTTTTAACCCTTTCTGACATCATTTGCTCTTTTTCAGTCATTTACCGATTTGTTTAGAGAGCTAAATGACCGTGAAATTCAAAATCACTACAAAATGAACTCTAAAAATGTTGAAACTTGGCATGGTATTATAATTTCACCCACATAGCATGTGCAAGAGAGTAGAGAGGGTTACGGCAAAAACTTGACGCACTTCGTGTATAAATTGGACAATCTCTTTTGGAGTATTAGGGTTTTGGACGAGAACTCATGTGTTACACGGGCACTTCATTTTTTTAAACTTATTTGAACTCCAGACTTTTTTTGCGTTCAGTATGCAGCATTCAAAGCGACATCGTCAATTTTCAACCCTTTCTGACATCATTTGCTCTTTTTCAGTCATTTATCGATTTGTTTAGAGAGCTAAATGACCGTCAATTTGAAAATCACTACAGAATGAACTCGGAAAATGTTGAAACTTGGCATGGTATTATAATTTCACCCACATAGCATGTGCAAGAGAGTAGAGAGGGTTACGGCAAAAACTTGACGCACTTCGTGTATAAATTGGACAATCTCTTTCGGAGTATTAGGGTTTTGGACGAGAACTCATGTGTTACACGGGCACTTCATTTTTTTAAACTTATTTGAACTCCAGACTTTTTTTGCGTTCAGTATGCAGCATTCAAAGCGACATCGTCAATTTTCAACCCTTTCTGACATCATTTGCTCTTTTTCAGTCATTTATTGATTTGTTTAGAGAGCTAAATGACCGTCAATTTGAAAATCACTACACAATGAACTCTGAAAATGTTGAAACTACTCGAAAATAAATAGAAGAGAGTGTCACGAAAAAAGTTACTCAAAAATAAATAGAAGAAAATAAATAATGCAGAAAAGAAAAAAACTATATAAAAATTGTTGGGGCGCTGCCCAGTGGGCTTGCCAGACCTAGGGCGTGCAAATCCAGGCCCAGAAGGGCCAGCAGGCTCACAAGGCAGCACGCCATAGTTAGGCTTAGAAGCCTGCTATATAGAGGAGTTCAAAGGAGCAGCCGCCGCTGGGTTTATAAACCAGTGCGGCTGCTGAGGGAGTCCTGGATAAGGGGGTCTCCGGACAGCCGGACTATCTCCATTGACCGGACTGTTAGACTATGAAGATACGAGATTGAAGACTTCGTCTCATGTCCGGATGGGACTCTACTTGGCATGGAAGGCAAGCTAGGCAATACGGATATGGATATCTCCCCCTTTGTAACGACCTTGTGTAACCCTAACCCTCTCCGGTGTCTATATAAACCGAAGGGTTTTAGTCCATAGGACAACAACCATAACATACAATCATACCATAGGCTAGCTTCTAGGGTTTAGCCTCTCTCATCTCGTGGTAGATCTACTCTTGTACTACCCATATCATCAATATCAATCAAGCAGGACGTAGGCTTTTACCTCCATCAAGAGGCCCCGAACCTGGGTAAAACATCGTGTCCCCTGCCTCCTGTTACCATCCGGCCTAGACGCACAATTCGGGACCCCCTACCCAAGATCCACCGGTTTTGACACCGACATTGGTGCTTTCATTGAGAGTTCCTTTGTGTCGTCGCCGTTAGGCTTGATGGCTCCTACTATCATCGATAGCGATGCGGTCTAGGGTGAGACTTTCCCCCCCCCTCCCGGACAGATCTTCGTACTCGGCAGCTTTGCACTGCGGGCTAATTCGCTTGGCCATCTGGAGCAGATTGAAAGCTACGCCCCTGGCAATCAGGTCAGATTTGGAAGTTTGAACTACACGGCCGACATCCGCGGAGACTTGATCTTCGACGGATTCGAGCCACAACCGGGCGCGCCACACTGCCGCGATGGGTATGACCTAGCTGTGTCGCTGAATAGTACCCCAGAGGCTGCCGCTGCATCAGCTCCGACCCTTAGCTCGGAGCCAACTGCGCCAGTCGAGGACGGGTGGTTAGACACCGCCTCAGGGGCTGCAGTCTCAACGACGATCGAGCCGAACACCAGCCTAAACCTCTGCGCAGCCCGTGACTCCAAGGTGCCGGACTCTTTTCCGGACTCCGAACCATCCGCGCCCCCGCCAATCGAATCCGATTGGGCGCCGATCATGGAATTCACCACCGCGGATATCTTTCAGCACTCGCCCTTCGGCGACATCCTGAATTCACTAAGGTCTCTCTCTTTGTCAGGAGAGCCCTGGCCGGATTATGACCAACAGGCTTGGGATGTGAACGACGAAGAAATTCGATGCCCACCCACCACCCACTTCGTAGCCACTGTCGATGATTTAACTGACATGCTCGACTTCGACTCCGAAGACATCGACGGTATGGACGACAATGTAGGAGACGAACATGAACCAACACCTATAGGGCATCGGAAAGCCACCTCGTCATATGACATATACATGGTGGATACACCCAAAGAAGGCAATGGCGACGGGATAGAGGAGGATGACCCCTCCAAGAAGCAACCCAAACGCCGACGTCAGCGGCGCCGCTCTAAGTCCTGCCAAAGCAAAAGTAGTGATACTGACACAGGAGATAATAACACTCCGGATAGTGCCGAAGAAAACAACAAACCCCTCCAACAAGATTTAGAGCAGGAGGATGGAGGAGCCAGCTCTCCTGAGAGAGCGGCAGACGGAGAGGAGGAGGATGAAAATCACATGCCCCCCTCCGAAGACGAGGCAAGCCTCGGCGACGATGAATTCGCCGTACCAGAGGATCCCGTCGAACAAGAGCGCTTCAAGCGCCGGCTTATGGCCATGGCAAATAGCCTGAAGAAAAAGTAGCAGCAGCTTCAAGCTGATAAAGATCTGCTAGCTGACAAATGGACTGAAGTCCTCGCGGCCGAGGAATATAAACTCGAGCGCCCCTCCAAGAGTTACCTAAGGCGCAGGTTACTACCCCGATTGGAGGAAGAAGCGTATGATACGGCTGATCGGCCACCTCGTGGCCGCGATAGAGAGGCATTCCAGCCAGAAGCTTAGCCTCCACCCCAACGCCATTCAAATAAAAAGGCATGGGGAGATACGCCAGACCTGCGAGACATATTGGAGGACAAGGAAAAGCATTCAAGATCGACCTACGGATCACGAGGGCGCACCACTCTGCGAGACGACAAACGTCACGCCGGATACAGTAAAAGCAAATCCGGCCGGGCCGAACACAGCGGGCAAGACCCATTCGAGCTGCGTCGCGATATAGCCCAATGTAGAGGCGCCGCACACCCCTTATGCTTCACAGACGAAGTAATAGAACATCAATTCCCAGAAGGTTTCAAACCTGTAAATATTGAATCATACGACGGCACAACAGATCCCGCAGTATGGATTGAGGACTTCCTCCTCCACATCCACATGGCCCGCGGCGATGACTTACACGCCATCAAATACCTCCGGCTAAAGCTCAAAGGACCAGCGCGGCATTGGCTTAACAGCTTGCCAGCGGACTCCATTAGCTGTTGGGAAGATCTGAAAGCCGCATTCCTCGACAACTTTCAGGGCACTTATGTGCGACCACCAGACGCCGATGATTTAAGCCACATAATTCAGCAGCCAGAAGAGTCGGCCAGGCAATCGTCGACTGTCCGGATGCGGAGGCCTTAGCGGCTTCACTACAAGAAATATGTCAACTTATGACCTTCTGTCAGTGACCCTAGAAGAATTGGTCATAAATTTATGACCATTTTAGACCAATTGGTCAAAAGCTGTTCAGGGGGCTCCAAACCCTAAACCATTGCGACCATTTTGGTCAGAAAGGTCGTAATTTCCTTATACGAAATGGTCACAAAGCAAACAGTGCTAGTCCGCTGCCTTATTTCTAGTTGTTAATGACCAATATAGATGGTCATAGCCTTGTAGATTGTGGTGGGTTGTGATGACTAGGCGCCATCTCATCAGTTTTGCATATGTGTCATGTCCATGTGGCAGTTTTTGCCCTAAGTTGTGAAGCAACCTATATTTCTATCATTCCCAAAATTCCCAAAAAAATCTCATAAATTCTTTGGGGCATATCTTCATCAAATATGTTAAAATCCTTCCTTGCCTAGTTCAAAACTAATTCAACAATATTCATTTTCCTATTCTGTTCACAACAACACTTTATGAAGGAAGTGCTATTTATATATTCTTGATTGCCCTCAGAATTTTTGGGCACTCTTTCCTATCCAAATTATTACCGCATGACAAAATTCAGCTCCATTTGCCTAGCAAATCTTCCTCGGCAAATTTCCAAAGTTTTTGTCCACCTAGAAGCATTGTGAAGGAAGTACCTTTTTTATATCTCTAAATGACATGAAATTTATACAGCTCCTTCATATGCCCAAATTATCAACCTCCTCCAAATTGCAGCTCAGTCAAATCATCTATGTGAGCCCAGGTTCAATTTATATTTTATGGACAAATTGGCACGTTGCAAAGCAAGTGTTATATAGACCCCTCCTATTACCCTCAAACTTTTCGGGCACTCTTCCATACCCAAATCATTACCACATGATAATATTCAGCTCAATTTTCCTAGTAAATCTTTCTCGGGAAATTTCCAAAGTTTCTACCTCGAGAGAAGCTTTGTGAAGTAAGTACTAGCTAGGCTTACCCAAATGATCTGAAAATTTACCAGCGCATGACCATACCTAAGTAACTTACCTACACCAATTTTGAGATCATTTCATTCATCCAATCTCTCTCACTAGTTTTCCCAAGTTTCTGTCGATAGAAGAGCATTGTGAAGGAAGTACTTCTTTGGCATGTCCAAATGGTATCAATTTTCTACAATGCTTTCCTATGCCCAAATAACCATCCTCCACAAAATTTCAGCTCACTCCATTCATTATTTTGAGCCCAGCTTCAACATTCATATTTTTGTCCAGCGTGGTACTTTGCAAAGCAAGTACCACCTAGGATCCTCCTTTTGAGCTAAAAATTTGTGAAGACATTCTCCTTAGTAGATGATCATCCTCAGCCAAAACTCACGCCCATTGGCCATGTGCATTTCCCGTACTGCTAATCAAACACTTGGCTGCTAATTCATGTTTGAGCATCGATCGGTCTCCTCGTGAGAATCTTATGTTGTAATTTTCTTCCTAGCACCAACCTGGGGAGTGCCTAACCCACTAGACATGCCTAGGCCGCCCAGAACACATGGCAACATTACGGTCACGCGGTGACCACGCGACGGGCATGCGAGTTTACGCGCTCTAGAGTTGGGGCCCTCGGCCACCGCCCAAACCTCGACGTATCGCCACCAAACCATGTATTTATGATTAAATAGGTCCTTATGTAACTAGAAATGATTTTTGGAAAAAATAAATAGCAAACTATGAGGCAGCTGCAGTTCAAATTTGACCCGCTTCCAACTGAATCGACGGAAATTTGTCTTTTTCACGAGAGGTGGATCAAAATTTTTTACACCCAACCATTTTGTCAATTGTGCATTAAATATGGCCTAGTATTTTACAAAAATGATTTGGTCCAATTTTGCAACAATTATTTGGTAGTTCCTTCACAAAAAAACCACTTTTCGGGCACTCGAAAAATGGAAAATGGTTTTTTCGTCCAAAGAAAATGAAAACTTCCTTAGGCAACACTGTTTGCCATTCCAATATGCACCCTTGTGCACAATATGAGATCATTTGAACAAACTATGCCATGAATGTGGCCATAAGATTGATCATTTGGCTTGAAAGCCATGAATCTTCAGAGATGATAGCTCATTTTTTAGAACACTCTTTTAAAATAATTGCCGTATTACAAGTTTGTTATTTTTCCTGGGAACTTGGTCACATATAATGACACAATGCGAAGGTTTTCCAATTTTTTTGATTTTTTTTGAATTTTTTATGCCTGTTTCAAAATGCGGTCAAAACGGCGGGCTTGACCGTTCCTAGCTAGTGGTTGAATCTTGGAATTTTTTTGGTGTTTCTCTGATTAAATAGATACTTATGTACCTAGAAATGATTTTTGTAAAAAATAAATAGCAAACTATGAGGCGGCTGAAGTTCAAATTTGACCCGCTTCCAGCTGAATCGGCGGAAATTTGTCTTTTTCACGAGAGGTGGATAAAAACTTTTTGCACCCAACCATTTTGTCAATTCTGCATTAAATATGTCCTAGTATTTTAGAAAATTGATTTGGTCCAATTTTGCAACAATTATTTGGTAGTTCCTTCACAAAAAACCTCCTTTTGGGCACTCGAAAAATGAAAAATGGTTTTTTCGTCCAAAGAAAATGAAAACTTCCTTAGGCAACATTGTTTGCCATTCCAATATGCACCCTTGTGCACAATATGAGATCATTTGAACAAACTATGCCACGAATGTGGCCATAAGATTGATCATTTGGCTTGAAAGCCATGAATCTTCAGAGATGATAGCTCATTTCTGAGAACACTTTTTTAAAATAATTGCCGTATTACAAGTTTGTTATTTTTCCTGGGAACTTGGTCACATATAATGACACAATGCGAAGGTTTTCCAATTTTTTGATTTTTTTGAATTTTTTATGCCTGTTTCAAAATGCGGTCAAAACGGCGGGCTTGACCGTTCCTAGCTAGTGGTTGAATCTTGGAATTTTTTTGGTGTTTCTCTGATTAAATAGATACTTATGTACCTAGAAATGATTTTTGGAAAAAATAAATAGCAAACTATGAGGCGTCTGCAGTTCAAATTTGACCCGCTTCCAGCTGAATCGGCGGAAATTTGTCTTTTTCACGAGAGGTGGATAAAAACTTTTTGCACCCAACCATTTTGTCAATTGTGCATTAAATATGTCCTAGTATTTTATAAAATTGATTTGGTCCAATTTTGCAACAATTATTTGGTAGTTCCTTCACAAAAAAAACCTCCTTTTGGGCACTCGAAAAATGAAAAATGGTTTTTTCGACCAAAGAAAATGAAAACTTCCTTAGGCAACATTGTTTGCCATTCCAATATGCACCCTTGTGCACAATATGAGATCATTTGAACAAACTATGCCACGAATGTGGCCATAAGATTGATCGTTTGGCTTGAAAGCCATGAATCTTCAGAGATGATAGCTCATTTCTGAGAACACTTTTTTAAAACAATTGCCGTATTACAAGTTTGTTATTTTTCCTGGAAACTTGGTCACATATAATGACACAATGCGAAGGTTTTCCAATTTTTTTGATTTTTTTTTGAATTTTTTATGCCTGTTTCAAAATGCGATCAAAACGGCGGGCTTGACCGGTCCTAGCTAGTGGTTGAATCTTGGAATTTTTCTGGTGTTTCTCTGATTAAATAGATACTTATCTACCTAGAAATGATTTTTGGAAAAAATAAATAGCAAACTATGAGGCGTCTGCAGTTCAAATTTGACCCGCTTCCACCTGAAT
The DNA here is from genome assembly GCF_056163025.1 of Triticum urartu. Lineage (NCBI taxonomy): Eukaryota > Viridiplantae > Streptophyta > Magnoliopsida > Poales > Poaceae > Triticum > Triticum urartu. Next base: position 733,650,016 of record NC_141874.1, read on the forward strand.
CGGCAGAAATTTGTCTTTTTCACGAGAGGTGGATAAAAACTTTTTGCACCCAACCATTTTGTCAATTGTGCATTAAATATGTCCTAGTATTTTAGAAAATTGATTTGGTCCAATTTTGCAACAATTATTTGGTAGTTCCTTCACAAAAAAAACCTCCTTTTGGGCACTCGAAAAATGAAAAATGGTTTTTTCGTCCAAAGAAAATGAAAACTCCCTTAGGCAACATTGTTTGCCATTCCAATATGCACCCTTGTGCACAATATGAGATCATTTGAACAAACTATGCCACGAATGTAGCCATAAGATTGATCATTTGGCTTGAAAGCCATGAATCTTCAGAGATGATAGCTCATTTCTGAGAACACTTTTTTAAAATAATTGCCGTATTACAAGTTTGTTATTTTTCCTGCAAACTTGGTCACATATAATGACACAATGCGAAGGTTTTCCAATTTTTTGATTTTTTTGAATTTTTTATGCCTGTTTCAAAATGCGGTCAAAACGGCGGGCTTGACCGTTCCTAGCTAGTGGTTGAATCTTGGAATTTTTTTGGTGTTTCTCTGATTAAATAGATACTTATGTACCTAGAAATGATTTTTGTAAAAAATAAATAGCAAACTATGAGGCGGCTGCAGTTCAAATTTGACCCGCTTCCAGCTGAATCGGCGGAAATTTGTCTTTTTCACGAGAGGTGGATAAAAACTTTTTGCACCCAACCATTTTGTCAATTGTGCATTAAATATGTCCTAGTATTTTAGAAAATTGATTTGGTCCAATTTTGCAACAATTATTTGGTAGTTCCTTCACAAAAAAACCTCCTTTTGGGCACTCGAAAAATGAAAAATGGTTTTTTCGTCCAAAGAAAATGAAAACTTCCTTAGGCAACATTGTTTGCCATTCCAATATGCACCCTTGTGCACAATATGAGATCATTTGAACAAACTATGCCACGAATGTGGCCATAAGATTGATCATTTGGCTTGAAAGCCATGAATCTTCAGAGATGATAGCTCATTTCTGAGAACACTTTTTTAAAATAATTGCCGTATTACAAGTTTGTTATTTTTCCTGGAAACTTGGTCACATATAATGACACAATGCAAAGGTTTTCCAATTTTTTGATTTTTTTTAATTTTTTATGCCTGTTTCAAAATGCAGTCAAAACGCCGGGAATGACCGCTCCTAGCTAGTGGTTGAATCTTGGAATTTTTTTGGTGTTTCTCTGATTAAATAGATACTTATGTACCTAGAAATGATTTTTGGAAAAAATAAATAGCAAATTATGAGGCAGCTGCAGTTCAAATTTGACCCGCTTCCAGCTGAATCGGCGGAAATTTGTCTTTTTCACGAGAGGTGGATAAAAACTTTGTCAATTGTGCATTAAATATGTCCTAGTATTTTAGAAAATTGATTTGGTCCAATTTTACAACAAATATATGATAGGTTCTTCACAAAAAAAATCATTTTGGGCACTCGAAAAAATGGAAAATGATTTTTTTCATGGATCAAAAGCATTTTACATAAAATCATTTGGTCAATTATACATACAATTTGGTCTAATACATAGAGTTGGTAGGTTCGTCACAACAAAACTATTTTTTATACTTCAACAACGAAAAATGCTTTTGTCCAGCAAAAGAACTTATTTTTTAATCATTTACGACCTATTTATATGGTCATAAAATCATCAAGGCCTTTATTCCATTCTGATTGGTCCACGAACACCTCACGCGGATCATGCCCGACCACCGTTGGATAGGCCTGGATCCGACGGCAACCCTCTTCCCCCACCCCCTCTACCCCTCATCCCTCTCATCCCCCTCCCGAATCAGCGCAGCTCTCATCCAAACCCTAGCCGCGCCATCCTCCGTGCGTCGCCGCCCCCATCGATTCCGCCTAACACCGCCGATCCCCTTCCACCTCTTCCACCCATCCCCTCGCCGCCACCCACCTTCGCCACCGACCAGTCCCCTCGCCGCCACCCACCTCCGCCACACCTCCCCTCCCCACCTCAGATCCTCTCCCCTCTTCCCACTCCCAGATCCAACTTCCCACCGCCACCTCCGGCGCCCAATCCTGGCGACCTAAGGCGGGATTCGACGGTGCCCAGCAGACCTACGCGCGTGGTGGTGGTGGTCCGCTCGTTGCCTCCCCTTCCTCCCAGAACACGCGCCTCCTCCTCCTTCTCCCAGATGGAGATCGACACGCCGCTCTCTCACCACGCCGGCGTCGCCCCCTCCTCCCCCAGCCCCAGCCATCCTCCCTTCCGCCACCCCCGCCTGCTCCGCCTACTCCACAGCCACCTCCTCCCAGATCTCCCTCTCCCCGACCACTCGACGCCTCCCCTTCCTTTCCTCCCATCACTCGCACCGCCGCCTCCTTCTCCCCGACAACAGCAGCAACCGGGGACGTGGTGAGGTACGGTGGAGGCGGACCTGCACAGGAGGGCTGAGGGCGTCTTCGACAGGGCTCGCTTCCTCTGCGCCGCCAACTCGGTAACATCCACTACCAATTCGAGAAACGAGTAACAAGATCACGCTGATTGCTGCATACTCTGCTTAACAGTCACATACAGAATGGATTGCAGGTGCAGGGTGTGGTGGAGCTGATCAACGGGGAGCTGAGGTTCGTGCTCTGCAATGCCGTGGAGAGGCACCACACTGACCTGCTCGTCGTCGGCAACCATGGCTACGGTGCCATCAAGAGGTAGTTGATGAGATTTATTTATCTCCAGTCCAGTCCGTGATGCAGAGCTAGTGCTCATGGAATTTGTCTGAACCTGGACACTTTAGTTGACGTGTTAGGGTTTTGTTATTCTCCTGCGGGGAAAGCTTGTGTACATAGCTGTCTCCGACTTGTATGCTAGTAGTGACTGAATGCTAAAATTGTTTTGTTTGCTTGTTTTTGTATGAGATATGCTACTTGTGAGGGGCTGTACCTAGATTAGAATAGTATTTTTTTCCTAATTAATCCACTGTAGTAGCTTTATTAGATGGAAATTGTTTAGTTGACGTGTTAGGGTTTTATTAGTATGTACTGGAGCCATCCTCAGTGGAGATGGCACCTACATACGTATAAACTAGAAACCAGGAATGACCTATTCCAAAAAATACCGGAAAATGGGCCATTGATCATTTGGCTGATACTATGAGTGTACCGTCTGAGTTGCTGCTATCCATTCCCCCATTCATGAATATCTGGCGAGTGAGAGTGACGAGAGAATTGCTGATATCTATTTGCCCCATGTATTTTCCATCTGAAAAAGTTACTGTTATCCAAATGATTTTGCCTGCAATAACCTAATCCACGTGAACATCAACAATGTCGTAGATGTTGGCTTGGTTATTCCAGACATTTATTTCAGTTGGAATTAGAAACATCTAGTACAGACTGTTCCTGGTGCAGCTGCAGGACTGCACCTTGTTGCATGTTGATTGATTCTTCTTTCGTTTTTGCGAATTTGATGCTTGCTAGTATTTTTTTTGTGTTCCTGCTCGGTTGATGTACAGTTTGTGATAGAGTAGGAAGGATTGCGTACTTGTTAACTTCTTGCCTCATTCAGTTAGTATCATCTTGCACTGTGTCTCTTATTTTGCATTGAGATTGAAATCACACGAGGTAGCTTTTTGCACCATACTCAGGTATACAAATGGTCTTGGTGCGAGGTCTTGAACCATGCTCCCGTATTTGTTTGGTGATTATTTTGGGTACATGTTCTTTTTCTACAGAAATATGTTGTGGTTCCTTGCTGAATAAACAAGTAACCAGTATAGATAATCATTTTAAAGTACAACTCTTGGAATTACTGTTTTCCTTGCTGTAAAATTACCTATTTGTTGTTTACTTGTTGCTATCAGTTAATCATACTTTATTCCTTTTATTGAGCTGCTCCGCCACCTCCCCTGGCGTCTTCGCGGGGCGCTCGACGGTAGGCAGGTCATGGGTGTGACGGACCTGCTGCTGCCGACTGTCTTCCTCGACCACTTCCCTGAGCTGCTCCTGCCGCCGACCCTCCTCAACTTCGCCCTGCTATTGCTGCTGGTGAGAGAATTTCCTCGATCTGTCGCTTCTTCCTCCTCCCAACTACATATGTGATGATTCTGTAACGGCTCTAGTTTGGCTGTAGCTGTAACTACTGTATTTTGGGTGTGATTCGATAAAAGCTATGTGGTTTGGGGTTAAGGAGATCGTGTAGCATTTGAAGCTGTAAAAGCTATGTGGTTTTACTAGTCATCAGTATTATGCTTATCAGCTTTAAAATTCTAAGACATGATGTATTGTTTTCCTTTGCTTATTTATAATTGTGTAGCATTTGAAGCTGTAAAAGCTATGTGGTTTTACTATTCATTGGTATTATGCTTATATTCAGCTTTAAAATTCCGAGACATCATGTATTGTTTTCCTTTGCTTATTTATAATATATATGATTGTCTTTCTTATTTTCATGTGTTCTGCTTGCTGCTTGATCCATTCGCTCGTACCCTTGCTGGTTTGGCTTGAGTTATGTTTGTCTTTCTTATTTTCATGTGTTCTACTTGCTGCTTGATCCATTCGCTCGTACCCTTGCTGGTTTGGCTTGAGTTATGATTGCACTGTTTTCTTCCATAGGTTGAGACCAACGAGGCATGGCGGATCAGGCCTCTACCCCCCACCCTGCGGACCACACCATCCTCCCTAAGGGGAAATACCAGGCCAAGTAAGTGCTCTCTTCGTCTCCATGCCCATTTCTAGAAGTTGCTGTATGCTCGTGCTGGGTTTGTGTGAAGCCCTTCTGTTTGAGTGAGATCTGAACTGCTATTGTGATAATGCAGAGTTGGTGTCTATTTCTCCATGGATATTTGAGTTTCTTCTTTTTGTTTATTCTGTGTGGTATTAGTCCGATGGTTTATTGCAAGATGGCTGTATGGATAACTCAGCTTTGTGTGTTTATGGAATTTCCTAGAGGGTTGATAAAACTGTGAGTCTGTCAGCTTGCTTGGAACCAATTGTTATGTGTTGCTTTGTGTAGTGCTGATTTTGCGCTGATATGAACTTACAACAGTATTTACATTGTAGTGTTTTCTGCATGTTGTCGTATCACTAGTTCCATGCTGCCTACACATTTGAGTCTATTACTTATTTTTGTTTTTATCCTTGATTAGTATTAATTGTTGTATTGTAGACTTAAAATTGTGGTGGTTCCTCTTTTACAGAAGCTCAAGTGTGAAGTGTGAAGCCGTGTAGTGTGAAGCCAAGTGTGGAGGCGTGAAGTCCAACTCAGAAAAGAGTAGCATATTGTAGAATATCTGTGTTGTAAAGATTGTAATAAATTTATTTAGTGGTATATTTGATGAATTTTATGTGTTCTTTGTTTTATTTGAAGTATTGATTATGTATGCGATTTGAAAACTTGTGAAATGGAAACCTGTTCAATGGGTCCACTTATGAAAATAATCTGTCAAATTTGTACATTTCTGATATATGGGACCAATTTGAGAGATGATCATGACAAGTGGGACCCATCCGACTAGTGGGACCAACTTGAATATATAATGGCTGAAAATAGAAAAGCAATAAATAATAAAAGGCCACGGGCCAACAATAAAAAAGGCTACAACGTTGGGCTTGGCCCATGAAGCGGACCAGAATTAACAAGGAAAAAAAATCCTAAAAGGCTGAATTAATGGGCTCGGCCCATGTAAAACGCCGAATTGGACCGGGCTGAATCTTGTGCCACGTCAGATTGCCACGCTGGATGCCTACGTGGCCTGGGGAGGTTGTTAGTGACCAAAACGCCACAGTAGACATATTTTGGTCATAAACGTTTGCGACCATTCCAGAAGAAAGGTCGCTATAGTCAGTTTACGACGCCCAGCTTTTGACCTTATGTTTTTGGTCACAAAAAGGTCATAAATGGAAATTTGTGACCTTTCAGTGACCAATAGTGGTGGTCATAAGTTGACATATTTCTTGTAGTGCTTTCAAGCACAACATCCGAGATGAGTGGCTAGCCCGGCACCATGGTCAGGAAAAGCCGAAATCCATGGCAGCTCTCACGACGCTCATGACCCGCTTTTGTGTGGGAGAAGACAACTGGCTGGCTCGCAGTAATAACATATCAAAGAACCATGGTACCTCAGATACCAAGGACGACAATAGCAGGTCACGTTGCAACAAGCATAAGCGCCGCATTAACAGCAAAAATACTGAGGATACGACAGTCAATGCCGGATTCAAAGGCTCTAAAGCCGGTCAGCGGAAAAAGCCATTCAAACAAAGTACGCCAGGGTCGTCCAGCTTGGACCGTATACTCGATCGCTAGTGTGAAATACATGGCACCCCGGACAAGCCAGCCAATCACACCAACAGGGATTGTTGGGTGTTCAAGCAGGTCGGCAAGTTAATTGCCGAAAACAAGGACAAGGGGCCGCATAGCGATGACGAGGAGGAGCCCCGGCAGCCGCACACTGGAGGACAGAATAGGTTTCCCCCGCAAGTGCGGACTATGAACATGATATACGCAACCCACATCCCCAAGAGGGAGCGGAAGCGTGCGCTCAGGGACGTATATGTGTTAGAGCTAGTCGCCCCAAAGTTCAACCCTTGGTTCTCCTGTCCGATCACCTTCGATCGCAGGGACCACCCCACTAGTATCCGTCATGGCGGATTCGCCGCACTGGTCCTAGACCCAATCATTGATGGATTTCACCTCACTCGAGTCCTTATGGATGGCGGCAGCAGCCTGAACCTGCTCTATCAGGACACAGTGCGCAAAATGGGTATAGACCCCTCAAGGATCAAACCCACAAAAACGACCTTTAAGGGCGTCATTCCAGGTGTAGAGGCCCATTGCACAGGCTCAATTACACTGGAAGTGGTCTTCGGATCCCCGGATAACTTCCGAAGCGAAGATTTAATCTTCGATATAGTCCCGTTCCGCAGTGGTTATCATGCGCTGCTCGGGCGAACCGCATTTGCTAGATTCAATGCGGTACCGCATTATGCATACCTCAAGCTCAAGATGCTAGGACCTCGCGGAGTTATTACAGTCAATGGAAACACAGAGCGCTCTCTCCGAACAGAGGAGCACACCGCAGCCCTCGCAACAGAAATGCAAAGCAGCCTCTCAAGGCAATCAATCAGTTCGGCGCTTCACAGCCCGGACACCTTCAAGCGCACTCGGGGCAATCGGCAAATAGACCGCCTGTCGCGATCTGAGCTCGCGCAGCAATACGGCGGCCACCCCAATCCCAGCCCAGCGGCGAAACTCGTGCCGCACGTCCATAATTACGCATTAAAAATACCATGGGCACAGGTGGGGAGGGGGGCACAACTGCGGCACACCCCAAGACGTAGCCTAAACCGCACTAGGGGCTTCTCGTTCGGTTATTTTTCTTTTCCTTTCAGGACCTTAATCTCTGGAAACACTGTCCGGCAGCACTATTGCCGAACACATGATACAGCAACCAAGGAGGCAGAAAGCTACGTTATACCACGGAATTCCCAGGTTGATTACAGTAACGAGTGAAATATTCAATTTAATATCATCCCTCAGCTTGCCCTTGGAAGGGACATAGTCCTACTCTTTGCTTATCGCACTATCTGTATCACTCTACTTTAACAATGCATGACATTACGACTATTATTGCATTCTTGTTATATATATATATATGTGTGTGTGTGTGTGTGTGTGTGTGTTCATTAATGACGCCTTGCAACCGTACACTCTGGTACGGCCAATACACCAGGGGTTTACGTACCCCACAATGCGGTGTGAAAAGTCCGAACACTTTCACAAGTGCGGCACCCCGAACTTATAGCATTATATGCATCAGCTCCGAATCATGTCTTTGGTCAAATGTTGGGTTTGCCCAGCTCCTATGTTTTGGTACCTTGCGTTCCGCTCTATCGGCTAAGGTAGTGCTAGGAGAACTACTGCGATTGTGCCCCAGTTCTGCTGGGTTCAGCACCTCAGTAGAGAAAGCTAAAACTGACTGTCATGATAACGCGAGAGATTGGTCGCTGTTCGGCGAGGTTTTCAACTCCCTAAAGACTTATGCCGCTTAGAGCGAGGGGCCGGCCCTGTCCGTCTTAAAGGAGTGTATCGCGCCCCGAATTCGGCCTTCCGAATACCAGGGGCTTCGCCGAAATTTAAAATTATAGAATTATATGGCTAAGTGAGAGTGGTAAAGCATCATTAGTCTGGTTGCCTTGTTCGCTGTGCTGAGCACCTCCCTCGAAGGACCCAAACATGGGGACAAGAGTGCTCAGGTTTATCCCGAACACCCCAGCACTCGTGGCATGGGGGCAGAAGCCGAGGACTAGCCATCTCTCAGATTGGATAAATAGCCAAACAGAAGGTAATATTTTAAATTCCAACAAGCGTTGCATAGCGCATATGAAACAAGTTTTCATACATACAGGATAAAACGAGCAAGTCTCATTCAAATATTACATCTTTTGAACACTCGTCCGCGATGAGACGGGCACCCGGCAGAACACCCTCGTAGTACATCTCGGGGTGGCGGTGCTCCTTGCCCTCTAGCGCCCCTCCTTGATCAGCTTCACGGCGTCTAGCTTCACCACTGCAATTTCACACGGGCGAAAGCCCGGCGTGCACCTTCAATGCAGACAGATCGCTTGACGACCTCCAGCCGCGGGCAGGCACCCACAAGCCGCCTCACCAGACCGAAGAAGCTGTTCGGAAGGGCGTCACCAGGCCACAGCCGTACTATAAAGCTCTTCATGGCCTGATCGGCCGCCTTATGTAGCTCGACCATCTGCTTCAGCTGGTCGCTCATTGGCACCGGATGTTCGGCCTCAGCATACTGAGACCAGAACAGCTTCTCCATCGATCTTCCGTCCTCGGCCTGGTAAAATTGTGCGACATCGGACACACTGCGGGGCAAATCTGCGAATGCTCCTGAAGAGCTCCGGATCCGGGTAAGTAATCGGTAATTTACTTTTACATGCTTGCTTTGCATATAGAAAGCCTTACCCGCCGCTATCTTCTTCATCGCGTCGATCTCTTGGAGGGCCTTTTGGGCTTCGGCCTTGGCACTTTTTACACTCTCGAGGGCCGCGGCAAGCTCAGACTCCCGCGTCTTGGAGTCAAGCTCCAACGCCTCGTACTTCGCCACAAGAGCCTGGAGCTCTTGCTGCACCTCGCCCACCCGAGCCTCGTGCTTCTCTCGCTCGGTGCGCTCCTTGGCCGCTGTATCTTCGGCCTTGGTCAGCGCTTGCTTCAGGGTCGCCACCTCGGTCGTGGCCCCTGGCAAACATACGATGATCCTGTCATTTTTCAATCGCATCCTCTTTTATATATACACAAGACAGGGTATTACTTACCCTTGTTCTCCTCGAGCTGCCTCTTGGCAAGGCCGAGCTCTTTCCTGGACCCCTCGAGGTCCTGCTTCAGTACGGCGACCTCCGCAGTTAGTGCGGCGGATGCCAGCAGTGAAGCCTGCATATGCATATTGAAATACTTATATTAGACTCCTGCGATATTATTTGATCCTCTGTTCGGCTTTTATTTGTGAACACCGAACAAAGCATCAGGGGCTACTGTCTATGCGGTAATATTTCTACTACATTTTAAAACACTTACTTCGAAGCCTATTAGAAGGCTGGCACAGGCTTCAGTCAATCCGCTCTTGGCGGACTGAACCTTCTGGATCACCGCACTCATGATAGTGCGGTGCTCCTCGTCGATGGAAGCGCTGCGAAGCGCTTCCAGCAGATTGTCCGGTGCCTCTGGATGGACAGAGGTCACCGGCACAGGCGTCTTGCCCCTCTTAGAAGGAGGCCGCCTGCCCGAGCCCGGAACCGCTGGAGGGTCCGGCGCGGTGTTCGGCTGAGGGCCAAACTCGGAGCTCTCGGGGGCTCCGTCCCCTCGGCTCCCGGAGTCCGGAAGGTCGCCTTGAGGCGCCTCTGGGACTGTCTTCCCTCGATCCGTTGCCTCTTGAGACAACACCTCGGCGTCGTCGGCAGGATGAGGGCAGGTGGCGGTCGGGATTGGATCGCTATCCATGTCCGACAAGCCCAAGGAGCCGTCCGATGATACATCGATACTTGCTCGTGGCGGCCTGCATAATTGTGTTCGGCGTTAGGGAAAGCAGTGCGACAAAGGAATCCTATGAGTTACTCTGGTATCCAAATACTTACGATCTCCCCGGGGGCTTGACCCTGGGCAAGCACTTGTCTTCGCCTTCGTCGGCGGCGGTGGAACCGTCCGGAAGGAGAGTCCTTCCCTTCTTGGACCCTCCGGCCTCCCCGGTTGGGGCGGCCTTCCTTTTCTTGTCTCCCCCAGTCGGTGGGGGAGCATCTTCTTCTTCTTCTTCCTCGTCTCCGGGGGAAGAGTGCGCCGCAGAGTGATCGGACGGTGAGTCCAACGACGCCTGGCGTCGGGAACTCTTTCGGGTTCCCTTAGCCTTCTTGGTCTTCTCCGGCACCGTATAAGGGGCCGGAGTCAACATCTTCGCCAGAAGAGCGTCTGCGGGGCCTTCGGGCAAAGGAGCCGGATAGTCGATCTTTCCGGCCATCTTCTGCCAGTCCTGTCGAAGGTACAGGAGCTTAGATCCCGCATAGAGTCAATCTATATAAAAATAATAAGTATCTTGTGAAAGGTAAAGCAGCTTACCGCACTGGCTTGGCGCTTCGTGCTGAATCCGCGATCCTCAGCAATAGGGGGGGGACCTCAGCACTTTTGAACAGCACCCTCCAGGCGTCTTCATGAGTCGTGTCAAAGAGCCTGTTCAGAGTTCGGTGCTGCGCCGGATTGAACTCCCACAAGTTGAACTCCCGTTGTTGGCACGGGAGTATCCGGCGGATGAGCATAACTTGGACTATGTTGACAAGCTTGAGCTTCTTGTCCACCATGTTTTGAATACATGTTTGGAGTCCGGTCAGCTCTTTCGAACTACCTCAGAACATGCCCTAGTCTTTCCAGGAGGTGAGCCGCGTGGGGATGCCAGATCGGAACTCGGGGGCCGCTGCCCATGCAGGGTCGCGCGGCACGATGATATAGAACCACCCCGATTGCCAGCCCTTTATGGTTTCCACAAAGGAGCCCTCAAGCCATATTACGTTAGGCATCTTGCCCACCATGGCGCCTCCGCACTCCGCCTGGCAGCCGCCCACCACCTTCGGCTTGACATTGAAGGTCTTCAGCCGTAAGCCGAAGTGGGGCTTGATGCGGAGGAAGGCCTCGCACACGACGATAAATGACGAGATGTTGAGGATGAAGTTCGGGGCCAGATCGTGGAAATCCAGGCCGTAATAAAACATGAGCCCCCGGATGAAGGGATGGAGAGGGAATCCCAGTCCGCGGAGGAAATGGGTGAGGAATACTACCCTCTCATGGGGCCTGGGTGTGGGGATGAGCTGCCCCTCATCTGGGAGCCGGTGCGCGATGTCGTCGCGCAGGTATCCGGCTCTCATCAGTTTCTTGATCCACCTGCCTCCCGCTCCGGACATGATTGGAGAAGGTCGAGGTGGGAAGTGCGGACTTGGGCGCTAGAGCTCGAGTGTGCGAAAACGGATGGGTAAGGGAGGAAGAAGGCGTGGATAGAAAGGTGAATCCTTATCCCTTTATATGGGCGGACGAAACTAAGCGTCCCCACTTGCCTGGTAAAACTCGCTTATCCCCCAAGCGCCGCAATTGATGGCGCGGTTGGGTTACCCACACCCGTATTGATGAGAATCCCGTAATAAGGGGACACGATCTCTGCTTTGACAAGACGTGTCGAAAAACTGCCTCGCGTTATGTGCGGGGCTGATTAAAAGAAACGGTTCGAATAATCACCGGGCCGTGACGTAACGTCATGCTACCAAAACAAGCCAGCAAATTAGATCTGCGAAAATATTATTCTCTGTACGGTGGAATGTGGAACTTATTTTGCAGGGTCGGACACTATCCTCGTATTCAAATTCTTCTGTGATGTATTCGGAGAAGGAACCCGCCTTGCAATGCCGAAGACAATACTACGCGCCGGACTCATCGTCATTGAAGCCTGGTTCAGGGGCTACTCAGGGAGTCCTGGATAAGGGGGTCTCCGGATAGCCGGACTATCTCCATTGGCCGGACTGTTAGACTATGAAGATACAAGATTGAAGACTTCGTCTCGTGTCCGGATGGGACTCTACTTGGCGTGGAAGGCCAGCTAGGCAATACGGATATGGATATCTCCCCTTTCGTAACCGACCTTGTGTAACCCTAACCCTCTCCGGTGTCTATATAAACCGAAGGGTTTTAGTCCGTAGGACAACAACCATAAGATACAATCACACCATAGGCTAGCTTCTAGGGTTTAGCCTCTCTGATCTCGTGGTAGATCTACTCTTGTACTACCCATATCATCAATATCAATCAAGCAGGACGTAGGGTTTTACCTCCATCAAGAGGGCCCGAACCTGGCTAAAACATCGTGTCCCCTGCCTCCTGTTACCATCCGGCCTAGACGCATAGTTCCGGACCCCCTACCCGAGATCCGCCGGTTTTGACACCGACAGCTGCCCTTCACTCGGCGAGGTGGGACTAAACATTGTGCAGGTTGGTGGCAGCGCACAACCATTAGTACCGGTTGGTGGCTCCGACCGGTACTAATGGGTGCGCCTATAGTACCGGTTGGAGCCATGAACCGGTACTAAAGGGGGACGTTTCCCGCCGCTTGACCTGGCCAAAATTGGCCTTTAGTACCGGTTGGTGGCTCCAACCGGTACTAAAGGCCCCTCCTATATATATAGCACTTGTGAAAAAATCAATTTCATCTCCTATCTCCAACCTCTCTCCCGTTCCGCGCGCGTCGTCGCCCTCGCCGCCCCCGCCCCTTGCCCCCGCCGCCCGTCGTCGCCGTCTCGCGCCGCCCCTGCCGCTCCCCGTCGTCCCCGTCGTTGCCGTATCGCCCCCGCCGCCCGTACGCCGCCGCCCTTGTACACACACGCGCGCGCGCGCGCACACACACACACGCGCGCACACACACACACATTTTTTTTACTTATTTTCTGTTTTATGTTTTTTAGATTAATGCATGTCAAATTGTTAATTAGATGATCGAATTAGATGAATTACCTAAATAAGAATGTTAGAATGTTAATGTTAGATGAATTAGATAGAAAAATTAAATATTAATGTCAATTGTTAGATGAATTAGCTAGATATTAATTAGGTATATGAGATTATTTGAACTAGTTGAATTAATATAACTAGTTTATTTTTAGTAAATGCTTAGTTGAACTAGCTAGTTGAATTAGAACTAGTTTATTTTTAGTAAGAAAATTTAGGTATATGAGATTTGTTGATTTAATTAAAATATTACTATATATAGCTATTTTATATATTTTAGTAAGAAAATTAATAGAACTAGTTTATTTTTAGTAAATTCTTAGTTGAATTAATAGAACTATTTTATTTTTAGTAAGAAAATTTAGGTATATGAGATTTGATGATCTAATCAAAATATTACTATATAGAACTACCTACTTTATTTTAGTAAGAAAATTAATAGAACTAGTTTATTTTTAGTAAATGCTTAGTTGAATTAATTGAATTAATAGAATTAGTTTATTTAGATGAATTAATAGAACTAGTAAGTGTTTAATGTTTCACCTATATATGAACATATGTTAGATATTAATGTCAAATGTTAGATGAATTAGATAGAAATTATATGTTAGATATATATTTAATTTAGTTATATGAGATTTGATCATCTAATTAACATTTTACTATATAGAACTAGCTACCTTATTTTTAGTAAGAAATTAATAGTACTAGTTTAGTTGAATTAGTTGAATTAATTAGTTGAACTAGTTAGTTGAATTAGTTGAGCTACTTTATTTAGGTATATTTTTCGTAAGTGCTTAGTTGAATTAGTTGAATTAGTTGAATTAATTAGTTGAACTAGTTAGTTGAATTAACAGAACTAGTTTAATTAGTTGAATTAATAGAACTAATAAGTGTTTAATGTTTCACCTATGAACATAGGAATGTCGTCTGACGACGAACATGATTTCATTATGTGCGAATACTGCGAAGACATGCGCGTCCTGTGCGGCAGAAATTTTCTAGTTAATGATATATAGTCGCTTCAGCATCAAGCTGGATGAGATATTGTTTATTCAATGACCAGTCTTTTTTCGTAATTAAGCATGACTTATGCTTCATTTGCTTCAACTTATAATTTTAATTTTTCACTATTCTACTAGCGTATCCCCTGCCATGCAAGAATTTTTGTCTTGGATAAGATAGGTTTCAGTCCTAACAAAATGATTGAGGTAAAAAAAAGTTTACTTGAAGACCGAGCATGGTTATACCTTCAACATCAAATTATACAAAGCAGACACATACACCTATTTTGAAAGCAAAACTTGGCAAGCACTATGCAAGGTTTATGCATTTGAGCCTGATATGGTTATCACCTTTGATATTCGTCCGGAAGATGATATTGAAGGTAACAGAGACATCTGGATCGATGTGCAGACGCCTCTAGTTCTACCATTATATCAGTTTCTCAACCATATTTATGCCTTCGATATTGTTTATTCAAACATAGTTGACAAGTAATTTTTATTGACAGCTTATTTCCAATCAAGCAAACATGTCCGGTGCTTAGTAGACAGGACCGTCCACTGTCCCGGGGCTGAACTAAACTGTGAGGAGATAAGTCATTATGTTTCATGGCTTGAGGATCTTCATACTGTCAAGACAAATTTTCTTCCTGCACTTAGAAATGTTAGTACTCAAAACGTGCGACCAATAGTGTTCGTACTGAACTATGGTCACATATATTTAGGAAAGATGGTAAGATTTTTAATATTTGTCCTCAGTGCATCTTTTGCACACATTATTTTTAAGCTAAACTTCATTGCTAAGTATGTTACTATACGATGTTCTTCAACAGGGACTCCCGATGAATGTTGTGCCTGATTGGATCGAGACTAAAGGTACCATGAATATTGTTAGCTTACAGCCAAGATATCCTACAATGCACTTTAGTGCATTCAGGATTTCTAATAGAGAGGAATGCTTAATAGTAAAAGACTGGAGCAAAATTGTGAACGATCGCAGAGAAGTACTAGGGAGAAGCAATCAGAAGCGCAACCCACGATTAGGAGACAGGTTCATCTGCATGCTCCAATATGATGAATCAGGAGAGCTATACATGTTCTATGCTATTTTACCTGAGAGAGAGAGAGCAGCAGGAGTGATTAGCTAGTTAATACTCTTAGTACTTGTCCTCTCATGTCCGTGTTCTTCGTCCTGAACTTAATCTCAAAGAGTGATTTGCTTCTGTGGTGTTATGAACGCTTATACTATCATTACCATGTTGAACTTGATGATATCTTTGCTTCTAGTACAAGTGAATGTTTCTTCTTTAAGCTAGTGTTGGTGGTGATTAGATAGCGGTAATGACTATATGATGATTAAATAGTGGTAATGACGACTATGATGATTTTTAGCTAGCTAGTATATACTGTTGTTGGTGATGATATATGATACGTCTCCAACGTATCTATAATTTTTTATTGCTCCATGCTATATTATCTACTATTTTGGACAGTATTGGGCTTTATTATCCACTTTATATTATTTTTGAGACTAACCTATTAACCGGAGGCCCAGCCCAGAATTGTTGTTTTTTTGCCTGTTTTAGGGTTTCAAAGAAAATGAATATCAAACGGAGTCCAAACGGAATGAAACCTTCGGGAACGCGATTTTCTCAACGAACAAGACCCGGGAGACTTGGACCCTACATCAAGAAAGAAAAGAGGAGGCCACGAGGTAGGGGGTGCGCCTACCCCCCCCCCTCAGGCGCGCCCTCCACCCTCGTGCGCCCCCTGTTGCTCCATAGACGTACTCCTTCCTCCTATATATACCTACGTACCCCCAAACAATCAGATACGAAGCCAAAAGCCTAATTCCACTGCCGTAACTTTCTGTATCCACGAGATCCCATCTTGGGGCCTGTTCCGGAGCTCCGCCAGAGGGGGCATCGATCACGGAGGGCTTCTACATCAACACCATAGCCCCTCCGATGAAGTGTGAGTAGTTTACCTAAGACCTACGGGTTCATAGTTAGTAGCTAGATGGCTTCTTCTCTCTTTTTGGATCTCAATACAATGTTCTCCCCCTCTCTTGTGGAGAACTATTCGATGTAATCTTCTTTTCGCGGTGTGTTTGTTGAGACCGATGAATTGTGGGTTTATGATCAAGTCTATCTATGAACAATATTTGAATCTTCTCTGAATTCTTTTATGTATGATTGGTTATCTTTGCAAGTCTCTTCGAATTATCAGTTTGGTTTGCCCTACTAGATTGATCTTTCTTGCAATGGAAGAAGTGCTTAGCTTTGGGTTCAATCTTGCGGTGTCCTTTCCCAGTGACAATACGGGCAGCAAGGCACGTATTGTATTGTTGCCATCGAGGATAACAAGACGGGGTTTCCTTCATATTGCATGAGTCTATCCCTCTACATCATGTCATCTTGCTTAAGGCGTTACTCTGTTTTTAACTTAATACTCTAGATGCATGCTGGATAGCGGTCGATGAGTGGAGTAATAGTAGTAGATGCAGGCAGGAGTCGGTCTACTTGTCTCGGACGTGATGTCTATATACATGATCATACCTAGATATTCTCATAACTATGCTCAATTCTGTCAATTGCTCAACAGTAATTTGTTCACCCACCGTAGAATACTTATGCTCTCAAGAGAAGCCACTAGTGAAACCTATGGCCCCCGGGTCTATCTTCATCATATTGATCTCCTACTACTTAGTTATTTCCTTTGCTATTTACTTTGCCTTTATTTTACTTTGCATCTTTATCATAAAAACACCAAAAATATTATCTTATCATATCTATCAGATCCTTACAGGGATTGACAACCCCTATTTGCGTTGGTTGCGAGGATTTATTTATTTTGTGCAGGAACGAGGGACTCGCGCGTAGCCTCCTACTGGATTGATACCTTGATTCTCAAAAACTTAGGGAAATACTTTGCTGCATCATCCCTTCCTCTTCGAGGAAAACCAACACAGCGCTCAAGAGGTAGCAAGAAGGATTTCTGGCGCCGTTGCCGGGGAGGTCTAGGCAAAAGTCAACATACCAAGTACCCATCACATACCCTTATCTCCCGCATTAAATTATTTGCCATTTGCCTCTCGTTTTCCTCTCCCCCACTTCACCCTTGCCGTTTTATTCGCCCTCTCTCTCTATCCTTCCTCTCTTTCTCTATTTGCCTCTTTTTGCCCGCTTGCTTTTTGTTTGCTTGTGTGTTAGTTTGCTTGCTTGTCACGATGGCTCAAGATAATACTAAATTGTGTGACTTCACCAATACCAACAACAATGATTTTATTAGCACTCCGATTGCTCCTCTTACCGATGCTGAATCTTGTGAAATTAATACTGCTTTGCTAAATCTTGTCATGAAAGATCTGTTTTCTGGCCTTCCTAGTGAAGATGCCGCTACCCATCTAAATAGCTTCGTTGATTTGTGTGACATGCAAAAGAAGAAAGATGTGGATAATGATATTGTTAAATTGAAGCTATTTCCTTTTTCGCTTAGAGATCGTGCTAAAGCTTGGTTTTCGTCTTTGCCTAAAAATAGTATTGATTCATGGAACAAGTGCAAAGATGCTTTTATCTCTAAGTATTTTCCTCCCGCTAAGATCATCTCTCTTAGAAACGATATTATGAATTTTAAGCAACTTGATCATGAACATGTTGCACAAGCTTGGGAGAGAATGAAATTAATGATACGTAATTGCCCTACTCATGGTTTAAATTTGTGGATGATTATACAAAAAATTTATGCCGGATTCGATTTTACTTCTAGAAATCTTTTAGATTCGGCCGCGGGAGGCACTTTTATGGAAATCCCTTTAGGAGAAGCTACTAAACTCCTAGATAACATTATGGTTAATTATTCTCAATGGCATACTGAAAGATCTACTAATAAAAAGGTGCATGTGATAGAAGAAATTAATGTTTTGAGTGGAAAGATGGATGAACTTATGAAATTATTTGCTAATAAGAGTGTTTCTTCTGATCCTAATGATATGCCCTTGTCTACTTTGATTGAGAATAATAATGAATCTATGGATGTGAATTTTGTTGGTAGGAACAATTTTGGTAACAACGCGTATAGAGGAAATTTCAACTCTAGGCCTTATCCTAGTAATTCCTCTAATCATTATGGTAATTCCTACAACAACTCTTATGGAAATTATAATAAGATTCCCTCTAATTTTGAATCTAATATTAAAGAATTTATTACTTCGCAAAAGAATTTCAATGCTATGATTGAAGAAAAATTGCTTAGATTGATGATTTGGCTAGGAACATTGATAGAATTTCTCTTGATGTTGATTCTTTGAAACTTAGATCTATTCCACCTAAGCATGATATCAATGAGTCTCTCAAATCCATGAGAATTTCCATTGATGAGTGCAAAGAAAGAACGGCTAGGATGCGTGCTAAGAAAGATGCCTTTATAAGAGTGTGTTCTTCTAGTTCCTATGAAAATAAAGATGAAGATCTAAAAGTTATTGATGTGTCCCCTATTAAATCTTTGTTTTGCAATATGAATCTTGATAATTATGGGACTGATTATGATCCACCTTTACCTAGAAGGCGTTCCAAGAATTCGGAATTTGTTGATCTTGATGCTAAATTTGATAAAAGTGGGATTGAAGAAATTAGAACCCTAGATGTTGCTAAACCCACTATTATGGATGTCAAGGAATTTAACTATGAAAATTTCTCTTTGATTGATTGTATTTCCTTGTTGCAATCCGTGCTAAATTCTCCTCACGCTTATAGTCAAAATAAAGCATTTACTAAACATATCGTTGATGCCTTGATGCAATCTTATGAAGAAAAACTTGAATTGGAAGTTTCTATGCCTAGAAAACTTTATGATGAGTGGGAACCAACTATTAAAATTTAAATGAAAGATCATGAATGCTATGCTTTATGTGATTTGGGTGCTAGTGTTTCCACGATTCCAAAGACTTTGTGTGATTTGTTAGGTTTCCGTGATTTTGATGATTGCTCTGTAAACTTGCACTTTGCGGATTCCACTATTAAGAAACCTATGGGAAGAATTAATGATGTTCTTATTATTTCAAATAGGAATTATGTGCCCATAGATTTTATTGTTCTTGACATAGATTGCAATCCTTCATGTCCTATTATTCTTGGTAGACCGTTCCTTAGAACGATTGGTGCCATTATTGATATGAAGGAAGGAAATATTAGATTCCAATTTCCATTAAGGAAAGGCATGGAACACTTTCCTAGAAATAAAATTAAATTACCTTATGAATCTATTATGAGAGCCACTTATGGATTGCCTACCAAAGATGGCAATACCTAGATCTATTCGTGCTTGTTATGCCTAGCTAGGGGCATTAAACGATAGCGCTTGTTTGGAGACAACCCAATTTTATTTTTATTCCTTGCTTTTTGCTCCTGTTTAGTAATAAATAATTTATCTAGCCTCTGTTTTGGTTGTGTTTTTGGTGTTTAATTAGTGTTTGTGCCAAGTAGAACCGTTGGGAAGACTTGGGGAAAGTTTTGTTGAACTTGCTGTAAAAAACAGAAACTTTAGCGCTCACGAGAACTGCTATCATTTTTATTTGGAAAGTTATATTTAGTTAATTATTTTTTCAGATGAATAATATATAAATTACTCACGTCCAGAAAATTATTTTAGAATTTTTGGGGTTCCAGATCTTGCGCTAGCTACAGATTACTACAGACTGTTCTGTTTTTGACAGATTATGTTTTTCGTGTGTTGTTTGCTTATTTTGATGAATATATGGCTAGTAAAATAGTTTATAAACCATAGAGAAGTTGGAATACAGTAGGTATAACACCAATATAAATAAAGAATGAGTTCATTACAGTACCTTGAAGTGGACTTTTATTTTCTTTCGCTAACGGAGCTCACGAGATTTTCTACTTTAAGTTTTGTGTTGTGAAGTTTTCAAGTTTTGGGTAAAGATTTGATGGATTATGGAACAAGGAGTGGCAAGAGACTAAGCATGGGGATTCCCATGGCACCCCCAAGATAATCTAAGGACACCTAAAAGCCAAATCTTGGGGATGCCCCGGAAGGCATCCCCTCTTTCGTCTACTTCTATCGGTAACTTTACTTGGAGCTATATTTTTATTCGCCACATGATATGTGTTTTGCTTGGAGCGTCTTGTATTATTTGAGTCTTTGCTTTTTAGTTTACCACAATCATCTTTACTGTACACACCTTTTGAGAGATCCATACATGTTTTGGAATTTGTTAGAATACTCTATGTGCTTCACTTATATCTTTTGAGTTATATAATTTTGCTCTAGTACTTCACTTATATCTTTTAAAGCACGGTGATTGATTTGTTTTATAGAAACTATTGATCTCTCATGCTTCACTTTGATTATTTTGAGAGACTTAATAGCATGGTAATTTGCTTAAAATCCTAATATGCTAGGTATTCAAAGTTAGTAAAATTTTCTTAAGAGTGTTTTGAATACTAAGAGAAGTTTGATGCTTGATGATTGTTTTGAGATATGGAGGTAATAATATCAAAGTCGTGCTAGTTGAGTAGTTGTGAAATTGAGAAATACTTGTGTTGAAGTTTGCAAGTCCCGTATCATGCACATATGGTAAACGTTATGCAACAGATTTGAAACATGAGGGGTTATTTGATTGTCTTCCTTATGAGTGGCGGTCGGGGACGAGTGATGGTCTTTTCCTACCAATCTATCCCCCTAGGAGTATGCGCGTAGTACCGAGGTTTTTGATGAATTGTAGATTTTTGCAATAAGTATGTGAGTTCTTTATATATGACTAATGTTGAGTCCATGGACTATACGCACTCTCACCCTTCCATCCTTGCTAGCCTCTTCGGTACCGTGCATTGCCCTTTCTCACATTGAGAGTTGGCTCAAACTTCGCCGGTGCATCCAAACCCCGTGATATGATACGCTATTTCACACATAAACCTCCTTATATCTTCCTCAAAACAACCACCATACCTACCTATTATGGCATTTCCATAGCCATTCTGAGATATATTGCCATGCAACTTTCCATCATTCCGTTCATCATGACACATTCATTATTGCCATATTGCTTAGCATGATCATGTAGTCAACATAGTATTTGTGGCAAAGCCACCGTTCATAATTCTTTCATACATGTCACTCTTGGTCCATTGCATATCCCGGTACACCGCCGGAGGCATTCATATAGAGTCATCTTTGTTCTAGTATCGAGTTGTAATCATTGAGTTGCAAATAAATAGAAGTGTGATGATCATAATTTCCTAGAGCATTGTCCCAAGTGAAGAATATATAAAAAAGAGAAAGGACATAAAAAAAGAGAAGTCCCCAAAGAAGAGAAAGGCCAGAAAAAAAGGAGAAGGCCCCCCAAAAAAATGAAAAATGAGAGAAAAAGAGAGAAGGGACAATGTTACTATCTGTTGCCACACTTGTGCTTCAAAGTAGCACCGTAATCTTCATGATAGAGAGTCTCTTGTTTTGTCACTTTCATATACTAGTGAGAATTTTTCATTATAGAACTTGGCTTGTATATTCCAACAATGGGCCTCCTCAAGTGCCCTAGGTCTTCGTGAGCAAGCAAGTTGGATGCACACCCACTAGTTTCTTTTGTTGAGCTTTTATACATTTATAGCTCTAGTGCATCCGTTGCATGGCAATCCCTACTCCTTGCATTAACATCAATCGGTGGGCATCTCCATAGCCCATTGATTAGCCTCGTTGATGTGAGACTTTCTCCTTTTTTGTCTTCTCCACATAACCCCACTCATTATATTCTATTCCACCCATAGTGCTATGTCCATGGCTCGCGCTCATATATTGCGTGAAAGTTTATAGGTTTGAGATTACTAAAGTATGAAACAATTGCTTGGCCTATCATCGGGGTTGTGCATGATGAGAGCATTTTTGTGTGACGAAAATGAAACATGACTAAACTATATGATTTTGTAGGGATGAACTTTCTTTGGCCATGTTATTTTGAGAAGACATAATTTCTTAGTTAGTATGCTTGAAGTATTATTATTTTTATGTCAAATGAACTTTTGTCTTGAATCTTTCGGATATGAATATTCATACCACAATTGAGAAGAATTACATTAAAATTATGCCAAGTAGCACTCCACATAAAAAATTCTATTTTTATCATTTACCTACTCGAGGACGAGCAGGAATTAAGCTTGGGGATGCTTGATACGTCTCCAACGTATCTATAATTTTTGATTGCTCCATGCTATATTATCTACTATTTTGGACATTATTGGGCTTTATTATCCACTTTTATATTATTTTTGGGACTAACCTATTAACCGGAGGCCCAACCCAGAATTGCTGTTTTTTGCATGTTTTAGGGTTTCGAAGAAAAGGAATTTCAAACGGAGTCCAAACGGAATGAAACCTTCGGGAACGTGATTTTCTCAACGAACAAGACCCGAGAGACTTGGACCCTACGTCAAGAAAGAAAAGAGGAGGCCACGAGGTAGGGGGCGCGCCTACCCCCCCCCCCCTCCCAGGCGCGCCCTCCACCCTCGTGGGCCCCCTGTTGCTCCATCGACATACTCCTTCCTCCTATATATACCTACGTACCCCCAAACGATCAGCTACGGATCCAAAACCCTAATTCCACCGCCGTAACTTTCTGTATCCACGAGATCCCATCTTGGGGCCTGTTCCGGAGCTCCGCCGGAGGGGGCATCAATCACGGAGGGCTTCTACATCAACACCATAGCCCCTCCGATGAAGTGTGAGTAGTTTACCTCAGACCTACGGGTCCATAGTTAGTAGCTAGATGGCTTCTTCTCTCTTTCTGGATCTCAATACAATGTTCTCCCCCTCTCTTGTGGAGAACTATTCGATGTAATCTTCTTTTTGCGGTGTGTTTGTTGAGACCGATGAATTGTGGGTTTATAATCAAGTCTATCTATGAACAATATTTGAATCTTCTCTGAATTCTTTTATGTATGATTGGTTATCTTTGCAAGTCTCTTCGAATTATCAGTTTGGTTTGGCCTACTAGATTGATCTTTCTTGCAATGGGAGAAGTGCTTAGCTTTGGGTTCAATCTTGCGGTGTCCTTTCCCAGTGACAATACGGGCAGCAAGGCATGTATTGTATTGTTGCCATCGAGGATAACAAGACAGGGTTTCCTTCATATTGCATGAGTCTATCCCTCTACATCATGTCATCTTGCTTAAGGCGTTACTCTGTTTTTAACTTAATACTCTCACTAGTAGAAAAGGGGGCTTTGGTCCAGGCCGGGTAACCCCATTAGTCCCGGTTCAGTCCAGAACCGGGACCAATGGGGGCATTGGTCCCGGTTCGTGAGCCCAGGGGGCCGGCCGGGCCACGTGGGCCATTGGTCCCGGTTCATCTAGACCTTTTGGTCCCGGTTGGTGGGATGAACCGGGACCAATGGGCCTCGCTCCTGGCCCACAACCATTGGTCCCGGTTCGTGCCTCAAACCGGGACTAAAGATTAGACCTTTAGTCCCGGTTTGAGGCACGAACCGGGACTAATGGGGATGAGACCTTTAGTCCCGGTTCGTGGCACGAACCGGTACTAAAGGTCCCATTTTCAAACTATACCCCCCCCATGTGGATCGCCTTTTCAGTTTTAAAAAAAATAAAAGAAAATGATGGAAATGTCAAAAAAATAAAAGAAAATAAGTTTCCCATGTGATATGTGGTCTAGTTGTTGGGAAAATTTGCAAATGTGAATTTTGACTTTATTTGCAAAATCTCTTTGAAATTTGTAAAAATGGGCATAACTTTTGCATACTAACTCGGATGAAAAAGTTTTTTATATGAAAAATCATCTACTCGAAAAGTTACATCCAAATTTAACATTTTCAAAATCCTCAAAAACCTAATAGAAAATAGTTACGGGGCTTTTAAGATCTAGAGTGAAAAAAATCGAAAAAAATTCAAACAGTGGGCAAACTGTGGTCAAACAATGGTCAAACTAATTATTCTAGAATATTAGTGTTACTAAATAATTATTTCAGTTATTTTAATTTTGGTCAAATCTGGTCAAACTGTGGTCAAACTAATTATTCAAGAAATATTAGTGTTACTAAATAATTATTGTTTTTTAAAACAATAGTTTCAAAATAAAACTATGAAATGTGTCACTTCATGCTCAAGCAAAATTCCTGAAGGTTAATAGGATTGACATCTTAGTATTGTCAGGAAAACAACAAGTGCAGACTTGGAACGAGGGAGAATAGAAACCGAAGTTAAGCGTGCTCAGGCTGGGGGAGTGGGAGGATGGGTGACCGTTCGGGAAGTTAGATGATTTGGAATGATGAGTGGTGATTAGAGGATAAATTGAGAAGTGATGAGGGGTGGTGATTACAGACTAGAGGTTAAAATAATTCAGAAATTTGAAAATAAAAAAATTCAAAAAAAATTTCAAAAAAAATCATAAAATTTCCTTTAGTCCCGGTTGGTGTTACCAACCGGGACTAAAGGTGGAGCTCCACATGGCCGCGCCCTTTAGTCCCGGTTCTGGATTGAATCGGGACTAAAGGGAGAGGCATTAGTACCGACATTTTAGTCCCGGTTTCAGAACCGGGACTAAAGGCCCTTATGAACCGGGACTAAAGGCCCTTTTTCTACTAGTGTCTAGATGCATGCTGGATAGCGGTCGATGAGTGGAGTAATAGTAGTAGATGCAGGCAGGAGTCGGTCTACTTGTTTCGGACGTGATGCCTATATACATGATCATACCTAGATATTCTCATAACTATGCTCAATTCTGTCAATTGCTCAACAGTAATTTGTTCACCCACCGTAGAATACTTATGCTCTCGAGAGAAGCCACTAGTGAAACCTATGGCCCCCGGGTCTATCTTCATCATATTGATCTCCTACTACTTAGTTATTTCCTTTGCTATTTCCTTTGCCTTTATTTTACTTTGCATCTTTATCATAAAAACACCAAAAATATTATCTTATCATATCTATCAGATCTCACTCTCGTAAGTGGCCTTATAGGGATTGACAACCCCTATTTGCGTTGGTTGCGAGTATTTATTTGTTTTGTGCAGGTACGAGGGACTCACGCGTAGCCTCCTACTGGATTGATACCTTGGTTCTTAAAAACTGAGGGAAATACTTACGCTACTTTGCTGCATCATCCCTTTCTCTTCGGGGAAAACTAACGCAGTGCTCAAGAGGTAGCAATATATATGATGCAAAAGTTTTTATATTAATTAATATGATGATGATGATGATGATGATGTTGATGAGTTATTATATCTCATTTATGAAAGAAAGCGCAGATTAGTTTCAACTGGATGGATCCTAGCTAAGTGATCAAGTGTATGCCATATGCCATATTACCTTGATCACGTGATCACCTAAGTGATCAAGTAATATGGATATGGCATATACTTGATCACTTAGCTGCCAGGATCCACATGCATCCAGTCGAAACTAATCTGCGGTACTTTCACCTAATGATTTAACAACTCATGATAATGTAAAAAAATCACTAAATTAAATTGAAAACACAAAATTAAAATAAAAATAAAAAATAAAACAAAAACACCCCAAACATTTAGTAGCGGTTGGTAACACAAACCGGTACTAATGATCTACCCGCACCCGGGGACAGGCTCGTGCCACGTGGTGGCACTTTAGCGCCGGTTCGTGCCGAATCGGTACTAAAGAGGGGGGGGGGGCTTTAGTCCCCACTCTTGCTTGGGCTGCTATCAGGAGCATCTTCAACATCTGAAGCTTGTACCAATGTACCATGCATGTGTGGCCTCATGTACACGTCGCTGGGGCGCCGGGGAGCTGTGGTGCGGCGAGGCACGCAGGGTAGCCCAAAATGGGGCATGGCTTGTCAGTCGATGGTGATAATCGGTCGCGGCAAGGTGCAGAAAGCACGACTGTGTACATGCAGACATTGCATGGCATGTGCTCGATGAAATGTCCACATTTTAGATAAAAATGTCCACACTTTAGATAGATGAAAGGAAAGAGAAGTATTGCCACATGGACCAAAGACCGGTCAAACATGTATGACGTGTCTGGTTTTAGTCAAAATCGTGTCCACATCAGTAGGAAACCACTTGAAAGCGTATGAGGGACTAAACTTATCCAGTTTTAAAAATTGAGGGACTAAGTTTTGCTGGTTTTAATGTTGAGGGACCATTTCTGTACTTTCAAAAGAGTTGAGAGACGAAAAATATACTTTTCCCTTCCATTTAAGAGGAGCAGGCAGCTTGAAGATGTTGAAGGACCTCCCATTCATCTCTCAGATGCTTGTAGTTGCTGGATGTGACGTCCTGGAGAAGGTCTCAAACCTTCTTAATCTGAGAGAGATCCATGTATCTGGTTCTCCAAACTAAAACTTAAAATTTAATGTTTGTTGAGGGGTTTGTATTTGCAGCAGCTCGGGCATCAAATCCAAGAGCAGCAAAGGACGAGTGTACATGTGTCCTAGAGAGTGAGAATACACCTAATTAAGATGGCAACGGAGACACAAAGTACGAACACTGGTTAGACATTTAATTTCTTATTTGGTCTGCGTCCTGCATTGTTCGATCGTGCATCTAGTCCTCTGCTCCGCCTATGCGCACTGTCTCCTTGCATAACTACCTGTCATGGTGGCATCACACTAGATGCCATGAGATGGCTAAAAGTGGGGGGCAGCGTGACTGCATGAGGACGCCGGTGGGTTCTGGAGGCGAGATTGGCACGCGCGAGAGCGAGACTAAGTACCTAGGTTCGAAGCCCTCCAGGGGAGGTAACACCACCAATCCTGCTGAAAATGGTATATTAGGCACACAAGGGTTACAATGGTGCTTCTGGAGCTGTATGGTGGAGGAGGAAGAAAGATCTAGCTCTCAATCTTGCCTCTCGTGTGTATGAATGGGCGTGTGCATGTTCTACTGAGGCTCCACGGAGAGAAGGCGAGACTCTATGCATGGAAGGCTCCAGGGGGGGGGGGGTGTCTTATAGGCCGCCCTCGGGTACAAGTGTAAAACTACATAGGAGGAGGGCCTGGTGTCAGCGTCTGGAGCCGGCAATGGGGCCCACTGGCTGCCTGGGCCCACCAGTTGCACGATGTTGTTGCTTGTCACCTCCCGTGTCATGGAGTGGTTGGAGTAGTGGGACTACAGTGGCGAGCTACGTTGACGTCGGGCACTCCGGTCAGCGAACATGACCGCACTGTAGCCATGCGCTCCCGTCGTGGGAGAATGGTCTTATCATACGGTCAGATGGGATGGTCGCTAATCCGCAGCCAGTCGGCCCGGCCATGGCATTGTGCCGACACGGCCTGCGCCGTGGAGCCAGATTGAGGGGCGCCAGCCGCCCTGATGTTTGAAAAAAACGCTTTAGGCTCCGGTGCCTACCCGGGGATCCGGCTTGCCTGCTCCCTCCCCATGCTCCCATCCGTGCTCCCACTTCATCCTATGGTTGTCTTTTTTCCTCATTTCTTTCTAATCTAATCATCTCCCCCCTGATTTTAAGGGGGTGGGGCCGGGCCTTATTTTGTTCCAATCAAATCAAGCCACGTACGCGGGATCAGGCAAGTATCGTCCCCTACCCGGGGGTCATCCCCCGACATTACCATTTTCATGGCCCTCTAAGGTTGACATTAAATTTGTGTACTTTCCATTACTAGCATAAGCATGTGGACTGTCTTTGATAAATTTGGCAGGGAACTTACAGGAAAATTATGTAAACAAGGGCCAAGAGTGAGACCTTACAGTTACACATCAGAATTAGATGGCCGCTCCATCAAGTAGACTGGACGTAAAATCATTGTTTGCCAGCACTATTTTGTCTGCCTTGACAACATCACTTAGTTGAAGGGGTGCAAAGCTCCGATCAGGACCATAGAAATGAGGAAAGTAGTTACAGCCATCAGCTGCCTCATAAATTAAGCCATCTGCAATCTAAGATACACAAGAACAATAAATTGTACAAGTAAATGTCTTGGTATCAATAGGTAGCAATTTGTGCATGTGTCCTAAAACCCATATAGATAAATACACTAAAACATACTGCCTCTGTAACTTAATGTAAGATGTTTTATACAGTTCATTGAATTGCAAAAACATCTTACATTAAGTTACGGACGGAGTAGTAAATCTAGAAAAATAAAGGATGTTTAAAGATCAATACCTTGGCAGCATCAACTTGTAACAAGTATAGACCATTTTGCCCATGGAAAAAATTCTTTAGTGTCACCTACACCAAGTCAAGGATAAAATAAACTTGGTTTTTGATAAGGACCAACATACATACAGATACAAAAAATATATATGAATGAATGCATATGATTCATATTTTCTACAAAAAATAAGATCCCAGATCAAGTCGGCATTGAAATAACAGGGGTGACAGCTTCAAAAAAAAAAGGGGTGATATAAGATATAGTCTTCTGGTTCCACTGAAGCTGGTACAGTAGAAGTCAGTGCTCAAGAAACATATATTACAAGATGTGTGACAGTTCAAGAGTGTGTGTTTTTATAGCAAAAGACAGTTCAATAGTGTGAAGGAGAATATCATGTATCATGTGAATAAGTAAAACATCCCCAAACCAGTGTCGTTAGAGTATATAGAGTATATTGGTGAGTTTGTCCCTTTGCACAAAAACACGGCCTAAGAACGCATCGTTTTCAGATTTAATTCCTTAATAGAAGAAATTTGCTGAATGTGATTTCCTGTTGGTATAGTATGCCGTAATGCCAAACGTTCTATTTAGTAGTAGCATTGATCTACATCTCGTTTCATGAATCATTGTTCAACAGCTTGCTCGTGTATTACGGATCAATATAACTTACCCGGTAGTGCCAGTCTAATCTAAATAAACTGAAAGATTCACTCAGAAAAGACATCTGGCATGGATTATTGGGCATAATCAGGCAATAAGCCCCAAACCTCGACACATCAGGCAATACAGGGAGAAATCTACTAACAAATCAGACAGAACAACATCTACACTAGAATCTATAGCGGAGATCTCACAAAACCGAGAGATCTGGAGAGGATGGGGGTAAAGGACGGAAGGAATCGAAGAGGTTTTCTGTAGCCGAGGGTACCTGGGCGAGGTCGCCGAGGTGAAAGCAGCCAGTGGATCGGTCGAGGTCGCCGCCGAGCGTGCCGCCGGTGCGCTGAAGCTCCGCCCACTCCTCCCCGGTGCTAATCCGGTACACGAATGCTGGCGGCGGCGGCGTTGTCATGGCGGTGGCCCGCTAAGAACTGTACGTATTTTCCAAAGTGAAGTAAAGCTTTGTAGACAAGTGGGCCTAAAATAAGCTGAAGCGGAGCGCTAAACATCACCGGCGATGCCCATGGCTTCCCCCGCACCGCGCTCCGCCCCGACGCCTTTCCTCCTCCTCGCCACAGCTCGATGCCCTGCGCCTGTCTTCGCAGAAGCTCGGGCTGCAGAGTGTACTCCAACCCCATTCCCTCTTCGCCATGTACTCCAACCTCGACTGCCCCCGCGCTGCGCGCAGGGTGTTCGATGGAGTTCTCCAACGGGACGTCATCTCTTGGAACTCTAGGGTAGACGATGTGACACAGGCGTTCCATGCAATGGTCGCCGACGGTGGGTGCCAACGCGGTGACGGTGGCGGTCATGCTTGTGGCGTGCAAGGATGCCGGAGACCTGGTGCTTGGTAGGTGGTTGGGGGACGGGATTGAGGTGAGATCGCTCGTCGGCTCAGCTCTCATTGGGATGTATGAGAAGTGCGGGGAGATGGCGGAGGCTTGGAGAGTGTTTGATGGCATCATTGACAAGGATGTCGTCGTTTGGAATGCCATGATCACAGGGGAAGTATCGATAGATCTCCACTTCACTTCTCATTTGAAAAAATCTCCGATGAATGTACGTAATCTTATCTGGCCTGATCATTTGTGTTTGGTATGTATGATGGCGTAGGTACTCGCAGAATGACATGTCAAAGGAAGCCATTTTTTCCGGTTTCACAGCACGCGGCAAACAGGGGCTCGTCCTGATAAGATAACCTTGGTAGCGGTACTCTCAGCCTGTGCTGCAGTTTGAACTGATGAGGAATGGGGAAGGGCTCCGGCCGGACGATGTCACTTCCATGAGTTTTGCTTGAGATTTTTTATGGTGCATCATACTACCCAATATAGTGGGTAGTATTTAGTTAATCCAATGGTCAATATGGATCAATCAAAATTTCGCTCTAGGATATACTGGTAATTCTCTATTAGGGTTATATTAGTTCTTTCTTAATCGCATCCTATCCATGCCGCTCGATTCGTCCGCCACTATTGATGCCACACGAACCCAAAATCTCCGGGCAGTTCGCCGGCACAAAGACATCTGTGCACTCTGTGAACCCCCTCGCGTGGAGGCACGAGCGGGTCTGCAGCCCACTTCACCGTGGTTCCCTCGGGCTACGGGCCGCGGCGACGAGGTCGTGGCAGCGTGGTTAGAGTACCATTCGCGGCCCCGGGCTCGCAGGCAAAGAGCGTCAGGCTCCTCCTATCGAAGGGGCTCACAGGCAAGAGTGTCAGGCCCCTCCTATCGAAGGGGCTCGTCGTCCCAGAGGCGTCTTGTGGGGACTCGCCGGAGAATTAGAAGTGTGCAAGGAGACCGACATGGAGGACCTACTGTACCGCGTCCCCATCTTTGATCCCGTCCTCGTGAATCTTTGCTTGCTGTCGTCTCTGGAGGAAGCGACGACGTCCGTCGTGTTGTGCCGCGATGAGGACGACGACATCGTCGAGAACCCAACACCAAGCCAAGTGCAACGCCGTCTCCGGCGCCCGTTCAACCTTGGAAGCTTTAAATTTGGTCCGACGGATGCTAAGCTCATGGAGTTCGCCGCCGACATGTAGGCCCTTCTTGGCCGGCCGGGCAAGGACGACAGCAACGAGAAGGAACTGTTTTGTATGGAGGCATTGGGCGTCATCAAGCCGATGGACGTAGAAGACGGCGGGCGAATTAAGCTGGAGATTGATGCCATGCGAGCGTGCGGCCTCCAACAGAGCCC